>NW_008796189.1:75761-137109 GCF_000699145.1 Aptenodytes forsteri | reverse complement strand
AGAGAGAGCTGTATGGCTCGGGGTGGGGCTGGGGTGAAATGTTTGGGTGGGGGGCGAGAGCTGTATGGGCGCAGGGTAGGGTGCCGCGCTTTGGGGGGGGGAGGATGTGGGAGCTGGTGAGAGGAGTGCGGTGGGGGAGAGGCCAGAGGCAGGATGGGAGTGGGATGCCAAGATTGGAAGGTGTGGAGGGAGAACAGCAGCTCTGCAAGGGATGAGCTGCGTGCAGGGCCGTGGGGGGAAAAGATTGGAGAAAGAGGGGAAGATTTGGGGTGGAGAATGCAGGCCTGCTCAAGAGGATCTGGGATTTGTACCGTCATATTCTTGTAGACGCTGGGGTGGGCGCTGGTGGTGCTGGTGGGGGGAGAGGCGGGGTATGGGTAGGGCCTGGTGCATCCTGGTGGTGTCAGCAGTAGGTCCTACCTGTGTATAACTGCACGAGGGAGGAATCTAGGATTTGCTTGTCTGAAGCCGAGCCTCGGCCTGTGATAGAGCCTCGTGTGCAGGTACTGGATGGTGAGGCTGAGCATCTGCTTTATGGCAGTTCAGATTATTCTTTTCTGAATGAATAGGGACATGTTACTG
The DNA here is from genome assembly GCF_000699145.1 of Aptenodytes forsteri. Lineage (NCBI taxonomy): Eukaryota > Metazoa > Chordata > Aves > Sphenisciformes > Spheniscidae > Aptenodytes > Aptenodytes forsteri. The sequence continues at coordinate 136,527 of NW_008796189.1, read as the reverse complement.
AGCTCAGCCCAAAGCCTTTTCCTTAAAACTGGGAGCCTGGTAAAAACCGTAAAAGTCTGAATAAAACCCTCTAATAAATGCATGTAGTTATACAAAGATAAGGAGTATGAAATCTAATGTTAAACAACAGAAACCTGTGGTGCGGGAATTGGGAGGGCCATCTTCCAGTCCTATGCCTTGATGCGAGGCACTGCACTCTGGGGTCATTAAGACTCTCCCCTCCTCCACCTTTTAAAATGCCAGGAAATGGCTATTGCCGGGGGCAGGACACCAGACCTTTTGGCCTGATGGTGTGTTGGGGTATGGCAATTGATTTACTAGCCTGGCTAGGTGTGTTGGTAAATCCATTGTTTTAAGAAGTCCTGGTGAGTTGTTAGTAAATGCTGGCATTATTTATAGAATGACCCAGTAAGTGAGCATAGGCATCCGGAAGTGGGCATAAAGTAAAAAAATCTAACATTTTTCCTGGGATTTTGATTGATCTTCCAATGTTACTGCTGTTCAGCTCTGAGAATCGAGGCTAGGCTTGACATGTTGGAGTCTAAAATGTGCAGTGCCTTTTATAATGCTGGGTTCAGAGCCCTAAAAGTAGTGCAGAGTAAGAGCATCGCCGAAGTTGCCTGCAGTCCTTGGGGAGTGTCACCTCGCCACCTTCTTTCCCTCTGGGAGCAGAGCAAGCAGGGCTGATGGGCATACCTCATCCAATTGCCCTGCAGGCTTATGCATTTCAACTTTGCTTTCTCTTTTCCCTGTATTGTTTATGCATGTGGTGTCTGAATCTCCTGCAGTAAATGCTAAAGCAGGCAGAGTAGGTGACTTCTTTAAAGACGTATTAAATTACGTTCATGCCAAGAAATTACTTTGTCTTGGCTGGCTCAACGAAAGACATGGTTTATAGTTGTGCCTTGCTGTGCTTGTGATGAGCTTTGATCACCTTCTACAGAGAGATACTGGGATAAAGAAGTCTTTTGAGAAGTGCCAGTGGCCCTCTTACAAACACTGAGGGCAAGCATAAGTGCTAACGTGGGAAAGGTAGTTTGAGCATGGAAGCGTGATCCTCTTGGAAGTAAGTTTAACTCGCAGGTACAACTTGTAAGAATGCACATCTTCTTTCTCATGCATGTGATATAGATGTGAATGTCAGCCTGTGTTTGGCCCATAACCTGGTCTGTTCAAAGAAGAAGGTTGGCCTGAAAAAAAGCTTTGATTACCTTGGCGTTTTGAATTGCAGTGGGATGGGTTTTTTGGGGGGGATACTTTTACAGCTTCGGATCTGCATAGCCAGTCTTTGGCTGTATACCCTCTCTACCATGATATCACCGGCAGAAAAGCCAAGACTACTGTTGTATTTGTCACAAGTTAAAGTAACCTCTTTTAAGTGTGCACTGACTTCACAGTTTTGCTCGTAGGCAGCATCTGAAAGCTCTTAGGTGTAGGCTGAATTTTTAAAGTCTTAAAGAGTTAGTTGTTCAGTCTGATTTGTACAGGAGGAAAGATTTGGCTGTGAAAAGCCTTTCAGATTTCAGTTAGACTTTAGCTGTACTTATGCACACTTATGAGAACACGTCTGAATTAAAAATCTTTTTAGTAGTTTAGCAAATTGCCAGGCAAACACAGTGCTCATGAAACTAGTGGTGGGAAGGGCTAAATGAATGGAAGGTGTTGAAAATGGGTTAGTTTTCTGGGCCAAGTAAATGAAATTACAGGTGCAAATAAAAAAAAATACTTGTGTGCATGTTTAATAGATGATGTGTTTGCCTTTCAGAAATGTGTGCTCTATCTGTGTGCGTACAGTACATTTACCACCGGATTTGTTAGTCTGCATAATTAGCTGGTGTTGTCAAAGCATTCGTGCATCTCTGTTTTCGGATGTGACTGATGAATTTCCTATGCAAGTTGATTCTTGTCCAAATATTTTCCTCATAATGTTCTCCATAAGCTGCCTGATGTATTCCTGTCTTTCAGATTCTTTCGCTTGAAGTTCTAATTTTTGTTAGTACTAGCCGTTCCTTCTACAGTTGTCTGTGGTCACATATAGTGTGGACATGAAATAGCCCTTTTCATCACTGTGCAACAGGATGTTCACCTTCAGCTGAATTAGGTGACGCTTGTGCGTTTATCTACGGAATAGAGGTTAAATGTGTCTTTGGAAGCTGAACTTGTTGTCAGATGTCTTGCGAGCCTGCAAGCTTGCAGTGACGAATAGCACAGTAAGCAACATAGTAATTTCCTTGCAGTGTCTTGAACTAATCTATATGCTTTACTAGGTTCAAGTGGGAGGAACTGCTGTTATCTGGGCAGCAGATAATGCAGACCACGAGTTCATTGCTGTGGATGGTATTTGAAGAATGGGTGGTGCAGTCACAAATGGCTCGGGATGAGGTATAAGGGATGTAGCAGAAGAACGGTAGAGTACATGTGGTAAGACATGGAGGAGGAAGATGAGCTTTGAGATAAAGCTTCTTTAAAAAGTGTACTGATGCCACTCAGTTTCTAAAACTGATAGAGAGAAATGCCACTGTAGGTCAGCTTTATTGTAAGTAGAAGAGAGGCCAAATACAAATTCAGCAGGAGATAAGAGAAGTTTGAGTAGGTTTTCTTTTGCTGTTGGCTTAAGATGAAATGAGATGTGATTTCAATAAAGCAGTTAGCTATTCAGCTCTTAAAGGAAGGAAGGAACTATGGCTTTTCAGAACTGTGCTGAAGGGGTCTGAGGTGGAAGGGGAAAAAGCGTTACCTGGCACAGTAGCACCTGGGGGCTTGTCAGGCCTGGAACTCTGTGACACTGTCCCCTGTGTGAGGCAAGCAGGTAGGTGGTGTCTGCGCCAGGGACTTTCTGCCAGAACAAGAAACGGGGTGCCGTATCAATGGCTGCAGCAAACAGGCTGGCGCTAGCTTTTTCGTGGGTGGGGCTGGGGATGAGCAAAATGGGGAAAGTAACGAACCAAGACGATGGGACGGGTAGCCAGGAAGCTGAGAGAGGGGGATTCAGGGGGTGTTGGAGGAAACAGCCTGCTAGTGTGGCAGCTGGTGAACCTGCCTTGAGGGGCCGCGATTTGTATAGCTTTGTCTCCTCTGTTAAGCAGCACTCTCTGCACTTCCTAACAAATACTGTGTATTGTTAAATGAGTGCATTTGCTTAGGTATCTCATTTTTCCTGAATGCTTCTTCCTTGCTTCTACTAACATGTACCTAATCCAACCACATAACCTGACTGCAGTATTTAAAAAAGCTCATGGTTCTTGCTGTGTTTCTCAGGTTATCTATACGTTGTGCCTGTGACAGTGCTCTGTATATAGTGTCACTGCTTTCCTACGCTAGTTACCCAGTTCCTTTATTTATGCAAGTCTAATGAAGCAGTGCTGAAGAGAAATATTTAAATCCAGAGATCAGTCAAGGCAAGCTGCAGAATCTTGAGTGGAAAGACTCAGTTTCAGGCCTAGAAAATCTATATGAGATTTTTTCCTTGAATGAGTAGATAACAGATTCTTTCTTCAAAACTGAGGGGGGGAAACTGTTTTTTGATTATCTTCTTCTCTTGAGTTTGGAAAATGAAAATCGGTGAAGTCAATTTTAGGGTTTTTTACAGGCCAACCTCTTAGAATCTTCGTGCTAAGCTTGAAATGCTTTATTGGTATTTCTAAAAACCCAGAAATGTCTCCATAAAAGGCTTATTCCTGAGAGAACAAAGCATAAGCCAGGCAAACTTGGATGAGTTTGGATGGTAGTTTAAAAACATGGATTGCTTGTGTTTGTTGCCATCACACCTAATCAAAAATATTTGCTGCTTTTTGCTCAATTTCCTTCCACATTGCTGGTCCCTGTGGAAGGCAGGGTAGCTTGCTGAGGGGCGGCTGTTCCCAGGGCTGGGAGCATTCCTTTTGATGTTGTCACAATGCTGCAAGTGCACACGTAGAGAAACAAGCAAAATGCAACTGGTTTTGTTGCTGCTGTGTTATAAAATGACCAAGTTTGCTCAAGAGGCAGCAGTTCCTAGTTATGTAGCTCTGTTTAAATGCTTATCTTAGCTAATTTAGGTCTACTTGGTAAATAAAGCTCATTTGATAATAAAATCACAGCAGTTTGGCCTTTGTCAACTATTTGAGGTATCTTTGCAAGTCACTTCTTGGGAAACATTTTATAGAGGCTATGAGAATGAGTCGTTTGCAGAACTTCTTGCTTCTGCTGTGGGGAAATTTTTCTAGTTGATATTGAGGTTTGTTACATTACTGAAACACATTGGGTCTGCTTCTTCTATAGCTGGGTATTTTCAAGGGGTAACAGCCAAACTGTTTTCTATTACAGATGACTGAGAAGTGCATACTCTGACTGGTATGCTTGCTTAATGTGGCTTCCTCATAAGAGCTGACTTTTTATTGAGCTGTGTTTTTATTAAGGTTTTAAACCCACTGTGTAATAAACAATTTCTGTTGAAGAAAAGGTTTTGCTATCCATAGCACAATTCAGCTGTGTCTGAGGAGCATATTTAGATCCTATTCATGCTGCATAGTGAAACTAGTTTTATTCAGGGGACAAATGTGTTGACTCAATTCATTGATATGGTTCACTGTGCAATGTTCACAGGCTCCAAGGAAGCAACAGTTGAGGCATCAGAATCAATTGGATAAGTCAGTTGTCTGACCATCCGTCTCCTTAGCTAGACCACCTAATCCTTGGCAGCCTCTTCAAAATCGAGGGAAAATTTTGATAGTTTTCTCCATGTATTCTTGCAGAGGCTTTTTTAGGCATGTAATTCTTTTAATGGCAGTCAGATTCTTCTGTTTGAGTTTTGATACACTGGATGCCTTTCTCTTCACTGAAATTGAGTCTTTCTCAGTCAGCTCTTATTAGAGGCACTACTGTAAGTCAGATATAATTGGAGATGTCACTTAACTTGACAAGGTTGCTTTTTGCATAAACACTGAATGGCAAAGTTAAATGCTGAAGCACTGTTTCAGTATAAATTACTTTGTTTACCATCAGCATTTAAGTGTTCAAGGGAAGTAGGTATTTAAGAACGTGTTGTAGGGAACTAGTCAATTCCTCCTGAAGGTTTCACAAGATTTTGTGGAAATGATGTACTGCAAAAGGATGTTAGTGTTCTTTTACCTTTTCCTATCCACTTCCCTTAAGCTTTGCATTCTGCAGCGCTACATTGTTTGATACCTGTAATACCCTTATGCCTGGCAGTGTCATTCACGTGCTTGGTATTAAGCAGTCAGATAACATTCATTGTAGTGGAGAACTTCAGGAAACTGTATCTACGTTTTGTACATTTTGATGTAAATCACAGAAGCTGTTAGCCAGCAAGACAGCAGTAAGACTATCCCAGCTGCTGGTTCTTAGCTTGTAAGCTTCATCTGATACTGGCCTCGCAACTCTAGAGTTTCAACCCTTTTTATAACTGAAAGTGCACCACTCATTTTTCAAATTGCCGTTTTGCCATTATCTCTCCCTATCATTCTCTCAGTCTAGATAATGGAAAATTTTGGCTATGGTGGATGGTGAAGTGGCTTCCTTTATCCTCCCCTATCACGTAAACTTATTACCATGAGCTTTTGGCATGTAAGCTCTACGTTCCTGTACATTAAAGACCTATATTAAGTTTAGCTTGCATCCCGATTTGTTTGTGTACAGGTATAACAGCTGTATTGCTTGTGAGTTCTGAACAGGAATATTCTACTTGTTACTTGTGCCTTAGCAACATAATGCAAAAGTGCGTGCCTAAAATTATTTTATCGATGATCCAATAAATTCACTGTAGATGGCAAAAATTTGGGTTGACAGATTCAGGTTCTTAACTTTGAGAATATGTGATCGCGCTGCTAAAAAAATAAATAGAGAACATGCAGCTTGGAAGGAAGAAAAGTGAGATGTTTAGTTGTATGCTGAGTGGAAGACAGGTTGAAGTCATCTAATAACACTTTAATCTAATTACTAGTATCACTGTGGATGTCTTGTTATTAAAAAAAAAATTCAAACCCACAGAAATTACTGTGAAGAATCTAGTTTTGCTACAAGATTCATCTAACGGAAGGTAGAAGCAAAATTGATGCATAACTGGGGACACAAGTTCTTGCGAGCTAAACTTTTACCCAGATTTCTCTTACCGTATCTATTATGCTACAGCTTATTTCTCATTCTTGCACAGAAAAATTCCTTTGCATTCATTCTTTCTTGATGGTCATCATTATCCATAAAAGCTATTGTTCCTCTTAATCCTTGTATGTATTCAAGGATGAAGAAAAGGAGATTCTTCTAGCACTGCCTTCAAAACACTTTCAGCCTGGGAACGCTTACTGGCATCAGTGACATCTGTAGCAGTGGAACTTCCTCTGTGGGCTTATTTGTCCTGGATATATGGGTCAGTGTGAAAAGTCACTTTTGCAGCCAAAATCAGGGCAGCTAGACAGGTAAAGTTCTGCCTATGGGCATGTTCAGAGTCTGAAACGTGGCAGGTAGTACTAGACACGTATGTGGTAAGTTACATCCTTGCCATTTACAAACTCCATATTGAATTTTCTTGAATTTTGTTTTTGAAAATGCACTTGGGGTGAAGCGCAGCCTCATGAAATATAATCATATGTATGTTGGGAGTTTCGTCAGTCCACATGCACTTCAGTCCATAAACTCGATTCTTCTACGGTGGCTGGGCTCCCTATCTGGACTTGAGCAACAAATGCGGTTTGTTGAGGGTGAATCTCAGTGTGGTGTGTTTATAAGGAACGCTGAATTGTGTTTAAGTAACTGATCACTACTTGCTATTTTTAGGTTTTCAAAATGGTGTTTTCTGCATTAACCGTAGGTGGTGCGTTTGTGTCAGAACCCAAAACTGGCATTGAAGAACAGCCCACCCTATATCCTAGATCTGCTACCTGATACCTACCAGCATCTACGAACCATCCTATCACGCTATGAGGGGAAGATGGAGACCCTAGGAGAAAACGAGTATTTCCGCGTGTTCATGGAGAACTTGATGAAGAAAACGAAGCAGACCATCAGCCTTTTCAAGGAAGGGAAAGAGCGGATGTATGAGGAGAACTCTCAGCCTAGGTAACGGGGAGAAATGTTTTCAAATACTTGTGATATAAATTTGCTTTAATGAACAAGAGCTTGAACAAATGTCTGCTGGTTGATATGTTGTCTGTACATGAAAACACACTTTGAAGAGATGTAAGTCTAAGTGTAGAGTTTTAAATAAACTGTACTTGGGTATATTGAAATCTGAGAGCAGAGTTCAGAGCCTGTATAGCCTTAGTTGTTGTGTAGTTCAGTATGCTAGGTTAATATAAACAATTAAGTCTGCTGTGAAAAGGTTTTGCAGTCCTTTGCATTCTCACATAGAGAATGCCTTGTGAGAGAGGATGATAAGGTACAGAATGACATTTCTGGCAATTTTAGGAAACAGTAGAATATTTTATGTTACATAGCAAAACAGTCATCCAGACTAAAACTTGTTGTAATTGGTCTTTAGGCTTTACAGAACTTTTCCTTTTTCTGGAAACAAACTGTCCAATATTGCCGGAGGTGTGGGGAAGTAACCTTGTTTTATGGGTATAAAACATCTTACTAAAACACCATAACTTTCATACCTTGGAAACTTCATCTTTAAGGTAGATCAGGGTGCCACACTTGTGAGCTCTTCTTTCATTTTGTTCAGAAGGTATAGCTGAGATCAAGGGACATCTTCAAGGTGAACAGCACTTACTAAAAAAGATAGGTGGAGGTAGAAACTGCAATTGTATCTGAATATAAAGGTCTCTTGAACAAAATAGCATGAATTTGATGAGCACTGTGCTGTACCTGAAAAGGTGCTGCTTTCCTTCATCCAGCTTTAAGGAAAGGAGAGCCAAGGTGATTTAAAAGTAGAAAAAAGCTCTGGAAAAGGTTAATCTTTCATATTTGTCTAACTGTTGGCAGCAGGTCTAACGGACAGAGATATACAAAGCATACATTTGTAACTTTATACTCATTTCAGGATTTTGGAGTAGGTGCTGAATTAAAAAAAAAAAACCAACAAACAAACCAATGGAAAAAAGTAAAAACCACCCAGTAGCTGAACATAATTGCTCTGGGGAGAATGTGGTTAACACCCTGGCAACTACTTGCTTGCATTACTTGGGGGGCAGGGGTGCGTGAAGTGCTGGCACGTGTTTCTGGTATAATGTTGAACTCTATGTAGCATATTCTATAATACTGAACTCCAGCAAAAGACTGTGACAGTGGCTCCAGAAGGCATTGTTAGTGCTGTTTTATTTTTCACCAACAGTGTTGAAGAATGAATTAAGAAATGGAAGTTTCTTTCCGGATTGTTGTTTAGTATCATTTTTTTTGTGAGGTGATAAGACTTACTCTTAGAGTTTGTTTGAGACAGGGTTTGGGGAGTGTAAATATGGTATCTTCATGTGGTACACTTCCTTCTTTTACAAGTCCTTAGTTATCTGTATGAGGCCTTCAGGAATTAGGTTCAATGTAATGTGTGAACTCAAAAGTTAGATGTAATATTATCCACTTGTTGTCTGTGTGTGTGTGTCCTGGCCTTGGGAGAATGTGGTTAGTATAGGCACAATTGGCTCGTTGCAGGTGAGAAGTGGGTTTTGGGAGATGCTGCTAGCTGGAATTTTCAAAAAGTGTTATAGAAGATAATGGATATAACAAATATGGGGAGAAAAGAGTTCATTAGTCTGGTATGTTTTGCAGATGAGGTGATATTTAATAGAAAATTACCTTTTCCTTTTTTTTTAGCCTTCACTCAGGTCAAAATGAGCCACAGTTTATAAAGCTCCTTTTATTGTGAATAAATTGATTAAACTGATTAAAATTAATCTCTGGGTCTTCTGCTAGAACTGGTCATTTTCTTGTATCATCCTTTGAGATATTAACAACTTGGATTATAATTCAAGACTGTGATTTTTACAGTGCAGGGGGTTGCTCTTAAAATATTTTAAGTAGCACTTATCTTGAAAATGGTTTTGTGTGTTACTCCCATGTAATAGAATGGATGTTATTTTCTAGAACACTTACTGTTGCCTCCAGAAGTAGGCTAAAAGGGTATATGAAACCCTTCAGAATTTACCTGTGGTATTTGTTCTGGTTAACCGTGTGTGTACTGTGATCTGTCCATCATAAATATGGATGAGTAAATGATAGATAGCTATGTCAATCATAAGTCCAACATCTCATGTCCAGTCCCTTGGTTTTTTTCGGAGAGAAACAAAGAGAAATAATTCCAAAGAGTTAATCATCCTAGTCAGTTTGTAGGCAAACGAATTGACAAAAGGGGGCGGGGGAAATCCAAACCGATAGACGTGAACTTCAGAAACAGGATTCCAATAGATGCTTGCTTTCTCACAGAGGTTATGGGCATCTTTGGGGAATTGCTAATTGTACCATTTATGAATAAACAGCTTACCAGGGAATCAACTGTGGTGAGACTTGTAAACATAAGCGTAAAAGCAGAATCACATGCTGGCTGGTCTCATTACATCTTCCTTTGCTTTTCACTCAGCTCAGGAAGCAGCAGTTACTGTTTTGTCATAAAGGGGAAATTTCAGACACCCTTTTCCTGGTGCTGGTAATGAGTACGGTAACTTTCTCAATTATCTAATTTGTCATAGAAAAGAAAGAGGTTAGAGTAATCAGTGCATATGATTCGTATACCGGTTCAAGAGATACCTGCACAAAGAATGGCACTTTTGGTTCAGCTAGGATGCTGTGTTTCCAGCGTCAGACTTTGTGGTTGTGTGAGCTTTTGGAACCTGATCACTTTAAGTGCTATTTGTTTCATCTGAAATTTAGTTAAATGAATTTTTGCTATAAATGCACCTTTAGATTTAAAATGTATATAATAATTTAAGGTGAATAAACTTAAGAGATTTTCTCACTGTGTTAGGAGTTGAAGAAAAATATTAATTTTTTCTTTTGTAAGAATTAATGAATTCAAATACTCAAACTGGGGGGGGAGCTTTCTGGAAGGTTGTCAGCAGCCTGTAAACCAAACAAATATAACCTGAACCTGGTATTCACTGGAAATGTACTCATGGCAGTGTATGTATATGTACATATAAAAAAAATCGGATTCGCTCTTGATCTCATGCAAATTTGCAGCTAACGTTAGTCTGCAGTGTTTTGAAAACATGCCTTTAAAAATCTAATCTGGTGTACTGAATAATCGTTTTGTCTTGACTTTTTCTGACTTTTTTTTTCCTGTTGTCCTTGAAGCTTCTTTCTTCCTGTCTTCCAGATTTAGCATTCATTTTGTTTCCTGTTGTGTATGCTCTTATTTTCCTCCCCCAAATGTCTCTTGATGTGGAGCAAATGCACTATTTTGACATTTGCATAACTAGCGTGAAAGCTATGCAGGTGTTTGCTGCTAGCAAACAGACCAGTAATTAGAAATGACTGAAGGCTCTCTTAGATTGTTGGATGAGAATTGTCTTGATCACTTTGAGCATCAACCTATTTTTATTATTTCTGTTATTATTATTTTATTATTTTGTTATTATTATACTATAATAAATAATAATTTATTATTATTTTTATTATTTCTGAATTGCTCTTTGTGTATTTCCTCTCAAACTTTTTAGACATTCTCCAGTGTGTTCCTCCAAGGTGGACTAAGGCAGAATTGGAGCACAGCTGCGGAGAGCACCGTGTCTTGTAGCTGCTTGTGCTGCTTTGAGAGTTCATAATAGCTGCAAGATGTGTGTCGTCTAGTGTTGAGTGGTTTGGTACACTGTTGTGTATGTGTTTAGAGTAGACCGTGTGGGAGTGCAATAGGGATGCTATTTGGTGTTTGCTGTAAGGCAGGCAGTTTAAAATCCAGTACTACAAAATAAGATTGCAGTTGCGTATTGAACGTTTAGAGGTGTGTTTGTAAAGAGAACACACATCCTGATGTATTCTTTGCCTTTCAAACTACAGTAGAGGAGCAGAGGTGCTGAGAACAGGGTTAGAAAAGGCCTGTGTTAACACTCGCTGTGTTTACGGATGTGGGTGAATGTTTGTTTCTTCAGTTTTAAACTAGCTACAGTCACAGAGCTGTTAAAAGTGAATGCAGCTCTCCTCCTATGTCATACCTTAACCGTCAGCGTGCTGAAAGCATCCTCCTGTTGTGGCTAACACCACAGTTAGCGTCATGTCCAATGCTATGAATGCTCAGTGGCTTCCTTTCTTAGGACTGTAACGGCTGTTTTGTCTCTGTAACACTGTGGTTTTGATGTATAGTCGTTCAGATGAAGTTGTTACCCTCTTGCATAAACTCATACTGCGATTTTTGTGAAGAGAACTCACTTATTTTATTAGGAGAGCTTTAAAGATGCTACTTAAATTCTGCTTTAGCTCACTTCCATATCTGTTTAAAAATTAATGCTGTTGAGGGTGCTTTTGAAGCTATGTATGCACTTCCTGACTAATAAGTACATGCAGTAACATTTAGTTACTGTTTAAAGACTGAGTTTTAGCAAGTAGATCGGATTCAACTTGGTGACTTCTTCGTAGGTGTAGTTTTTTTAGTGGAGATAACTATATTGCTCCTCTTGAGTTTTGACAGCTTAGGAAGCTTATTTGGGTTGTCCCTGTTAATAGGTAGGTTGGTCTCTTAAAACAAACTGTATATATGGGGATCTGGTAAAATTAAATGGTAACATCTGCAGGCTTTGATATTGGAATCATAGTATTTCAAGAGCTAATAATTCTGGATATTTTGTCATATGCTTGCAGTAAGCTAAAAGTAAGTCATTCAATAATTGGTTGGCTGTGCTGCAGTAATTAGCAGGTATTCTTGAGGCTATACACACTTCCAAAGCTGTTGGTTCCTATGCTTTATAGATCCACAATGCTTTCTAATGCAAAAGGCATTTTAAGACTTGTCACTTGAAGTTTTAAAAACAAAAGAAAACCACTCAAAGGTGAAGTTTGTAGCCTGTATAGCTGAAACAGTGCAATAAAAGAAATTCTGTAGAGGGTACTTAGCAGGTCTATATGCAAAGGAGAAAGGTACACCTGTTTAGCACTGAGTAGCTTGCTGTGCTGCCTACGGTGGTAAATATGTGACTTCTCTGATGCTGTAAATATTGTGAATTTCTTGAGTTTACTTTTTAACTAGTGGTAACAAAAACTGGTTAAACATACATAATTTTTTCCTGCAATGTGATGGTTCCATTGATTGATAGTGCCATGAAGGCTAATGCCACAACTACTCTGAACATGCTGAACTTGCCTAAGCTCTTGATTACAGTTTAATTTAGAGGCTCAGTGGTTATGTTGGAATATTTTTTTTGTTTCTATTGCAGAAAGCTTTTACTTCTCCAGACCTTACTTGCACAGAGGAGCTGTCATTCGTCAGCTTTCCCCACTACATAAATTACTCATTGCAGCAGCTTTTTTGCAGTTGTGTAAATAGATTATACTTCACATGGCAAGACAGAGAAATAGCTTGCTGATCAGTAGGCAGGGATAGGAATTGTCTGTTACTTGGGAAAGGATGAATTAGGCTGAAGAGTCCGTTTTTCACCAATGAATCAAATTTACTGCTTATGTTAAAACAGTCTATTATGAGGCAAAATTCAGGAAATTTATTTTCTAAATAAAATCAGACCACTGCAAATGTTTCCATGCGAGAATGCAGTTATGTAGGCTGGAGGGTGGGGGTTAGGTGAAAGGCTGAGGAGAAGTAATTACGCAGGATGTGGATTGGATGTTTAGAAAATAGCACAAGTTATTCTCCTGGTTCAGCTTGCGTACTTTGGAAAACAAACTGTTAACAAAACTAACATATCTGTAGAGGAGAAAATGGGGTTAGGCAGGGAATATCCATGTAACATGGAGTTACAAAAAAGGTTTGGGAAGCTAGTCAGAAAGACAACAGTTAAATATGGACAATAGCCTTATGGGATGCTGGCTCAGCAGGATTTCATATTCTTCTCTAGCTCCAATGTGAAGACTTACTAATTTATACAGGAAAAAGCTACCAATATTTAATGTCTACTGGAAATGACCATGCATATCTCTAAAGGGGAAGGAAATGCATGAAGAATGACTTGGAAAAAAAAAATTGGATTTTAAAGAGGAAGAAGTTGAAAAACACTTGTGCTAAGCCATGAACGAGAAAAGCCCTCTGAGGGGAGGGGGGGGTTAGTGCTCTAATCTCGTATTTTAGAGTGCTTGCACACACTCCTGTCCAGTGAAAAAGAGATAGTATAAAATATGGCACTCAAATGGTGCATGGTGTGTGCGAGTCCTCCTTCTGTCACTTCCTTCTAATACAGCTAAAACTTTTTTTAACAAAACCCACTAGTGTGAAGTCTACATCTGCATTTAAATTAGAACATCTTAAAGAACAGGCTCCAAAGCTGACCACAAGAAAGGTTTCCTTGCCAGACTCCAGCATATGAACACTATCTAACTGCTTATTACCCAAGAAGAAATTCATTATCATTTAAATGTTGTTGGAGAGAGGAATGTGAATTATTTCTTTTTAATTTGGCTTTAAATTGCTAGTTTAGGTGATAGTTGTGGAACTTAAGTAACACTTAGCATAATTGGCATAAGATTGCACTTATTTTACTTTTCTTTCCCTCAAAAATTGGAGCACTGTCTTGAAAATCAATTTATGGGCAAATGTAATCTTTCAGATTATTGCATAATAAGGAAGTAAGATTTTTATTCTTCTTTGCTCTAAGAGCCTATAAAATTGTAGAGTTTTATGGAAGACTAACTCTGTGGACTTGATGTTGTGGATGGAAGCGCTATTTTGTTTGTAGTAATTATCATTTAAAGTGTGGATAGATTTCTTGATGCTGGCAAAAATGTGTTACTGCTACTTTGCAACTGTACCATGTTTCTTGGGTGCTTGGCTTGTGTATTAAGGGCCAAGATGCCATGTTTTGGATTTCCGTTGATTTGAAGAAGTCTGCAGTCATGGCCCTTTCAGCCAGAAAATGGATTGTGTTTTGGTGCATGAAAGTTTTTCTGAACTATAAGATAGTGTTGGAAAAAAAACCTCGGCTTGCTAGAAGGTACTGAACAAGATTAGGCCAGCTGCTTCCCAACAGTTTGAAGCAATACCTTCTGTGGTGGTAGTTTGTGAACTTGCTGGCTTTGCCCTGTTTCCATCCCTGGAAGGTGGACCAGATGGCACTCAATTATGTGCCACCCACAGCTGGCTCAGGTAATGCGACTTCCTGACTGCTACCCACCTGTAGAAAGGACTGTAAAATTATTGTAGAGGATAAGTTGGTCATGGTAAGTGAGTATGGTGAGTATGGTGTGAGGGGAAAAATGGAGATCTGTTACCAAATTACTCAGCAGGACAGCTACAGGCTGGGCAAGTACTGCCATTAGCTGCAATCCTGGAGTCTGAAGCTTGAAAAGCAAACATATGCCAGAGTTGTATGTTGTACTGGAGTATGTATGTTGCAAAATATCTTGGGTTTAGTATTTTGACAGGATGCGAGTGGATGAAGCGATAGAACTTACAGATCCTTCTGCCAAGATATCCCCCAGTGGCGTCATATACCCAAGATATTAGTTTTGAGGCGGATGAAGATCAAGCGTGAAATATGGAGTCTTCCTTGATTTGGAAACAGGGCTTTTGTGCTTTGTTTTTCCCTTTAACTGTAGCAAGTAGCCTCTGAAATATAAATTTTGACTCCAATGCAGAGAGCCAGAATGTAAGTATAATGAGTAGTGTTGTTATGAGCAGTAAGTTTTGCTGTGTAGTCCCTTGAATCTGGTAAAAGAATTAATGTTACCTAGGTGAGAGGTTATCCTTTATCTTGTCAATCCTCTGAGTTTACGTTGAGCTCTTTAAAGACCATTAATCATATCAAATGAATTATTCTCTTTACAGTGCTTTCTATAATATTTAAATCCAGAAAAATAAGTGGATTTTTACCCTCTTAACATTGAAAGAAATCTAACCTGTTAAAAATATAACACTGGCATTTGTGCCTAGAATAATAAGTCCAGATCCTTCAAAGGTCAGTAGGTTGGTGCTTCTGGTCAGCACACTGGACTGTGTTGTCCTTTCTGCTTCAGATCAGTCACATCCGTTTGCATAACGATACGAGTATGCCAAAGTTTTCTGGTCATTTGTGGCCTGCAGTATATTTTGCGTGACACTTTAAACTGGTTGGCATGCTCTACTCACAGAACTCAAGGTATTTAAATGTGTGTGTGTGTATATATATATATGTTAGTTGAAAAGTGCCAGGATTCAGAAGACTGTAAGGAAGCATGTATGTTTTGTGTAATGTTTCTGTCCTGTAATATCTAAAGCACTGATAAAGGAATTAGCCTATATAATTTCTTGCTCCTTTAAAGCTACAGTTGGTGCCATTTAAAAAAAATTAGAATGGAAAGAAATACTGCATGCAGAGAATGCCTTTCACTAGTTAACTATTGCATTTTTGGACGTAGACATAATTAATTGGTAAAAAAGGGGGAGGGAGTAGAGGGGAAGCTTCACAGCAGTCACAACTTGTACACAGATTTGTTGCAGATATTAAATAGAGTAAGTGTCTAATGTAGTGGTTGCAGTCGTTTCTGATTTGGCTTTGTGGGGGCCAGCTCAGGTGCAATGTCTTACGAATGTGGCAGTTCAGCTTCCAGATGCAGTTAGATGTGTGTTCTGTGCGGGAGCTGACATCCTTAGCCAGGCACGCTGGCACCTGCGGCATCCCCCGATGCAGACCAGCTCCTCCACAGAGGAGGTGACAGTGCTACCCTGCATTCAGGTTATTCAAGCCTGCTGTTGAGACTATTTAATGGAACTGGGACTGCACCAAGAATGGACAGAAATATCTAGTCCTGTGGTTTATGTGTTCCTGTTCCCATTTTGCTGTTACAGTAAGTGAAGTCTTGAAGTTGCAGCATTAACTAGCTGGTTTTATAGCTCTACAAAGAATGAAACAGTGAAGCCTGTAGTTCTTTAAATGGAAAAGTATGTTTGGAGCCGAACCTTGTATTAACAAGAGGTGATAAACATGTTATGTGTTTGTTTCCTTTTTACCAAAGGGTGCCGGGATGATCAATGTAGCATTAGCTGATGCTGTAAAATTCTATAGTACAAGCAATTAATTTGCTGATTCTAAAATGTCTGGTTTGCTGTAAGTCTGCTATATTAGTTGTCCTGTGGAAGTACTGTAAATGTTAGAGCAGTGGCCCAGCATAACTTTGTAAGGTGACTTCTGTTGAGCCAGTAATAGTTAAATGGAATTTCGTTCACTTCCTGTGTTGCAAGTTTTGTTGAAAGTAGTTCCGCTGTTTCTATTTTTGAAACTGATTACTGTGTGTAGAGGACTCTGAAGCTGTCTCAGTTATAAAGGACGTCTTGGGATCACCTCAAACATTCCCACTTACTGCTTACGTGCATAGGCTGGAGTTTTATGTTAACATGAAGAGCATGCAGAAAACTTCTTGCTGGTGTGGTAGCAGGATGTAAGATACAGTTCTTTCTGGAACCAGGCACAGCCACCTATCTGCTGAAATTGGGTCTAACTGCTCATGTCTGGTGCGTAGGCTGTAACATCTGAAAAGCATGTGTTATATGATAACCTCACACCTTTGTGGTTTCTGAAAGGTGCATTTCACTTGTTGGAGACTCGTTAAAAGAGCTGGGGTTTTTTTAGCTCTTAAATCTTCAAAATATCCAATTGTAAGAAGTAAAGTAGTTGCAGGAAAAAAATAATGTTTGGCTGTTCGCAGGACACAAGAACTGTTTTGGTTTGGTTTTGTTTTTTTCTTAAGTACCGGAGCTTGCATTTACCTGTAGTGGATGCTGACCCTGTCACCTAAACATCATCTGGTGGTGCGTAATTCCAAAGTAACTCTACAAGTGAGAGGGTAGGAAACTTGTATTTCCTTAGTTATAATTTCTTGCATTAGTACTTAGTACCTGGATAGTATTCTGCAATAATGAACGTGTGATAAGGAATTAGAAATTCCCCCAGTTGTAATTCTAGCTTCCAGCACTTTTTCTTTCTGTCCTTCAGCTGCCTCACCTGTAAAATGAGGTAAAAAACTTTCTCTTTTTTGCCTCAGAAAATTTAATATGATCTTATATTCAGAAGACTGTCAAAGTCCTGAAGGAAGTCTTACCCAAGAGTTGTTGAGGTGTGATTTACAGAAAAGCAAGCATTAATTGCTCAACTAGTGAAATAATTATGGTGTGCTTGCAGCTCTGCATGTCATAAACTTACATGGAGAACCACTGGAGGCGTAAGACTGCGATACCACAGAAGCCATTTTGGACTGTGAGTTGTTTTAAAAAAAACAACAAAACAGAAAAACCAAGTTTTCAGTAGTAGCAGTGAATGATAGTACAACGATTAGAGTGCATTTTCCCTCAGTTTAACTGGGCAATCGTCTCATTTCTAAGCCACCAATTGTAACTCTTTCACCAAATAAACGTAGAATTTCTGAAGAAACTAAGTGGTGCATCTGAGTTGTCCTGGGTGAACGTGTTAATTCTGCAATTCTGTGAGGACAGAAGCAATTGGAAACCACATGATCTGTTATAGGAGCCTCTGACTTTCAGTCAATGAGTTTAGTGCTAAGGTGTCAGACACTCCCACATTCTCTGTAATGGTTTTTCTTTTAATTTTCCATTAGAATAAATTGGTATACTTTTTAAAGAATGCTCTGTGGTCATTCCTCCAGTGTACTGAGATTACATTCTTGTTGTGAGCTGCATTTTTGGGTTATGCCTCTTTAAACAGCTAAATTGACCTGTAGAGAGAGCCTTCTCTTGAGTTTTGAATAGGATGGTTTTACAGTAACTTAGGTCCTCTGATTTGGATTCTTTTTACCCTCTTGAATCTTCATTGTTGATATGTAATTTTAGCCAGTTTGGCGCTGACTTTATGAAACAGAGCATTTTCTCAGAAGTATGTTGTGATGAAGTCAGTTGAGTCACGTTCAGCTTAATTTTGTTTTGGGGCCGAGGTGGAGGTGTGGCTGTGTTTGTCTTAGCTTCCTGTGAAGAATCTTTGTTAAACGCAGCCTATTCTTAGAGAGGCTGAACGTTATTTGTGAAAACTCAGTGTTCACGAGTGTAACTGAAGTCAGTGGGAGTGCAAGTACAAAAATCCCTTTCAAGGTTCAGTCATAAATAAGAAATATACACAATAACTTCAGAGAATTGAAGCATTTTGTAGTTGGTTGTCTTGTGTTACAGCTCTTAATTCCTCCGTACAGTGGTGTTTGTAGCATGCTTTCAACAGAATGAGCTTTACAGACGTGACACTATGTGGATGTCAAATTGTAGCATGTGAGCACAATATTGTGACTAAATCATCCAGTGGAGCAGTCTCTTTGCTATGTGTGAGGAACAAAATTATACTGTGTCAGTTGGTTAGCTGTGAAGTAGTTGAGAAATATTGGAAGAAAATGAAAAAATTCTGGCTGGCAGTGGCAGAAATGGTAGTACTATATTAACATTGCCTTGAGGTAAGAAAGGCATTTTAGTCATGAAGTGCATTAGGTGCTGTATGACTTTGTAACTTGAATTAATTTAACTAATTGTATCGACGTAACTGAAAGAGGCAACGCTCTGATTAAAACAGTCCTCTGCTGTTAATGGTTTTGAGCCCATACGGTGGAAAAACATTTTTGTCCAGCAAACAGGAAACTGGAAAAGAAAAATCTGCCCTAGGTCTGGGGGAGGCAGCAGCACCAGAAAACCCAGCTGGGGCCCGGCCTGCGGAGGGGCCGCAGCAAAGAACTGCGGTGCAAATGGAAGTGCCTGCTTGACCTTTTGACTTCCGCTAAGATGCGCGGAGCAAAACCAGTCATGAAGCAGGAAGGAAGCAGCACAACCACAGTGGAGGGGGCACGGAGGAGGGAGGACGAAGGAAGATGCCTGTTCAGCCTGCAGAGCCGCCTGCAGAGCCGCCGGCAGGCCTGGCCTGGCCTTGGGGAGCCAGCTGATTAATAAGCACTGGGTAATTGAAGAAACAGTCCTTGCTTCATGCTGGTTTTTGTTCCCCAAAATGGTTGCTTGAGTCCTGCACCTTTAGAGCCCTGTCAGTGTCAAGGTAGTGCAATTTTACAGGCTAGTGTAACTGCAGCTAAACAGGCTCTGGTGATGTTTCTGGGTTGTTAAAGAAACGGTTCTCTGTTAACACTGTGTGTATGGAAGGAATAATGCCTCCATGCTAGAACTGGAGATGTTTCTTAGTAAAATATTTGGTTACTGTATAGAGTGGAAAAATATTTGGCTTTCTAAGCTTTCACTTTTTCCATATGTGGTTGATTCACTATCTAACAATAATAAGCTGAATACTGTGCATGTATGTGTGAAAGCACTCTCACGAACATGAAATCCTACCTAAACTGTAGCTCTTGCTCTGTCTCTGGACCTAACTACTGAACAGAAACATGCTGTAGTTTTTCATTTGAGGTTGGTACAGGTGTTGCCTTCAGCTCAGTTGCAAACTGATGTGGCTTGCGGTCCCTGGGTAATGTTTTCAAAAGTGCTTATATGACAGGTGTTTAAATTCTACTGACTGTCAATGGGATTTAGGTGCCTAAGTCAGTGATTCCCAAACTGTGGTTGGCATACCTCTGGTGCAACTCTTGGTAACAGTATTTGTGTTTAGCTACAAGTTTGAAAGAGGGCCATCCTAGTCTATAAGAAACATGGAAGGTTGCTGGAGGTCTGTGGCCAAAAATGTTTGGGAATCTCTGGTCTAAGTCACTTAAGTGTTCTTTGAAAATATTACCCTTTTTCTGGGAGAACTCTTGCTTCTGTTTAGTTGAAGCAATGGTGATGAGGACAGTTGCTGATGTTACTAAAAATAAAATACAGTCATAATCACTACACTTTGATATGCCAATAAAAAATGTTCACTGTAATTGCAAGCATTTATTTGGTCTGTATTAATTTACAAATGTGTAACTTGGCTTGTTCAAATAAAGGAGTGTACTCCTGAAAGAAAATGTTTGTCCTTTTAGCACAGGACTGGTAACTAGTTGCTGTATGTAGAAGCTAGTTACTAGCATAAAATGTTCTGCAGTTTGCTGCTCTTTATGTTCACTTCCTGTGTTTCCTGTTATTGCAAGCATTTATTTGGTCTGTATTAATTTACAAATGTGTAACTTGGCTTGTTCAAATAAAGGAGTGTACTCCTGAAAGAAAATGTTTGTCCTTTTAGCACAGGACTGGTAACTAGTTGCTGTATGTAGAAGCTAGTTACTAGCATAAAATGTTCTGCAGTTTGCTGCTCTTTATGTTCACTTCCTGTGTTTCCTGTTTTTTACCTAAGATGCAGCTGAATGTTTGTAAAAAAAAAAAAAAAAAAATGATGTTAACCCTAAGAGAAAATGGTCAATGTTCACTGTAATTGCAAGCATTTATTTGGTCTGTATTAATTTACAAATGTGTAACTTGGCTTGTTCAAATAAAGGAGTGTACTCCTGAAAGAAAATGTTTGTCCTTTTAGCACAGGACTGGTAACTAGTTGCTGTATGTAGAAGCTAGTTACTAGCATAAAATGTTCTGCAGTTTGCTGCTCTTTATGTTCACTTCCTGTGTTTCCTGTTATTTACCTAAGATGCAGCTGAATGTTTAAAAAAAAAAAAAAAAAAAAAAATGATGATAACCCTAAGAATTGAAAATGTTCAGGTATTAGAAACTTTTTTGGAAACAGAGTCCCTCAATATGTGCTTGTGTGTGTAAAATCGTTTGTTTATCCATCCTTAACCCTGCAGAAGTTTTTCTTTCTCTCGCTGAAATGATGTGCTCAGCTGAGTGCAAGCGCTTCCTGAAACTCAGCTAAGGAAGAAGGCTCTTAGGCAGAAGCCGTAAGCAACTGGACACAGGAATATACCTTGTCTTCTTGCAGTATTAACTGTTGCTTTGTTTAAACCGTGCACTTGTTCACTTAGCTTCTTGTTCGAGGGTCAGAAATGCATGAGTGTGCTTGCCTGGTCATACCCAAATTTTCACACTGTGCTGGGCAGCAATAGGAGAGTATGTGCCTGAAATGACTTTCCTTCTGTCTACCAGATACTGCATATGTTGGTTTCAAGCATGCTTAGAATTTTTTCACAAATAGGACATGATTTTTCAAGTGTTAAGAGTGCTATCAAGTCAGTGCTAGCTTGTGCCGTATACCTAAACAGCTTTAGGATTGCTAGCTTTCTGGAAGTCACTTGGCAGTAATGCATTGCTGTGAGATGCCACTTTACCTGCTAAGATTGCACACAAATATCGCATGCTAACCCTTCAAGGAAATGATTCAGAATTACTTCCACATTAGTGTAACAAAATAATTAGCATTTTTTGCTCAAGCCTCCATTTTTATAAACTTAGTAAAAACAAATACCATCTTTTTTTTGCTTGAGTTGCAGATGGATTAAATGATTCATAATAGCATGGTGTTTGCTTTTTTTTTTCCCCTCCTTGCACTGCCATAAACTGTCATCTTTTCTGTCATTTTATGGAAATGAGGACTTTCGGAAGATGGCTTGGGGAACAAGCTCTGCAGCTAGAACCTCTGACTTGCAATTTTTCTAGTGTTTGTCAGCCAAAGGCATTGCAGGGATATGGTGGGAACCTACCCCCTGGAGGGAGGAAGGGAGCTGGGGTGTGAGTGTACAGTTAAATCATCTCCTCTGTAGGATTAGCCAGTGGCTGTGTCTCAGAATCTGACCCTTCCCCTGGTGAATGCAAAGTTGCTTATCTGCTACTGGAAAGAGGAATACACAACTTTGAATTACATAACATTACACCAGGGTGGGGAAGTGCACAAACAGATACTACTGATAAGGCAACAGCCTGGTTTTGTACTGCTGCAGCTTCTTTGTGTATCCATATATCTAGGGCCTGAGCCACTGATCTTCATAAATGTGATTGTGATCACATAGGAAGCCGCTACTTTGCTGTTCTGATACAGCTTAGTTTTTCCTACACACGGAATCCTGTATAGTTGTGGTTTTTTTAAGATGTGCTGAATAAACCTTCCTAAAAGCAGAAGGCAAGGAATTACAGTAGCACTGCAAAGGTATAACAAAACTGCAAAAGCAAGATGACTGGAAATTGTGATACACTAGTAAGGCAAGGGGACTTTCTGACAGCCCCTCTGTGGAGGCTAGTTAACTGACAAAGAGTGGTGAACAACAAAGCTTTTCAGTCGGTGTTTATAGAATCAAACAGCCAAATTGTATAGCTGCTTTAAACTACACACGGTGTAACGCATCCAGTAGAGAGCTGCTGAATGGAGCAGCCTACAGAAGAGCATCTGGGTGGTTTTACTTATGTTAATCTTGAGCACCTGTTGTTATCAGATGTATGAAATGACAAAAACCAGAATCCCTTGCTGTATAGCTGGCACCTTCTATAAACACTTCGAGCAGCTTTCATTGCTGAGACACAAATTAAAATGTAGTTGAATAAATAAGGGTAAGAGAGGACAACTACTGTCAGATACTGTGGTATCTTAAAAATGTCCAAGATGAAGTAAATCAGAACCAATCCAACCAGAATACTAAAAATTGGTGAAAGGCTGAAACCTGGGGGGAGCTTAGTTTTCTGCCAAACACGGCTGTCTTCAGCAAGATGGCACACTACAATAGTAGCACACTTAGTGAGAGAGCTTGGAAAACAAGGCATTAAGGAAATGCTATGTGACTGGGGATGCTTCTAGCCCCTTTCTAAATGGTTCGGTATTTTGCAGTCTGCAAAATAACTTGTTGCTCAGTGTCATGACTGAGTCTGTGCAATGCCTTGATGGTTGATGCAGTCTTCTGAGCAGCTCCAGTCTGTTGGGACATAGAAGTTGTCCTTTCCCACGTGATACTAGTTCCTTCTTTTACCTTCAGGCATGTGACGTGGGGGTGAAAAAAAGCCTCTGACCTAGAAATATCTCTGTCTCTCTTCAGGAACTCAATTTTCCTAGCATCTGGAGAATATAATGGAGTGGAGGAGAAGAGAGTCATCCTTTATTTGGATAAAGGAATGAGAAAAAGAGGTGCCACTACTGAACAGATTTTTTTTCCATCTACGAGTAGAAGACAACCTCTCTAGTGTGTCATAGTGCTATTGTTTGACTCCTAAGTAGGAAGACTGTTATTTTGGTATTCCTGTAGTGCTACAGGCACTGATGCTTTGAGGTACCCAAGCTAGCTCTATTTCTGCATAGCACAGTTACAACATAGAGCTTACCTCCTTCACATAGTTGCTAAGACTGCAAGCTGGGAAGCAGTCCTGGGCTGCAGTTTGTATTGCTGGGATTTGATGCCAATCCAATGCAAGTTTCTTGTGAAGCATGTAACCCAAAATGCTCGCAATGCTGCTGTGTCCTCTCTGCTAAGCAGTAGTCCTCCTGTCTTCTATTTCTGGAAATCTTTTGCACATTGACTAAATCCAAAGCAGACAATATCTCTTCTCTTCTTCTCCAACTTTCTCTCTCCAGTTTAGATAAAGGGCATACCCTGATGGACTAGAGCACTCCTGATATATGTGTGTCATCAGGCAGAGAAGGGACTTGTGGTACCAATTTGTAATTCAAATTGGATAACTACTCAACACAATGTAGTTGAGCGCCCTAACTGTCAAGCTTTTGTATGTAAGTTATTACCATTTTAGAAGAAAACTGCAGGTGTTTTGACCTTCCCTTGCGAGCTGGGCCTGTTATTATTGGTTAGATGTTCTTTGAGCAAATCTACTGTGTTGGGACCCTCTGGAGACTTGGAAAGACATTCATCTTACATGATCCAAGGCAGTAGTTTTATGTGATCTCATAAGGAATTGTCAGACCCAAGAGAAAAGGAGTCTGATGAGGTTTTGGCCCCAATTATGCTGTTATTTAATCGGTAATGCATGAATATTGGTTTTGGATATTTTCTGTGAATGCATTTCCTTGGGGGGGGTTGCCTTGGAAATAACCTGCCCGCCTCAAAGAGATTATGCAAAGGTAGTCATTGTGGAAAATGTCTTGACAAACACAGACCTTGCCGATAAGTACCGTGTGACGGATGTGTTCTGAATGCTGGGTAAATACTTGAAAGGTGGTCCCAAATAAGAGGAGTTTTCTAGGCTGGGATACTTCTTGAATTGCAATAGGTACTATTTCTGTTTTGTTCAGAGTGCTAAACCAGGTCTGTCTTTTCTAAAAGAAATGTTTGTTTTTGTGGTCCTTTGTAGACGTAACCTGACAAAGTTATCCCTGATATTCAGCCATATGCTGGCAGAACTCAAAGGTATTTTCCCAAGTGGCCTTTTCCAGGGAGACACGTTCCGGATCACCAAGGCAGATGCTGCAGAATTTTGGAGAAAGGCTTTTGGCGAAAAGTAAGTTTCTAACTGTGTTTAAAAATAGAGATGTGGGAACAAATTGCACACAGCACTGTGTATTTTTAAAAATTCTGTTTTGCGGTTCAGAAAGGTCTTTGTCAGGTTAAAATGAGCGATGGGAGAGAGCTACTAGTCATTTGGTCCACTCTCTGGGGTGAGATACAGGATTGTTCCTACATTATATTTCCTAGTTCTTTGTCCTGTCTTGTTTTAAATGTGTCAAGTGATGGGTCTTTCCCCACTTTCCCTAGGAGACTCTTGTACTGTCATGGAGTTTCCCTCTATTATTCAGCTTAACTTTTCCTCTCCTTAATTTAATTCCTTAACTTGTAAGTAAGGTCCACGAACTATGCAAAATAATCTGCTTTCTTCTTCCAAAGGTTACTATGCCCCCAATATTAGTTGTCCTTTAGCTAAGCCATTATATTAAATTCTTTTCATCTTCCCTCCAATTAGTCTTTCCAATCACTTAGTCACCTTTCTTCTGGCTTCTCTGAACTTTTGTCAGTTTGCATAATGGCTTTGTTAAGATACAATGAAGGAGAAAGTGAAATGCAATGTGTATTTGCGTGGAAACTGTTGAAATGTCAGGTTTAATTTTTGTATCTAATAAAACGCTAACTAAATGAGCTGTAGAGGTGTCCACAGCAACGTTTGAGGATTAAAGTTAATGGAATTGGGTACTGCTTTCTAACTAAGGTAACTAAGGTACTTCACTTAAAGAGTTTAATTAGTAGCTGTCAGAACAAAAAGCAATAATATATTTACTCATGAATAACACAGTTGTCTGAAGCTAGACATGTTCCTTCTATGTTTCTATTCCACTTGATATTTTAAAAGAAGGAAAATATTCCTTTAAACAGGAGCCTCTGTTCTGGCTTCTGATTATCTTACTTCTCCAGTTAATCCCTCTTTAGAGAATTGTTTGCAGCTTTTTTATTTTTTTTAACTGTCTAGACCTCTATTACTGTTAACTCCTTATCTACCAGCTGCAACATTATGATATTCTTATCAAGTGATGGTGTTGTATACAGCCCAGGGTACATACAAGTGTTGACATGATAGGACTGCACAGAAAGGCAAAGGAGAAAGCAGAGCTGGACTTCAGATTCCAAAATTTTGCATGCAGAGAAATTTGTCTAAAGTTCATTTGGCTGCTAATTTCCTGCAGTACCAAGAAATGCCATGCTTGCATAACATGAATAAATCTCTTGCGGCTAATTTTGATTTTGCTCTCTTCCATTATCATGAGGTGCGTACTCACAAAAAAAATGTATAAGGTATGTACGTAGTGGTGGTCTTCAGGCATATCACGCTTACAGATGGCTTGGTTTTCCCCAGGACTATCGTTCCTTGGAAAAGCTTCCGTCAGGCCTTGCATGAAGTGCATCCAATCAGTTCAGGGCTGGAAGCTATGGCCCTGAAGTCAACGATTGACTTGACATGCAATGACTACATTTCAGTATTTGAATTTGATATCTTCACACGTCTTTTTCAGGTAAGAATTGAGGAACGTGAATCACTTGAAATGTGTCTCACTGCTTTAGGTTAGACTCTTCCCAGGACAAACTATATTTTACACACTAAAATGACATTATTTATGCTGTAAGGGATTTGGTCATCTTGCCCTTCATCCCCTAAACAGCTCTAGTAATACTCAGGACCCTACATTGCAGTAAAAGTATGTGATACTTCTGGTTGTAGAAGAAAAAATTGTCTAAATACATACCGCAACTGTAAGGCACATTCAGTATCCTCCCATGAATCAGTTTTTCCCTTTCAAAGGTCACTTTTAGACTGAAGTTCTGACACAATTTCTGTAAGCCAGGAAATATGAAGCTTAGTTTATCAGTCTGTCTTTCCTTATCCTTTTCTTTCTCGTCAGACTTTTTTTTTTTGGGGGGGGGCCTTGTTCAGGATGGAGCACAAGCATGGAAATTTGGGCTTCCTAGCTTTTGAACTGACACAGCCAGGATGTTGTGGACATGTCTGTGTTCTGTGCATGAGAAATATCTATATTACTGAAGTGATATTAGTAGTAGGTAAAATTCTAACCCACAGTCTTTAATAGTGCTAAACTCAAAACCAGAGCTTCTGATGGTGCAATTGGGTATTTACAAGAGCAAACACTTACTTCTTTGGCTCTGACTTGCCTTTTCCCATGTGATAGTTGAGTTGTAATTAAGATATGTCTAGATGAAAAATTCCCATGTTCGGTGTTGCAATGTAGCTGATCTCATTCAGTAATTTTTCCAACTATAGTACATAAAGAGCAAGTTAAGAGTTGCTGCAATTTCCAAGAGATGCAAAGTACTTAGGGAGAGCTAATATCTTCTTTTAGACAAGTTGAGAAATTTGGAAAAATTGGATGAGATTTAGACACCCAAGCCCTTCTCAGGATTGAGAGCTTTCAAACTGTTTTTATGACTTTTTGTGCATCATTTTAAGGAATATTTAACCTGTATGTGCTGGTTTATTTATTCAAATCTTAGACTAGCCAGTAATCCTTGCCACACCCAAGTGAGATTAGGTGGTTAAGGAATAGTCACAAGCATCTTACACACAGTGAAACTGAGACAGAGAGGGGAGGTCACTTTCCTGAGGCTGTATAGGAAGTCGGTGTTAGAGATCAGACTAGTCATGGTTTCTGGTCCTGTGCATAATCTTATTAAACTCCTGTCTTTATCCCTGTCTCAGGAATGAGTCATTGTCTCTGCAGAAGCAGCACAAATTGGTAGCTATTCTTGAGCTGTCTTTTTGTGACCTCAGTGACTTCTCCCTTGGCATTTATTAAAGGAGTTTTGATTAAGGTCTGTCTTAGGTGATGTTTTTATCACCGACAAGGGAGAAAATCAAATGCTAAGGCTGCTGCATGAGAACGTAGGTTTTAGTTCCTCTACTGGATTTATGGTGGGATAAGAAACCTGCTTCTTTAACTGAAGAACTGATCCCTTTGATTAAGGAATATTATATGTGTTGATACCTTTTAGAAGTGCATGGTTAATATAATTCTTTGTTGTTTCTATAGCCATGGTCCTCTTTGCTCAGGAACTGGAATAGCCTAGCGGTGACTCATCCTGGTTATATGGCATTCCTAACGTATGATGAGGTGAAAGCCCGGCTTCAGAAATTCATTCACAAACCTGGCAGGTTAGTGCTTGGCAGCAGTGGCTTTTTTGATCATTCTTGATAACGTCGCTGATTACTACACTGTCTGAGGAGATTGGTTTTATTTTGTCTTTGTCCTCCTTCCTCAGAAATTTAAACTGTGAAAAACCCTAGCTTGCCCTGTACTTGGAGATCATCCTCTGTGAGGTGACTTACCTCCAGCCCACCCCCACAATTGTCACAACAGCTCCCTCGGGCACAAGCAGAACACAGACACAGACACTGCCAGAGTGAGCCTAAACGGTGGGCTGTTTAGGACCATGGATAAGGGAATGTATCTATAGGACCCGTAACTTTCTGGTGTATATGCATAAAGCCAGGAGAGCTGACCAGATTGCAGCCTCCAGAAGCAGTGTGTACATTTGAAGCCAACTTCAGACAGACAAGGGAGCTGACCAATGTTTGCGCTGGCAGAAAGCAGCATGGTAGGCAGAGTAGACTGCAAGGTAATGCTGCGGGCTGGGTGGACTTCAGAGGCTGTGGGGGGCAACACATGCTTCTGGGGGGGACTGTGGACCTGAGCAGTTTTGGGCTACCCTACCTGGGTAGAACTTGGCCCAATGCAACAGGGCTAACAGATTTCTTTTTACGCAGGAAGGGCCAAGTGTTCATTTCTGGAGGTTGTTACTATACTGTTAGTTCTGTGCTGGTTTTAAAAATGGAAACCTTGTGTAGTCTGTTTGTTGGTTTTGTTGTTTGTTGGGGTTTTTTTAAAGTTAATTTGAAACAAATGATTTTAAGGATGCTAACTTTTCTTGCTCTGGATTCTGGGTTTAATTTCACCTGGAGGCCAGTGCTTGGATGCTTTTCTCGCTTTGTATCAGATTGCAAGTTCTCCTTTTATCTGCCTGGGGGTAAATTGAGGAAAGCTGGTATAAATCATCAAGTTATTCCTACTAGTTTTTATTTGCTGTCTTGAGATAGCCAGACAAAGTCTGCCTACTTGACATTTAATCTTTCCTGTCTGTTCCAGTCCAAACTGAAGTTTCTTTTCCTTTGTGCTTTTTTAGTTATATTTTCCGATTGAGTTGTACACGACTCGGTCAGTGGGCTATTGGCTATGTCACTGCAGATGGGAACATTCTTCAGACAATCCCCCACAACAAACCTCTTTTTCAAGCACTGATTGATGGCTTCAGGGAAGGCTTGTAAGTAACTTTATCAAAATTAAGTTTTTTGCCCTTTTTCACTGTGAGTTTGTTTTATAAATCTTAATCCTGTGGTGAGGTCTTAAAGTCAGTTGAATGGTAAAACGTACCCTCTGGGTTCGTCACACATTATCTACTTCACAGGAGAGGCAGCATGTTGCAGAGGTCAAGCAATCACTGTTGACATCACTGAGCCCTTTTTGGACATCTCTCAGCTCTTCCTTTTTATTTAGACCTTGATTCAGCAAAACAGTTCAATCATGTGAACAGTCCCATTGATGTCAGTGGAATAATTCATATACGTAACTGTTTTGGCACTTGAGAATACTCAGACAGCTATCCTTTGCACTGGAGAGCTGTACTGTCCTTTGCAATAGCAGACGATAAGTGTGTGTCAGCGTTTCCCTTGTCATAGATTCTTTTCCAGTCGAGTCCTTAATTTGAGCCACCGCAACTGATATTATGGCGTTAGTTTTCTTACTCTGGATATTACAGTTTCGCTATAGGATGATTTAAGAGGAGGAGTCTGGGACCGTAACATCCTGTTTAAAATAAAAATTGCTGCCAGGAAGAAAAACAAGCTTATTATTATTTTTAAGAATGACATGTTTGATTTTTGTCCGATAGTAAAATTCTTCCAAAACTTCTTTTGAATTCAGAATACCTTGAATTCCCACCCCTCGCTTCTCACCCTCATTCTTTCTTTCCTCCACCATCCCCAAAAGAAACCTTATATGTGTGTTCCTATGGGGGGGGGCGGGTGTATGTATGCGTGTGTGTATATGCACATATAGAGAGAGATCTTTTGTTTCCCCAACTGCTTACAGTTACTTATTTCCCGATGGCCGGAATCAGAATCCTGACTTGACTGGCTTGTGTGAGCCCACACCTCAGGACCACATTAAAGTTACACAGGTGAGCAAAGTATTCTATCCCATCAAACTTGCTTGCTTTCTTTCTAATTTCCAGCCTCCTTAGCTGTTTATACAATTCTGTCATACTTGGTATCCCCAAGGCTTGTTTTTAAGGCTGATGTATTGTATTTTACAGGAGTTGCAGAAATCTTTGAATGGTAGGAATGGGCAGAGGAGATTGCAAAGGTTAGGTAAAGCTTTATGCAGGGCTGACAGATTTTAAGATTTTTTTTTTAGAATGTTCTGCCAAATATTCATTCTTTTGTGCCATCCAGCATGTCTTGAGCCCTGCTTTCCTAGGCTGTTCTAGGGACACCTAAATGAAAACCTGGGATAACTTGAAGTCCGCTTTTTTCGGAGCTTTGACAGGTGTATCTAGCACATAAAATTATAGTGAAATTTTTGCAGATTTCTGTTCTCCTTTGTGTTCTTGTGTTTAGAATTTATTTATTCCTGCAAATCTTGCATTGGGTTTCTTGTAGCTATGACTAATCATGCTTGTTATTTTACAGTATTAACCATGTCTGTCTGTCTTTTCCCAAGGAACAATATGAATTGTATTGCGAGATGGGCTCCACGTTTCAGCTGTGTAAAATATGTGCTGAAAATGACAAGGATGTGAAGATTGAACCATGCGGCCATCTGATGTGCACGTCCTGTCTCACTGCGTGGCAGGTGAGGCATTGCCTCTCGTTAATCTCTCTGAGTGAAGCTAGTTGCTTTTTTACAGAAGCGGTATATGCTCTTCTCAAAACTGTTCAGTTTCCTTCAGGTATGGAGATAAGATAGCATAACTGAGGATGTAAGCTCATAGTTCAGTAATATCAGTGCATCAGTGCCAGCTTCACCAGCACAGGAAGAAGCTGGTTACATGCCTGATCTCTTAATCTAGGAATAGACCAGAAATGTGAGGACTTGCTAAAAAGCTGTTTTTCTACTTGAGAGAAAATACTCCATATTTGTAGCACAGTTTGCCTTTCTGTCTTCCTCTCAGTTGAAAGGTACCTGCCAAAAAGCAGGTTTAAACCTCTTTGTATATTAACTATGTGTTTAATTTCTGCATCATAGTGGCTGTTGTAACAGATCTCTTCTCTTCCTTGAAGGAATCAGAAGGCCAGGGTTGTCCTTTTTGCCGCTGTGAAATCAAAGGCACGGAGCCAATTGTAGTAGACCCATTCGACCCCAGAGGAGGAGGAGGATTATCACGGCAAGGGGCAGAAGGAACTCCCTCACCTAGTTATGATGATGATGATGATGACAGAGCTGATGATTCCCTCTTCATGATGAAAGAACTCGCTGGTACCAAAGTAAGGTCACCAGAGTGTGTGCTAGTAGGTGTGGCAGTATGTACAAAGACTGCATGTTCTCCATAGTTTTCTGTGGTCTTAGCGATTTGTGTGTGTGATGGTTGTCAGACCTTATAACAGGAAAGATTTTACTCAGTATGGAAAACAGGGATTTAGGTTCAGTTTCGTCAGTTCAGTTCACACTGTCAGTTCTATTAAGCAATGGTGATCACACTTTGAAATCTTTGATCTTTTGTGTGTTGTCTTGAAAGAATCTAGAAGGGTGAAAAGGCTGGCTTGACCTATTGGAATGTAAGATCTAGGTTTATAACACTTCTCTGCATGCTTAGCAATGCTGCTTTTGATTTATTAGCCATAGTTCACCCATATCAGCAAAAATCCATCCATTTTCCCCAGGGATGAATACAGCCAACCAGATATAGTCTTCCCAAAGTCCTGATGACTAACTGGGTAGAGGGCAAGCTATTTTGCTGAGGAAGTCAATTTGACTGTCATCTTTTTATATGGTGTCTGATAAATTTGTATAATAAAGGTGTGATAACTCACTGCCATTAGTGCTACTTCCTTCCAGGAGATGTGTACAAGATAGGCATTCTTTGTGGATCCCTGCATGTTTTTTCCTAAAAGCCCATTGCTGCTCTTGCACATCTGCACTTAGCATTGTTTTACTGCATAGGGAAGTGGGTTTGAATTTGGCTAATTTTTAATAGTTCAATTCGCTAAAATAAGCTGCCTTTCCTGGTCAGAAAAAACCCTCTACACTGGTTTACCTCTGGTCATATTTCTCTTTAGCTTCCACCCTGTGATATAGTGTACTAAACAGTAAACGGTATTCCTGGAGGTAGTTTTTTGTATACATAGCTTGGGGAAGCAAAGCAGTTTCCTCAGTGTGACATCCTGTCATGGTCTGCAGTAGGCTAGTACTTCGTATTTGTTGGCATTAGTGAGTTCAAACCTGTGTAAAGCTTTTCAAAGTTAGAAAGCACTAGCCTTGTTTGTAAAATGACATCTATGAAAAAGAGAAGAACAAATCAGAAGGGCGCTGTTCTGATTTGTTAGGTGGAAAAACAGCTTTCCAGGGACAAAAATGGAGGTTTTGGTGCACGCTAGTGATTGCTGCAACAGCCGTGACACTGTAGTCGAAGTAGTTTGCACAGTGGTGCCTGCAGTGATAAGTAGGATTTGCAGCAGATCATGCCCTCTTGTGTCAAAAAGAAAAGAAGCTTGCTTCTGCTCAGGGCCCAGTAAGGCAGGTTTGTTACTCCAGCCAAACAGCTTGTCTTTTATTGTGCCATTGCTAAGTGTGCATTTTTAGTTGTGTGCCCCAGCTAAGCCCATTGGTGATCGTCAAGGCTTGCTGCAAGTCAAATGCTGTTGTGCTGTGAAATTGCCTTCATTTACTGGTGTGTGATTGTTACTAATACAGTAATTTGTTACCGATAGCGATACTGAAGCCAGTACAAGTCACAGAGCTTGAAAGCCTCTCTAGAGAAAAGGAGTTCTGCTGGATTTTGTCATTTGTTGATTTTCCCCACTCTTTTCTTTTTCAGGTCGAGCGTCCTCCTTCTCCGTTCTCAGTAGCTCCACAGGCCACCCTTCCTCCTGTGCCACCACGACTGGATCTTTTGCAGCAGCGAGTGTCCAATCCGCCTGGGGCTTCCAGTCCTGGGACCACTTCAAAGGTCAAACACACTGTTTGCCCTTTCAGCTATGATTTTGGTGGGGCAGGCAGGAAGAAGAGCATTCTGGTGAACGCTACGTGTTCTCTGTGACATCCCTAAGTACTTTCACACAAGACTTTTTCTTCTTCCTTTTCTGTAGTCCTGTTAGGCTACTTTCCTTCCATTCCCCACAAGAGCCTAGTCTGTCCTGAAAGCAAATGCTTCCTTCTGGAATCCATGGTAGGAGAGTCCCTTTTTGCTGTTTAAAGGGCCTGTCTTTTCTTCACATTCATCCATGCAACTGCTAGAAAGAAGCTGGTCCTAAGCTGAAGTACTTGCTCACTTAAGGTGATTGGTGTCCTCCTGTTGAACTACCAAGTTATTGTTATTACCAATATCTTCACTGGTTTTCAGCCTCAGCCACTGCTGCCTGTGCCCTTTGGACCCACATTTATGGGCTTGTGTTTTGTTCTAGCTAGCAGGCTAGATGTGGGAAGGTGTCATATTCCTGTCCAAACTTCTCTTTTCTTCACAAATTTTTCCATAGAAAAATAAGGAAGGAATGAAATGTGTGTGACTGGGAGAGAGTAACTGGTTTTCTGATTGACTAGCAGAAGGCAGTAGAGTGATCTTAGTGGCATTTGGTCATTGGCTGTTGAGGTATGGCAGCGGTTCTTCAGCTGGTTTGGATGAATTAATAAAATCATGCTTGAAAGTTCAGGCAGAAGAAAATACCCAATTCTATGAATATTCATTGCTGACTGATGAATGTTAACTTGTATAAATAACCCACAATTGAATCTTTTTTTTAAATGATGGGTATCCTTTGTTTGGAATCCAATCTAATGCTGCTGTAAGCTTTTTTTTTTCCTTCAAGAAAAACAATCTGGGGTGTTTAGTGCCTAGCTGTAGCTGCACGTAGTTACTGCGTTATCTCTTCAAGCCTGTAGAGAAGGTGTCTGGAGGGTTAACTTGTGGAGATGTGGAGAGTTATCTCCACATCCTTTGAGATAATTTCTTGTAAAAATAGATAAAACAAAAACCAAAACTCACCCTGCTGCCACCCACCTCCCTCCTTTTTATGTTTTGTGGATAGACTACCTTTGTTAAGCAATATTTTACATTCTTCTGCCTTCCAGGCTGCACCTGGTACTCTTCACAAGGATAAACCTTTGCCGATCCCACCCACGCTCAGAGATCTTCCGCCGCCACCGCCTCCGGACAGGCCACATTCCATTGGGACTGAAGGTCGACCTCAGAGACGGCCCCTGCCCTGCACGCCAGGAGACTGTCCTTCGAGAGACAAACCGCCCCCTGTGCCCTCCAACCGTCAGGCAGATCTGTGGCCATCCAGGCCAATTCCAAAAGCCCCATCTGTAGCTCTCAGCCCTGGTGACCCTTGGGCTGGGAGAGAACTGTCAAACAGACACTCGCTTCCCTTTTCCTTGCCCTCTCAGATGGACTCCAGGGCTGACAGCCATCGGCTTGGGAGCACGCTCAGCCTGGACAACCCAGTGGTGAGTACGCCTATTGGAGGTGAAGGTAATTTGTGAGGAGTTAAGTCTTCCAAGGTGCCCTCTTCTTATAGTTTACATCTGAATAGGGCGATCTTGTGCCAAGGGAGAGATGGAAAGGAACTGGTGAATGCCGGGCAAGGGAGAATAATGGGAGGGCTTCTTAGGGACGTGCTTTTGTGCCTCTTGGGAGCAAGGCTGAAATCCCAGTTTGAGCAGTTAAGCCACAATTTCATGATCACTGTTCACACTTCAATTTTGTAAAACTGAGAATGTTTTGTATTGGGAGCTGGTATGCTGAAAAAGTGTAATTTTCTCAGTTTTCCATCCTGTAAAGCCTGCACACAGTAGCTGTGGTTAGTTTAACACAGTAAAATCTGAGTTTAATTTGGATCTGTTACTATTACCAATGTCGTGATGTGTAACTTAGTAGTCCAACGTAATTGTTCTCTAAAAGAAATCCCAGGCAGTTTTGCTTTCTTTGATTTCATTCCCCTAATTTTTCCTTTTAAAACCTCCAGCTTTCTAAAAATGAAAGCAAGTACATTTTTAGCCAGATTGGCTAAGAAAATGACACTTGCACAGTTGTCATTCTGTCCCTGTGTGCTTGTCTGCATCCTTTTCCTCTTGTCCCCCATTAACATTTTGGCCTTTTGGCCTATTTTGGCTGAATTTGCCAGAGCCATTAGAGTCTCAAAAGATATGAAGTTCCTGCAGTTTTTGTGTAAACAGGCAGTTGGCTACAGGAGAAAAACCCTGCTTGTGCCCTCACTGAGGGAAAACTGTGACAGACCTACTGGATTTCTAAGGTGTCAGTAAATGCTTTGGAATAATGAAGATGCTTCATTCCCCCAGAGGATGTGTTGAATGACTGGCTGATAGCTTTGCAACTACACTGGTATATGTGGTGTTTCTGATTCCTGGTT
The DNA here is from genome assembly GCF_000699145.1 of Aptenodytes forsteri. Classification (NCBI taxonomy): domain Eukaryota; kingdom Metazoa; phylum Chordata; class Aves; order Sphenisciformes; family Spheniscidae; genus Aptenodytes; species Aptenodytes forsteri. Next base: position 101,591 of record NW_008796189.1, on the reverse strand, counting down.
TGAAATTTTTTCTTTCAGAGCTTGAACAGTGGTCCAACAACAACCCCAGAGTGTGAACACCCCAAAATTAAACCCTCCTCATCTGCCAATGCGATCTACTCCTTAGCTGCCAGGTCTGTTGTTTTCTAGCAAAAGTGCTGTTTATGGTAATCGTAGGGCTCTCTCCATGCTGGTGCCAGGGACAGAATTTGACACAACTCTGTCAGCCTTAGTTTCAGTCTCTGACAGATTCAAAATACACAATCTAGAGAAAGTAGATGAAATCAGCATCCCAAAGATCTGTGGGTAGTGGTGGTAGTTACCCTTGGCTGTGGCAATAGGAAACAGGCTACAGATGCCATTAGCTCTTTTATGAATTCACTTCTGAGTTGGTCTTTATGTGAAGTAGGTGATGTATAAAGTTTATGATATTGTCAACTTCCTTTTGCATAATGACCTTGTGCCAGTGTGACCTTGCAGCTGGGCTGCTAAGAATCCTGAAAGCCAGGTTATTTCTTTAGACAGAATCACTATAAGATGACTGCTTGTTACGTCCGCTGTGGATTTTAAAGGCCACTTTGATATTAATTAGATTTGGCATAAATGTTTTTCTGATGTTTATATCTTGTTTCTTCTGCCTCCAGACCACTGCCTGTACCAAAACTGCCTCCTGGGGAACAGTCTGAAAGCGATGAAGACACTGAATACATGTCACCATCCTCTCTGCCTGTGGTGCCTCCAGGTCCTGCTGTACAAAAACCAGAGATCAAAATGCCTTTGGAAGCGACTCAGAGTTTACGGTGAGATTCTGTTTGTATGTACTGTGCTTCCTCCTCACAGCTCTGGGAAAGCATATTTGTTTACTAGGGTGGAGATTTTGCTTGCTCCATTTGCTGAATTCCCCCAGTGGTGTTCACCAGATCTAGACTAACATAGCTAACTGTAAATGAAATGTGACTACTGCTCTTTTGCAGAATCCTTACAGAGTATTAAAGGAGTCAGATAACCACTCCCACCTCTTTCCGCCAGTAATGTTTTGAGAGCAGCAGCAACTGAAATTCAGAATTCTATTAAAAGGTTGTGTTCTGGTGGTATCAATTAAACTCTTTTAAGCTGATATGCTGTATTGCAATAGACATTACTAGAGCATTTTCTGGAACAAATATTCTTTCACAGAACGGTGGTGATTTCACTTTGAAGCAGGGATCTGTGCAGAATCTCACTCGCAGAACTAGGCGGTGGTGGTTGACCACTGTCGCATGTCTGAAGGGAAATATGTGTTCTCTCCCTCAGAGTTTTAGACTGCGACCAGCAGACGGACGGCTGTATGTATGAAGCAATGTACAACATTCAATCCCAAGCAGCATCCTCTGCCTTTGAGACTGTCAACACTTCTGGTGAGTCAGTGTGCTAAAAAAACAACTGAGAAACTGAGGTACGATGAATTGGTCCCAGTCCCAGTTGGAACAGCATTTTAGGCTAAATTAAATGTTACTTGCTTTCACTGCTAAAACAGCTAGGGTGTATGTGGAAACATCTGGGTCTGTGTACTGCAGACTGCATGTGGGGATGTTGTTGAGAAGCCTGGTTGGAACGCACTGTGAAAACACTCAACAGTTGTTAAAAGAACTGCTGTTTTGAAGATTTTTTTTTTTTTCTGGGCAGCAGTTGTCAGCCCACATCTATCATAAGTATTTTTAATCTAATACTACCTTCTGGAAAGAGCTTCCATTGAATGTGGGGTTTTGGCAGCAAAACTTCAGTTCTGTGTCCTGTCAATGTTTGTGGACTACAGGGGAACAGAGTCTGCCTTGAGAGACAGAGGCTCTGTTCAGTCCCAGAGCTCAGAATGCACCTCTTATTCTAGATGAAGGGGATCTGGCAGCAGCCACTGCCAGCAACGGCCCTGAAGAGTCAGAAAATGAAGATGATGGTTATGATATCCCCAAACCACCACTACCGGTTGCTATTGCTCGTCGCACACTGTCTGATATCTCCAATGCCACGTCTGCCTTCAGCCGAATGTCTTTGGAAAATGACCCTGTAACAGGTTAGAGAACACCTGTACTCTTCATGTTGTAGTGGGTACTGATGGCTTGCTACGCATGTTTGAAACTTCTGTCACTGACTCAAGGTTTTGTATGTAAGCTGTAAAATCAGCTTTACAAGGCAGAATTACACTGGTTCTTAGGTGTTCAGTTTGGTTTACAACTTGGAATGCACTGCCTTGGTCGTTTCATCACTGAGCTAGGAAATCACATTTAAATCACAGTTAGGAAAAGCTTTCCTCAGCTTAAAGGATATTCCTTAAGCCACTGTTTCCTCAGGGCATGGCATACCTTTTGTACCAGGGCATGAAACAGAACTTCAGAACAGATGCTCTGGGAAGCATCTTACCACTGTTCCAAGCGAAAGGTGACATGGCTGGCCTTGCACAGCTTCTGTCTGGCTCAGTCTCGGCTGTGGCTGTTGCCAGCAGATGGCACAAGTGTACTGTTTGATGCTGTCAGTTCCTTTGAGCAGGGACCTAGTAGCTCAGCAAGGTCAGCTTTTTGTCCCTGAGGAGTAGAGGACATCTTGTCCTTCTGGCTGCAAGGCACATTCTCCGAGGGAAAAACCAAAGCCTCGTCTCTCCAAGAGCCTTTCTGAATAATGCTTGACTTATTCCCTACAAGTGCCCAGCAGCTCTAAAGGAAGTTCTGAAACTCTTCCTGTTGGGGGGCTTTCAGCATGTCTGAACACTCTGGCGATTTGCCAGGTAAGAGGAGTGAGTTTCTTGTTCCTTTTGGAGGCAGACGGGAGGCAGAGCCACCTGTACCCAGGACCACTTGCCCCAGTGAGTCTTCTGTTCACCTGCTTCATCACTTCCCCTTCCCCGAGCTTGCCCTTCTTCAGCGCAGAGTTTACTAGTGCAGAGACGTTTATTAGCTTTTGCCACTCCTCCCTGCTCCCTGCCTCACCTTTTAAGTCTGTCACTTTGTCTGTAGAATGTGGCTGACAGGGATAAGAAGGGGCAGAGGGAGCTCACATCCTGCTCCCAGATGAAGTACTGAGCTTAATCATTGACCCTTCTTTGTTTCTACAGCCCTGAAATAACAGTGGTGGTGTCCTGCTTTGTAGCGTTAGGAGATCTGCTAATGAAGAACGCTGTGGAAATGCTGATTGTTACTGCTCTGGGAAGCATATGCAGTTTTCTGAAACACTGGGCATTGGCTACTGCTGAAGCCTGGTGCTAAGCAAGCCTGACTAGTATGGGATACATTTTGGCAGATTTATGTTCTCATGCATTGTGCCCTACAGTTTGGTTTCTTAATCATTTACCAAAAAAAGCTGTGCTAGTAGTTGCCCTTTCAAATTGACCCATGGTCTCTGAAATTTGATCCAGTTCAAGCTGAAACAGCGATTTCAAAAGACAATTTGGAGAGAAGTGGGTAGTCCTTTTTCTCAAATGTACAAAAAGCTTTTTATGTGTAAGAAGCTTGTACTTTGAAGATTAGGGAGTTGAACTGTATTGTGGTTGGTGAGGAAGCTTCAATGAATTTGTTTCCTGAAGAGCCTTCTCTATCTTAGTGCTTTTGGTAGTTTTTCAGAAAGGCTCCACAATGACTGCTTCTTTTCTGACCAGTGCTGCAGTGCCCACTCTCAAAAAGGGATTGTTTGGACATTCTTAGTCTTACGGACTTGTCTGTCGTACACCAGTTCTACTGCTAGAAAACTATCTTGAGTGCCTTGAGGAGTTTCTCCAGAAGACAAGTAAAACTTTCTTTAAGGTGATGTCAAATGTTCATGCAGGAAAGTTTCTTGTGATTTGCAAAGTAGGAAAAAATGCTTTCTGCAATGATACAGGAGGTTAGAACTCAAAAATTATCAGATGTTGGATTAACACATTAAGCTATGTGTTGGAGCGTTTGTTGGCTGGTTTATTGGCTATTCTTTTTCCCCCCCGGGAGTAGCGCATGATGTGGCTACTGGCAAGTAACACATCTGAATGACTATGAGGAAAGGCAGAACAGGCTGAGCTTACTGATCTGCCACAGCAGCCAGCCGTTAGGTAGGGTGAGCTTCAGCAGGAGGTCTTGTAGGTGGCCCTGGCCTGCTGATGGGCTGGCAGAGGAAGAGGAGCAGACCCTTCAGAGAACATAATTCAGTTGCTGGAGCAATTGTGGTGAATGAGTTGTAACTAATAGATCTGGTTTTGTGCATACACTCCCTCAGCACGCTGCAATGTGGGCAACAGTTCTGTGAGGAGAGATCAGCATCTGGACAGTTAAACTGGGGGTTGCTGTCTGTTTCTAGAAAGAAATGGGATGTTTGGTGAAGTTGCATATTCTGTGTGTCATATTTTCCCAGCAGGTCTCTGTTTCTTATTCTAAGGCTGATATCTGAGCTCTGCTCACACGCACACATATATCCCTTGTCTATTTATGTGGTCTTATCTTAATAAATGAGCCTGATGTGGCCTCCTAATTAAAAAAACCTCCATAGCCGTTTTTGCACACGAGAGGGGAAGCTGAGCTAATCTGTACCATTGTGTGAGAGGATAGGCTGGTTGGAGAAAGTGGCGTAGCTTTCGGTGGCATGTTTTTGAAGTGCCATTTATCAGTCTAATGTCATTCCCGCTTTGTTCCAAGCAAGAATCACATGTCCTTTTTTGAAGTGATGTGTTTGTTTCTCCTTCCAGGTTTTTCAGATGGCTCTCAAGTTCCAGAAAGGCCGCCGAAGCCGCTACCACGGAGAATAAATTCTGAGCGGAAAGCAGGGAGCTGCCAAACAGGCGGAGCCAGCAGTGGGACCAGTGCGTCACTGCAACTTTCCAGTGAGATCGAGAATCTAATGAGCCAAGGCTACTCATATCAGGACATTCAGAAAGCACTGGTCATTGCACATAACAATATTGAAATGGCCAAGAATATTCTCCGGGAGTTTGTTTCCATTTCCTCCCCTGCGCATGTGGCCACATAGCACATTACCTCCACACCTACAACTTCTGTGGACCAACTGCCTGGGCAGCCGTAGCCCAGCTACGCACCAAAGGGGAAGGGGGTTCCTTTAGAGACTTCGTGCTGAGGTCAGTCCTGCCTCTTAAGAGAATCAGTTATCAGGTTTTTGTGGTTCCAGATTTCAAAGCAGTGGAATGAAATGGAGCAGAATGGTGTTTTATACAGTGTATGTCTTGGAGTCCTTTACCCCTACCTCTTGTTTAAGAGAAGAGATTTATTTCCAGGGTGTTGGTAGAGAAAGGTATTGCAACAAGGGATCCCCGAGCTGATGCCCTGGAGGCTGGGGGGAGTGTTTTGTGCTGTGAATTCTAAGTGAATCCTCTGAGAAACAAAGTCTCGAGGTCGGTGTGGTGTGTCCTGTGGTTCATGGTACTAGGTTTGGATCTGTTCGCTGCTGTGTGTCTGGCTCAGGCTTTTTAGAGCAGCTGGGAGGTCACTTTCTGCTGGGAATAAATAAGAGACCTTGGAAGAATCTTTTGATTGCTTCCTGTTTGCCATGGCCTTTCCCTCTTGCCTGTAATAATAGCATTTATTGCTTGTGATTCAAGTCCTCCCTTTTTGCCTGGAGATAGCATGACTAGCTTCTGTCAGGCATTTTGATCTTGACAGTGCTGGGAGTTGGATTTCTCTCATGAGTCCTCTTGCCGGCAGCACTAGATTCCAGGCAGCTAGATGTACTGAAAGTTTTGCGTGTTTTTGAGGGGTGGGAGAGGGTAGCAAGAATTTGAGTGAGAGCAAAGAACTGGCTGCTGCTTCTCCTTTTATAGCCTTGAGCATTTTGTGCTTCAATGCTCAAAATTGATTGTGGCCCTGCTGGGCTTGAGCAGCCGTCACTGGACACTCCCATGTGCTCTTTCTCTAGGAATGTTGCACCTGGTAAATACGATGTTTTATTTATCTCAATTGCATGGTTGCTGTCGCAGACTAGTGGCCTTCACGCACATTCCATCATCTCCTTCAGAGAGCTTTTGTGGGAGCCAGCTGTCTTTGTGCCAGGCTGTTTTGTGGAATTGGTAGATGCAGCTGATGTATTCGTTGGTATCTTACCTGCTTTGCAGTAAAAGAAATGCAGCAGTTCCCTGCATGGCTATCGAAACAACATGGGGGCTCTTCTTTCCGTTTCCATTACTCTAAGGTATTGCCAGAGCTTGTGTTAAAACAGATCTGGGAAACTTCTGTATTTGTAAAACGATCACACAGCTTTGAAAGTCAGTACTCAGCTGTTACTTTGAAAAAAACTGACTTGCATACGCAGCTACTTAACTCTGTTCCTATATGCTTGATGTGCGAGAAGTGCATGGGTCCTTTTGAGAGGGTTTAAATGAAGTAGGGATGCACATATCAGAGCCTGACAGACGAACAAGTGCTCTGTGTACACTGGGAGGCTATTAGCCTTTTGAAGCATGTCTAGCATTATTTGCGTCTCTCTAAGGGCAGCAGTAGTCACTAGGCAAAGGGTTGCAACTTGAAATATTGTTGGAGTGATTATGGCAGTTGGATGCAGTTTCGCCTTTTAAAGAATCTAGTAGCTGGGCCCAGATCTCAGAGAAACGGCTTGCAATTTGCAGAGAGGACTTAACAAATATTAGCAAAGGAAACTAAGCATAAAATGTTTGTTTTATGTAGAGTATAGGTTTCTCACTAGATCTACAGCTTTATAAATTGATGCAGTGGGTTCCAGGCAGTTTAAAAGCATGAACTGCCTCTCTTTACTCCCCTCCTTTCTGTAGTAAAGCAAATGTTCTCTGAAACCGTAAGGAGATCTCCTGCAACACTTACAGGCCATCACCACCTTTGCTATTTTGAGGCCAGGGCTGAAACTTGCAAATGCAGCACACTGATGAGATTTATGTCAGTGGGCATGGTGCTCTGCAGTGGTGCAGAGAGAGGTCAGGCACAGCCAAGAGCAGTGTCTGGCCTTGGTGAAGGTGCTGAGTTACAGAGAAGGTGATGTCAGTGCATATTGCACTCGGGGAAGAAGAGCTGTTCTTTTTCCCCTGCCCACACATGCAACAGTCAGCGGTATCGTGAAGCAGTCCTGCTCCTTCTGTGTGAAGTGCTCTGCCAGTTATGCCTGGCAGCCTTGGTCAGTGTGTCTGTGGGAGCTTCTAGAGAAGCAAGCCTAGCACTTGTGCTGCTGAGGCAGGAACATGGGGCAGCTCTGGTTGTTCTCTCAGTAGATCTGCATGTTACACTTCTGAGCCTGAGCAACCAGTCCTAGCGTATGAGAGTTAGTTCCTGGCTTTGTCCTGGAGAACCAGGTAAAAACCCTTTTGTGAGGGAGCACTACGGTTTTATTTCTCTCTTTTTCGTATTCTCTCCAGTGCTGCCACTAGCTCCGTGTTGAGTTTGGAGCCACTTTGTTTCTGACGTGCTGTGTAAACTCAGTGCAAGTGTATTCAAGTGTGGCGTGTGACTCTTGCCACTGCCAAGGCTGCGTAAGAGCCCAAGTCCAGCCAGCTAGAAAGCCTTAACTCTTGTCTTGCACAGTGTGTGTGATCGGAGTAGTGATGCCCTGTCCCATACAAGCCCTTTATTACAGGCTTGTAATGTTAAATTAAATCATGCCTAGCAGAGCTATCACAGGCCTGTCTCTGGGGTTTATGTACCGAGAGACGTTCCTATGGGTATTGTTCCAGGTATTAGAGATTAGAGAGAGCAATCTTTGTGGCATGTATCACTAATTTTTCTGCATGAGTCCTTTCTGTGCACTGTTTGTGTCTCAAACTGATTTAAGAAACTTAAGTCTTGGCTTTTCTTCCTTAGACACGTAAGCGTTTGCTAGCACCACTGAAGTGCAGCAGAGTCCTGACCATGTCTTATGGCTGTGCTCTGTGAAGTCAATCCAGGCACTGTACAGTGTGTTTTTCTTGTTGTTCTTTCAGAAAGGTAAGCCTAAGATTGATTTCTCTTTTTTTCCCTTCACCTCCTTGATCTTTATTCTGAAGAAGTTAACTTTATGACGCTACTTTAAAAAGAAAAAAACAAACCCAAATGTCTAGTGCCTTTCTTAAGAATGCTGCATCGCTAGGCTGGATCTGAGTATCCACCCCTCTGTGAAAACGAAGAGCCCGAACTAGGCAAGCTGTAAAGATGCCTTTGAGCGCGAGACTGCTTTGAAAGGGGTGAAGAGAAGGGGCAAGAAAGATGGGCAATTGTCACTTCAACTATGACACTGTGTTTTGTAGCGTTTCAACCGTGGAGGTTTCCCGCTTTATCTGTTACTAACAGCGACTTGTCTGGACTGGTGCTGTACTAAGCTTGGTGTGAAGACAGTAGAATTGTAGGACAGGATTGGTTTTGCTGGTAACAAAATACGAGTTCTGCTCCTAAAAAATGCTGGTTTTCCCCCTGCCTGTCAACCTGGACACAAAGCAAGCAGAAAACACTTTGTACAGTAAGAGGTGGGCACAAAATCTGTGGGACCAGTATGAGCCTCTGCACAGCGAGCAGCAGGTAGCTGTGGAAAGCAGGCAAGTATCATCTGTTCTGAACAGGGTTCCCGGCTGACTTAGTACGTTCAGTGCCACTGTAGCTGAATGGGAATCTGAAGCGAGACGTATCCTGCCGGGGGTGTGGTAACTCTTGTCTGCTGCACTGCCCTTGCGTGTCTGTCTCTTCAAGTGCTGCAGCTTGAGGCAGGGAGCGTCTCTGCTGGGAACCAGCGGACTTGCTTTCACTGTAAACAGCTTTTCTGCATGTCCTTCACTGAGCCCTTACCTTGGGGGAGCCAGACAGGCTCGGAATACAGCATGTTGCTTCCTGCACTAGACTGATTACATTACTGTAGCTAATCCTGAGGCAGGGTCATTACTGTAAATGTTTTTTTTCGGTTGAGCAAGAAAAAATGCAACTCCCAAGGCACTTTCTTAAAGGTGCCACTTTAAAAATTAGTGGGGAATAAGGACACTTATTTTTAAAGTTCCTAGTAGAAATCTTTTTTGAAATTCCCGGTGGGGGAGGAGGAACAGTTGTTCTTTCTCTTGAATGACAAATACCAATTTGTATAATATCAGTGTTAAAAATGTTGAGATTTTCACAAAATATTTTAAAAAAGTATAATAGTGTCATTAATATAAAAATATAATAGCAGTATTTAATCCTTTCAGATCTGTAAAGAATAAGGAAAAACAGAAGGTAAATATTCTTACAGAGAGTAGCTGAGCTTTAAGGTTCACTTGGTTTAAAGTCCTCATTTTGTTTGCAAATGCATTGTTAATGTTTAGAGGTTATACTAATGTTATTTATTAATTGTTTCCATTCTTGTATGCTGCCCACTAAGAGCTTCTTTGTTTGGGATTTCATTCACCTGTGTCAGTAAAAAGAAAACAAAACAAAGTTTTATTTTTAAATAAAATTTCCTTTGTTGTAGCATATCGTCTGTGTTGTGTTGTTTCTGTGAGTCCTGAAAAAGAATATCCTGCTCAAGCCTGTCTCAGTCATCTTGTTCAGGGTGCCCAAGTCTGAGACGGTCAGTTAGTCTCCTGGATCTCTTGCAGACTGGAACTGACTTTGTACCTATTTTAACTATTGCCACAATTATCTGTTAAATTCTAATTCATATCATGGACACTAACAAACAGAGGGCAGGAAAGACTTATAGAAAGTTTATACTCGTAAGTCTATTGATAGAGTTAACGTATTGTAATAGAATCGATTAATGGAGTCTGTAACCCATGGGGCCCTATTTGAGTCTGGGAACGACATTAACGGGTTTGTTACCACCCATGAACAGAGTCTCAGGGAGTCCGTAGGAATCCGGTAGAGTCTAACGGGTTTTGCAGTGTCTGTTGGGGTCTAGTAGACCCTAACGCGTCAGTCCCGCTCTGCTGGAGTCCGTTAGGCTCCATTTGCCTCTCACAGACTCTGTTAGTACATGACTATAGACTCGAAAAGACTTCTATAATTATTGCATAGCGTTTCTGTGATTATATATATTACGTAATTAGAGAATATAATTATATATGACATATAAAGGATATGTAATAAATCCAAACTTATATATACATTGATAATATTACACACTTCTAATATTGTGTGGCCTAATGGGTGCTAATGGAGTCCAACATACCCTGCCGGAGTTTGTGAGACTCTGGGGGCCCCGTGCGAGTATCTTACAGAGGGCGAGACCCCGTGAGACTCTGACAGGCGCTGCCAGCCTTGAAGCGTGTGTCTCAGACACCGTGGAGTCTGGAGAGCCTAGAGCGTCCGGCCGAGTCTGGCAGGGTCCGCACTGCGTTACGCTCCAGCGCCCCAGAGGGTCCATTAAATGAGACGGACCCAAATGAGGACAAGCTGGCCCAGCTGACCGCCCCCCAGGCCCTTCGGGGGGGCAACGGGTGTTACTTGGGGTCAACTAAGGACACACAGGTCACATGGGGGCGAGTGAACCCCTCAAACAAGTCACACTGGGGCCAAAGGAGGACACGGGGGGTCAACTGAGGTCACTCACACTGGGGCCAAAGGAGGACACGGGGGTCAACTGAGGTCACATGGACCCCTCAAAGATGTCTCCATGGGGTCAAATGAGGTTAATTGGGGTCAAATGAGGACACGGGGGTCAACTGAGGACACAGGGGTCAACTGAGGTCGCGTGAACCCCTCAAAGATGTCACTGTGGGGTCAAATGAGGTTATTGGGGTCAACTGAGGACACAGGGGTCAACTGAGATCGAGTGGACCCCTCAAAGATGTCACCGTGGGGTCAACTGAAGTTAATTGGGGTCAACTGAGGACACGGGGGTCAGCTGAGGTCACGTGGACCCCTCAAAAACATCTCCATGGGGTCAAATGAGGTTATTGGGGTCAAATGAGGACACAGGGGTCAAATGAGGACACAGGGGTCAAATGAGGACACAGGGGTCAAATGAGGACACAGGGGTCAAATGAGGACACAGGGGTTAACTGAGGTCGAGTGCAGCCCTCAAAGACATCACCGTGGGGTCAACTGAGGTTAATTGGGGACAAATGAGGACACGGGGGTCAACTGAGGACACGGGGGTCAGCTGAGGTCACGTGGACCCCTCAAAAACATCTCCATGGGGTCAAATGAGGTTATTGGGGTCAAATGAGGACACGGGGGTCAACTGAGGTCGAGTGGACCCCTCAAAGACGTCTCCATGGGGTCAAATGAGGTTATTGGGGTCAACTGAGGACACGGGGGTCAACTGAGGACACGGGAGTCAACTGAGGTCGAGTGAACCCCTCAAAGACATCACTGTGGGGGCAAATGAGGTTAATTGGGGTCAACTGAGGACACGGGGGTCAGCTGAGGTCACGTGGACCCCTCAAAAACATCTCCATGGGGTCAAATGAGGTTAATTGGGGTCAAATGAGGACACGGGTCAACTGAGGACATTGGGGTTAACTGAGGTCGCGTGAACCCCTCAAAGACGTCTCCATGGGGTCAACTGAGGTTAATTGGGGTCAAATGAGGACACGGGGGTCAACTGAGGTCGCGTGAACCCCTCAAAGACGTCTCCGTGGGGTCAAATGAGGTTATTGGGGTCAAATGAGGACACAGGGGTCAACTGAGGACACAGGGGTCAACTGAGATCGAGTGGACCCCTCAAAGATGTCACCGTGGGGTCAACTGAGGTTAATTGGGGACAAATGAGGACACGGGGGTCAACTGAGGACACGGGGGTCAGCTGAGGTCACGTGGACCCCTCAAAAACATCTCCATGGGGTCAAATGAGGTTATTGGGGTCAAATGAGGACACAGGGGTCAAATGAGGACACAGGGGTCAAATGAGGACACAGGGGTCAACTGAGGTCAAGTGCACCCCTCAAAGACATCACCGTGGGGTCAACTGAGGTTAATTGGGGACAAATGAGGACACGGGGGTCAACTGAGGACACGGGAGTCAACTGAGGTCGAGTGAACCCCTCAAAGACATCACCGTGGGGTCAACTGAAGTTAATTGGGGTCAACTGAGGACACGGGAGTCAACTGAGGTCGAGTGAACCCCTCAAAGACATCACCGTGGGGTCAACTGAGGTTAATTGGGGTCAACTGAGGACACAGGGGTCAACTGAGGTCGCGTGAACCCCTCAAAGACGTCACTGTGGGGTCAAATGAGGTTATTGGGGTCAAATGAGGACACAGGGGTCAAATGAGGACACAGGGGTCAACTGAGGTCGCGTGAACCCCTCAAAGACGTCTCCATGGGGTCAAATGAGGTTATTGGGGTCAACTGAGGACACGGGAGTCAACTGAGGTCGAGTGAACCCCTCAAAGACATCACTGTGGGGGCAAATGAGGTTAATTGGGGTCAACTGAGGACACGGGGGTCAACTGAGGACACGGGGGTCAGCTGAGGTCACGTGGACCCCTCAAAAACATCTCCATGGGGTCAAATGAGGTTATTGGGGTCAAATGAGGACACAGGGGTTAACTGAGGTCGAGTGCAGCCCTCAAAGACATCACCGTGGGGTCAACTGAAGTTAATTGGGGTCAACTGAGGACACGGGAGTCAACTGAGGTCGAGTGAACCCCTCAAAGACATCACTGTGGGGGCAAATGAGGTTAATTGGGGTCAACGGAGGACACGGGGGGTCAAAGGAGGATAAGAGGGGTTAAATAATATGAACTGGGTTCAACTGAGGGGGCACACAGGGTTTAATGGTTTCAAGCACTAGCCATCTAGTTAAATGGAGTCAAAGGCATCAGATGGGTCACACAGGGTCCTGCGGTGTCATCTGTAAGTTGAACTATGTCTCCCTGTCAGAGCCGTGGTTATTACCACCTCCTGAAGGTGTTAGCGCAGTTAGCTAGCGCGGTCTGATGCATTCTAACCAGTGTACTGACTGAGTCGTCTATTAGTGTTTATTATCATCCACCCTAGCAGTCAGCACAGCTATGGTACAGAATCAGGTAACGGTGCAACAGCAGAACTGGATTTATTTATTAGTGCCTTATTAGTATCTATCATAGCTAGTAAAACAGTTCTCTGTTAGAACTTGCTAGATTCTAATACTACAATTATCGATGAGTAACTATTAGTATCTACAGAAGCTACTAATAGAGTTATTTGTTCAGGTTATTGGTATCCACTAGAATCCACTAACAGAGTTGGTTTTAGCATTATTACTGTTTATAGTAGCTATCGCTAACAGATAATTCTGTTTATTGATTATATTAGACTAGAGTATCACAGCTATCAGATAACAGTTACTGTAGACACTAACAGTTACTAATAGTAATTCAGTCTATTAAAATAATGGTCTATTAGTAATTATTAGCATCTACAGCAGCAAGTAGCAAAGTTTTCTTATAGATTCCAATAATAGAACTATATATTAGTACCTATAGTAGGGAGTAACAAATAGCTATTTCAACCTATACAGTATCTATTAGAATCTAACAATAGTTATCTATGAGTAGTAGTTACAGTAGTTGGTCCTAAAATCAGAATTTATTGGAATGTATTTGTAGATTTGCAGATTTATTAGTATCTACAATAGCTGGTAAAAAGATTTTCTTGTATAATCTACCAGTAACTAATAATGCTATTATTCATTAAGTACTTATTAGTATCTATTAGCTAGAAATACAATAGTCTAGTAGAATCTGTAACAGAATCTACTTATGGAATTATCGATATTAGTTATTAATGCAATTATCTATTAGAATTATTAGAATTCATTAATGGAATTTCTTACTAGTATACTTAGTAGCTAGCCATACAATTTTGTCTCATAATCTATGAGAATCTTTTAACATAATTATCTATTCATACGTGTATTAGTATTATTGCACTTATCTATTAAAAGCTATTACTATTAGCATCTAATAAATTAACTACCTATTTGTATTTAGTATCTATAGTAGCTATTAATACAATTACCAATTAAAATGTATTAGAATATATCAATAAGAATTATCTATTAGGATCTAGAGTAGCTAGTATATGAATAACAGTTATAATCTATTAGAATTCTTTAAGGGAAAAAAGCCATTACTATTTATTAGTGTCTATAGTAGCTATCAATACAATTATCTGTATGTAATGTCTTATTATCTATTAGAATCTAGTGACAGACTTATCTATGCATAGTTATTAGTATCTACATTAGCTATCTCATAGATTCTACTGTTGGGATCTATTAAATTCTACTGACGGTATTCTAGTATCAACCATCACTAGTAATGTAATTACAGATTACAATCTAATAGTACGATTACCTATTAGAATACATTAGTAGATTTATTGTATATTGGTAGTTATTAGCGTCTGTATTAGCTGTTAATGCAATTACCTATTAGAATCTATACAATTATCTGTAACCAGCTACAGGGGCTATAAACGTGTCATCTGTTAGAACCTCAACAGGATTATTGACTAATAGCTATCTGTACCTCGTTAGCCATTACCTACTGCTACCTCTTAGCATTTGGTATCGGAGCTGTCCACCACCTGTTAATAGCACCATCTATTACCAGCAGACAGAATACATTTTCCCACCCCGGCCGCGGTGCAAAGGTTAAGCAGGTTAAGCCAACACTGTTCTGCTGGCTTCATCCGGGAGGCTAAGGGCTGTTTCTGGCAAAAGCCGTACCGCAGCAGCGTGTGCCGCTGCAGATGCCTTGCTGAGAGCATCTGGGCTGAGACCCCGGGGCAGCAGCCGCCAGCCCACCGCGACCTTCAGCAGTGTCCCGAGTGCCGGGGCCCGGGTGAGGAGGGGTTCGAGCTGACACTCGTCTGCTGATTTAAGCCCATTTCCTAGGTGAAAGTCCCACTGTTGTGGAAGCAAACCTGAAGGTGGGAGTGTGCACGGTGCCACCCGGCCTTGCTAACCTGCTCCTGGGGAAGGGAGCCTTGAAATCGAGCAGGGAGAGGGGAGACACGCCGCCCTTACAGTCCCGGTGGGGCTGCTGCTAGCGGGAACAAACTCAGAACCCGGCTTTGAACTTTGTACTTTATTTTCACATATATAAAAAAAACCTTGCAAGTATCAGACAAAACTTCTGGAAATTTACACACAATCCAACAAAAATATATATAAACCAAAGCTTTTGCTTCGACAACACTTGTAGCTCATGAGTATAGCTCACCGCTTGTTAGGGCGCTGGCCGCCGGGCTGCTGCACGGCTCCCTGCTACCGGCAGAGGATGCTGGGGGTGCGCGAAGGGACATCTCTCCTGTCGCCCAGGGTTAGCCTCAGCCCCTTGCCGAAGGGCTGGGGGGGGTGACAGGCTTGTGGACAGCACAGCACTGAGAGTATGTGACTTAGAAGAAGGAGGGGCTGATCTCTCTAGGAGGAGGCAGGAGGGAAAGCCATGTTTCAGGGGGAGGGCTGGGACAGACCACGGCAGCGGAAGCTAAAGGCAGGCTGCTTGCCCGTCTCCCCTCTCCACCACTCAGCTGCTGTAGCACCAGCCTGGCTGTGGGGCCAGAGGTGCCACCGAAGCACAGAAATAAACCAGTTTTACCTGGGGCTGGTAATTGTTCAGCACAAAAAAACCCCTGAGACATCGCCAACTGGCCCTGGCCTAATATTCCTTAGTTTTAAATCTGGGGGGGGCCTCCGAGAGCCGCTGTTGCCAGCAGCTGTGCAGCCTCCCTAAAAGCAATCCAATTCCCTGGGGAGTGGGGACAGAGAAGCCCTCCCCCTCACGTCAGCAAGGCTACACTACAAACCAGAGAACCTAAGCCCTTGGTCTGGCACGTGCCCGAGACATGGGCAACCCTGCCCTTGCTCTGCCAGGTACTCGCCTCGCATAGGATCACAGCTACCCATTGCGGAGCTCCCTACCCACACAGCACCGTCAGGACATGCTGGGCTAAACCAACAAGACAAGAACAGTTCAAAAGGAAAAGCAAAGCACTAACACCTCCCCAGCAGCTGGCAAACGCCACTCTAACAAACCACTTCCATTCTTCGCTCGTCTAACCTGCACACCACTACATCTAAGGTGCCTGGGACATCCCAAAAGTAAAAGTAAAATTTCACCAGCTTTTCTGAGCAAGTTTGGGGTAAAACACATCAAAACCTTCCCACACACGTACAGGACAGATTTCCTGAAAAAGCCTCAAATCCTTCCACCAGGTAGCTTAATGGGATATTTCTTTCTAATATTGCTATTGGCTTCTCTGTAGTAGTAAGCAAGTGCAGCTTCGCTGCTGCTAAGTCGACAACCTGCAAGCCCACGGTTGAGGTAACGGACAGGTGAGTCGGGGGGTGTCCCCCACGCGTTGGGGCTCAGCACTGCGACGCAGTAATCGTCTCTGGCCGTGCTCCCCAGGTACTGGAGCAGGGGTGGGACAAGGCAATCCAAGAGCAGGAAAGGTTTGAAGGAAGAAAGCACTTAGTAGATTCCCTCTCTAGTTTCTCAGATCGATGTATTTCTCGCTCTTCAGTCCGCCAAAACAGAAAGAGGGGGAAAAAAAAAAGCAGTTAGGGGTGAACATAAAATCAGGTCCTCTACTGCAAGTGTCTGCATGACAGACAGCAATGCAATGGGGGAGAGCCGCCGGCCCAGGCCACCCCATGGTGGCTGAGCATCTGCCCCAGGGCAAAGGGTGAGCGTGAGCTGTGTGGGCAGCAGGACCAGGGTGGGGTTGGCCTAAGGCAAATAAAACCGCACCGGGCTCAGGTGCCGCATCCTGTGGCTCCACAGGACGTGCAAAGCGTGGCAAGCCCTGCCTTAGCACGGTGATGGTCCGGCACTGATACCGTGAACAGTTGCTCGAGCCCCCAGTGGCTCTTGACCCCAGGTGAGAGGTAAGCACGTGGCCCGGGAGAGTTATCTCATCCTTCACTGAGAGCTTTGGCTCAGAGATGCCAGAGCAGGGCCCATTCCTGCAGCCTCCACTCTGACTCCTGGCCAGAGACGTTTATGTAGTTCCTTCTCCCAGAGCCCCCCGGGGAGCCCGGCTCCTGCTCCAGGGAGCGCAGAAGGAGGCAGTGCCAAGCAGGTCGGGCAGTGGGCAGTGTGCTCCCAGGAGGTGCCAGGGGCTGGCACGGAGCAGAGCTGCACGTTTGCAGGGGAGGGCTGCTCCTACATCCTTGGAGCAGAGAGCTGTGGCTTTGTCACCTCCCCTCCCTCCCACAGCCCCTCTCGAGCGCTGATGATGGATGGTGGAGGCCCATGCAGGGTGGGGAGTGCTGGGAGAGGAGCTTGCAGAGAGGAGAAAAGCATTACCTCGATGCACCCCTGTACACTCCTCACCTCCGCTCCCAGCCCTGGGAGCAGCCCTGGCCCTGGGGAAGGGCAGTGCACGATGCTCTGTCCTACCTGGTCAGCGGCAGGTCTCTTCTCGCCGTTGGCACCCTGCAGGAGCCCCGCCTCTTCGGAAAGTTTATCTGACTTAACTTCAACTACAATCTTGTCTTTACGTGCCTCTGGCTTTGTGCTAGGGGAGGGAGGTGACAATTTTGAGACATGTTGCGATACCAAAGAGGGCACGTGGCCAGTTGAGCGAGGCCAAGCCCTGGGGCTCCATCTCAGGGGATGCTCTGGAGCGGGGCTGGGGCAGAGGAAGGCCAGGGGTGAAAGAGGCTCCGGCTCAGAGAAAGCTTTGGGCTGCCCAGCCCCTCCCTGGGGAGGAGTCCCTTGGCTGCTCTACCACTCTGCTGTCCTCCTCATCGCCTCCCTGTGTGGGCAGGGTGAGCAGTGCGGACCCCAGGCTGTGGGAAGCTGGAAGCGCTGCCGAGACCCCAGCGCGGTGCCCCCCCGCGGCTGCACTATTGCCTCCCTCCACGTTGGGCAGGGAGCGGCTGGTGCAATGAGATGGGAAGCATGAGTGATGGCAAGCACCTCTGGCCCCAAGGGTTCCCTGGGAGGGCGGGCGGCAGTGCTTACATGTCCTGTTTCCCAGCGCGGCCACACGGGATCTTGCCTTTCTTGTGCAGGAAGTAGATGACAGACCCCAGCACAGCCACCACAAGGATGCAGACAATGATCGCCACAATGATCACCCCTTTGCTCTCTGGTGTCTTTTGATCTAAACACAATGGGAGAGGAAGAAGTTAATGCCTGTCCCACCCTGATACTCTCCAGCTTCTGCGTTACTGCAACCCCTCGGGGGCAAGAAAAGGATCCCTTTCCCCAAGAAAGCACCATGGGGACTCCAGTTCTCGGTGCTTCTCCAGCTCCCTGCAGGATGCAGATGTCAGTACAAAAATGCTCTGTTAGGGCAGTTTCTGCACTTTGCATTCTGCTCCCGGCTGCCATGCCCCTGCGTGCCATAGGAGGATGGCTTACAGGGTTTCCTGCAAGACATCAGGCCATCCCTTTGCTTCCTTGCCCAATGGGCCTGGGCTGCCGGAAGCCGCACTTGATGGCCTCGCTGGGCTACAGGCTGAGGACAAGCAGGCAGCTTTCACACTTCTGCAGAAACAGGTGGAGACAGAGCCTCCGTTTCCCTCGTGGCTTGGCAGAGAGAGAGGAGCAGTGACAGATGCGGTGCAAGAGCCAGCAGCCAAGGCTCCCTCCCCAGGCCAGAGGCGAGTGTGACTCCCATCAGTGGCATGCTCCCACCACAGCCTGGGCTGACGGACACACGCACCCAGCGCAGCGAGGAGACTGACCTTTTCTGATGGACTCCACTGGCAGAGCAGGAAGGGAGGGAAAGAGACAGAGCTCAGCCACGCCACAGCAGCACGGCACACAGGGTGCCTGTGCGAGGGGGACTAATACTTCTCTGGGTTCCTGGGGCAGAGGGCAGTGCCTGAGACTCACCGAGCAGCTGGATGTGCTTCTCGCTGACACCCAGCGCGTTGGAGACCCTGCACATGGCTCCCGCCCGCAGCAGGTCGTGGCTCACGCGCACCGTCAGGTTGCTGGCGATGTGCTGATTTTCAACATACTCATGAGCCTGCAAGGTGGGGAGGCAGCGAAGGATTCAGTGCCCGAGGCAATGCGCAGCCCCTCTGAGAGACCACGGCCTGGACCCAGCACCCTCCCCAGTTCTCACCGTCCCGTTGACATTCCAGTGGACAGAGGGCCTGGGGAAAGCGATGGCCTTGCAGGTCAGGTTCACCACCTCGTCCTGCCGCACGTACAGTGGGGAGCTGATGGCGACGATCCGCGGCTTCCCTGTGGGGAGGGCACATCAAGCACCCATGGCTCTCGGGGGGGAACAGGGCTGATGCTGGGCAGGATGGGGCTCGCTCTGGCACGGCAGCATGCCTGCACACATGCCAGTTCTTACCCTGAACAGCCACGGCCACCTGCTTGCTCTGCTCCAGCCCCGGCACGCTCGGTGCGATCACCTTGCAGCTGAAGTTGCTGGAGGTTTCGAAGGTGAGGTTGCTCAGAAAAAGCTGGTTCCCTTCTGCGACCTTCCTGCCCTGTTGGGAAGGGATGCCCCCCAGCAATGAGCCCTGAGCGCCAGGCCCTTCTGCACCCAGCTCCCCAGGCTCTGCAGCTCTCCCAAAGGGGCTCAGCCCTCCCTCCTACACACAGCAAGCGAGCCTGCAAGCACAGGAACTCTCTGCAGTACTGGCCAGGAGGTGAAGAGGTAGAGATGAAGACGCAGGTCCATGCAAGGGGGAATCCTACCCCTGGCCTCTCTCAGGAGAGATGGAGCAAGCTCCTGGCTCTGCCCAGTTTACTGCAAAGCCCAGGCTCGCCCAGCCTGAGCGTGACAATACCTGAATGCCTGCTCACCTTCTCATCCCTCCACTGGTAGTCCAGGGCCACAGGGCTGTGGGCATTGCAGCTCAGCCTCACGTTGTCCCCTTCCTGAAGGGGTGAGGATGGCTCCATCTTCACATGGACCCCTTCAATGTCTAGGAGAGGGATGGAGACCAGGGCAGGGTGAGCAGGAGGGACAGGGCACCCACCACGAGGTGTGCAGGGTCCCATCCCCCGCCTTACAGTTCACAACAAGCTCCACATCCTTCTCCAGCTGTCTCATATCATCCAAGTCCAGGGTCTGGCATCTGTACAGGCCGCTGCTGCTCTTATTCACATCGTGCAGGTTCAGCACCCCGCTGTTGGTGTCTGCCAGTGACGTCAGGTCCTGCCAGCTGTCCTCCAGCTGCAGGCAGTGGGGAAAAAGCAGAGCCCTTAGCCCCACACAGGCACCCTCCATCCCAGCCACTGCATCCCACTGCCCAGGGCCCTCCAGGCAGGGGACAAGGAGCAGCCAGGACACGAGATGTCTGCCAAGGGAGAGGTGCCCAGGTCCCCTCTGGCCTCACCTCTCTCTTATAGAAGCTGAAGACGGGTGCTGGGTTCCCGTCAGCCTCACAGACCAGCTTCACATCATCCCCTTCCTTCACCAGTGCCGAGGACGGCATGACCTGCAGCTTCACGTGCTGCGCAGGGTCTGGGGGAGGAGGGAGCGTCGGTGTGGGGCCCCACCACGCAGCACCGGGCAGCGGGCACGGCCCCCAGCCCCTGACTCACAGAAGACGGTGACGTTGACTCGCCGCGACTCCACGGCACGCCTCTGTCCCCGCAGCCAGTAGTGCACGGTGCAGTGGTACAGGGAGTTGCGGTCCTCCCGGGTGACGTGGGCAAAGAGGGTGCTGCTCACCGTGTACAGCCCGCTCGACTCGCGGGTCAGCGTGGCCGGGATCTTCACCACTGCAGGGGACACAGCTGCTGTTCCCAGCCCATGGCGAGGCCATGGGAGGCAAGGAGGGCTCCCTTGGGAGCACAGGGTTCCTTTGGGTGGCCACGGGCTGCCAGTCCCCAGCTGAGGAGGCCCTGGATAGCACGAGTGCCCCAGCCCCTCTCTCTTGAGCAGGCAGGTGTAGTTCCCCATCCCCATCCTCATCCCCATCCCCATCCCCATGCAACTCACTCTTCTCCTCCGGCTGCAGCTGCTCCCTGTTCTTGTGCCACGTGATGTTGGGGGGTGGGAAGCTGTTCCTGCTCACGCACTGGGCAAT
Organism: Aptenodytes forsteri; assembly: GCF_000699145.1. Classification (NCBI taxonomy): domain Eukaryota; kingdom Metazoa; phylum Chordata; class Aves; order Sphenisciformes; family Spheniscidae; genus Aptenodytes; species Aptenodytes forsteri. The sequence continues at coordinate 80,764 of NW_008796189.1, read as the reverse complement.
CTGCGGCAGCAGACAGAGCCTTGAGCATGGGGTGCCCCCATGGGGAGAGGGAAGTGGGGAGCCTGGCATGGCTGGGAGCCTCCCCCTCCCCTGTGTGGGGCCCCTCCTCACCTGCGGGATGTCACTGCTCTGCACGGAGATGCCTCCTGGGTTGGCCGTGATCTCAGGGGCCTCGGGGACCTCTGGAAAGAGAAGCCACCCCACACATATTAGGAGGGATGGGACGGGACGGGATCCCCCACCGGCCCCGCAGAGCGGATGGACAGCCGTGCTGCCCTCCTGCCCCATCACTCACTGTAGACGTGGAGCTCGGTGTGGTTCTCGCCCATGCCGTGGCTGCCCGCCTCAACCTGGCACAGGAAGGTCCTGGCGTCCTGCACCGTCACCCTGCTGATGGACAGGGCCTTGTCCTCCCCCACCGACAGCCGCCCCTTGTAGTCCATGTTCTCTTCCAGGATCTCGCTGCCCATGATGCGGCACAGCCTCACCCGGTTGTTGCGGTCGATCTGCAAGGTGAGGGGCCAAGGCCAGGCTGACGGGGAGCCCGTGAGAAAGCCCTGGGCTAGCTGCCACCCCAGCCCACCGCCCACCACTCCTCTCCCAGGTCAGCACTCACGTAGGACCAGTTGATGTAGGTGTAGGAACCATTTCCAGGGATGTAGAAGTTGCACTCGATCCTGGCCGTGCCCCCGCTCTCCACTTCGACCACCGCTGGCATGGAGACCTCCAGCTTGCTGGCTGCAGCTGCGGGACAGAGCCCATCAGGGGCAGGAAGCATGGGGAAGGCCCCGTATCTGAGCTAGCGAGGGAGCTGAGCCCAGGCCTGTCCCTGTTTCCATCCCCCAAAGGGCGTGGGGCAGAGCCATGTCCTGCGCCGGCATCCCCCAGGCACTGTGTCCCAGCCCAGCAGGAGCACCAGCCAGGAGCACAGTCCCGCTCCTGCCGCCACGCTGCCTTCTGCATCCACAGAAAGCCTGCGGGCTCAGGCCACCACCCCTGTTCCCAGGGAGGGGATGAGGCACACCGTGCTCGCACCACCGGTCTCCTCAGGACACCTGGAGACAACCACTCACGCCACTGCTGTTGCAGACCCCACCAGACCTGCCCTCCCCATGGCATCCCAGCCTTGCTGAAATGGGCAGCAAGACCTCTGAGCCCCCAAATCCACCCGCGCCCATCCACCTGGGCTGCACCCTGCCCAGGATGGGTATGGGAAGGGGCTGCATCTCCACAGCCTGCGAGCGAGCAGATCACCTTGCCGGCTGCCTTAATCTGAGCTCGGGGCAGCGCTGATCCCCCTCACACCCCAGAGCACACACCTACCCTCCCGGTCCGAGCCAGCATCCCAGACCAGCTCCCACCGTGCCTTACTGGCTCCAAGGGCCAGGCAAGGAGGTGTCGGGAGGTTAGCAGAGGCAGGGGAAGGGGCCGGGTGCTGGAGACTGAAGCTGGCAGCACAAAGGCTGCACCTTCTCGCGGTCCGGGACCAGAGCCCTGACGTCAGCCTGCGCAGCCCCCGCAGCAGCCCCGGGAGCTGGGGCATGAATGAGGCGCTGTGTTCCTCTGCAGCAGGATGAGGCACACAGGGCAGCAGCTCAGAAGGGGTGCCCCAGCCAGCTGCGGCTGCCTGCTGCTCCCTTTCCCCCTCCAAGCCAACAGGGCCCGTGGGGGAGGCAGCATGTCCCCGACCACCGCGGCCGTGGCGCAGCCGGGACTCCCGGGTCCCTCCCCAAGCTCCGACCTTGCCACCCGGGCTGGAACCCAGAACCCAGCAGTCAGAGCATCCACCCCTGCAGTGTACCCAAGGTGAGCCCCTCGCTGCTCCTCTGCTCCCTGCCCATAAAGTAAACCCAGTGCTGCCCACCCATAGCATGGGTGGCACGAGGGACCCGCAGCTCTGGCGAGCAGAGTCTGCCAACCCTGGCACCCCACCTTCCCTCCCAGCCCAGCCACCCACTTGCCCGCAGCAGTAATGGAGCACCTGGCCATGCTCCAGAGCAGCAGGGGAAGGTAATGGCTATCGATTCAGGACAGGGAACAGAGCAGCTTCCGGAGGGGCTGGGGGCAGAGCAGCCCCAGCCGGGCACAGCAGAGACAAGGGCTGTGTCACAGCAAGGCTGGGAGTGCCATTGCCACTGGCCCTGTGGATGCCAAAGCAAGGTGGGTCTGTACGCCCTGGGCTGGTACACAGCCCTGCAGGAGGGGACAGCGGTCTGTCCCCCAGCAACAAGGCCAGCCGGCTCGGCACCCGCAGCCCAGCCCAGGTATGGGAGCTGGGGACAAGAGGCTGGAGGAAGCCAGCTGTGTCAACAGCTCCCTTGATAGTGCCGCTCGGTAACAGCCACGGAGCCTTGCAAGTGAGGCAACTTCAAAGGGCAATGCTGTGCCCACAAAACACTCTTTGTCTGGAGCGGGTATGTGGTGGCAACAGCCCCAAAATGCAGCCAGGAGCCCTTCTGCCACAGCAAAGGCCCTGGCTCACAGGACTAGCTACCTCAGGACACCCCAAAAGCCAGCTTTTGGCCCTTACCCGTCCCATCAGCACAGTACCATTTGCACTAAGCAAAGAGGGATGAGCAAAGCACTGCACAGGAAAGGAGGTGCTAGAAAAACAGGTGAAAGCCCCAGAGATAAAAGCATGCACTGCGTCAGGAAACTGGACTGAGCGTACATAGGAAAAGATAACTTTGCACCGGAGGCACCTGCCCACCTGTATGGCCACGACTTGGCTGCCTGGTGCAGCCGGGCACCCGCAGACTTGGGCAAGCCTGGGGCTGGGGTGCACCCCTGCTGCACCCCTGCCCCCTCCCCTGAGCCCTGACACTTCTGGGCTGCAGGCAGCCAGGCCTGGCTTTGCCTCCCCATCATTTTTAGACCTTCAGCATGGGCCCCAGGCAGAGCCAGCCCCTGGGAGAGGGAGAGCTGCTGGCCCGCCCCGCTGACCCGCTCGGCATGAGAGCCCTCATCCAGGCAGCGAAGCAGCCGAAACCATGAGCTCAGAGCTGGAGAATGGCTGGCATCTGGGGCTGGCATGAGGCACACGTCCCTCCCACCCATCCACTGCCCTTGAGGAGGTAGACATGGATGCTGCAGCCCCCACCCTGCCTGGAACAAGGGCCCACTGCTCCCTACCTCCTCCGTGGCAGGCTGGATACTAGCCCTCCCCTGAGCTGGAAGGAACACCCAGCGACACTGCAAGTGCGGCTAGCTGAGGGACACAAGGCCCCCCACAACCCTGGGAACACAAGGCTTCCTCCTGCAGCTCCAAGACCCCACAGCCTGTCAGGTGCATGGGCAGGCTAGAGAGGCACAGGGCACAGGCACCCTGGCATAGCAGGCTCTGGGGACATGGTGATCCTCCCTTGCATCCAGCACGGCTGCAGATACTGGTTTGTTGAGGGAATCTGGGCAGGGCTGGAGACCCATCAGCCACGCGTGGAGCAGCCCAGCTGCAGAGCTGAGCTCCAGCCTGCACGGTGCACGCCAAGCGCCTGGCACATCTCCAGCAGGAGACCTAGAGATCTGGAGAGGACGTCTGCAGCAAGCAAGCAGGGAAGGGAGGAGAGCCCCCGTGCCTTTCCATCTGGCTGGCGGACAGCCGGCTGGCAGCCAGAGCTCCACAAGAACAAAGATTTGCTTTTAGAGCCGAGGAAGGGGGTGGGGAGTAGCACAGCCCCTCCGCCAGCCTCCTGTGGAGCAGAGGTGTGTGGGGAGCTGGCGAGGAGCACGGCTGCATGGGCGGCGCAGAGCCCCCAGCACGGAGCAGCAAGAGGAGGGGCACCACAGGGGTCAGGAGCTGCACGTGGGATGCCTGAAGTTTCCATGGGTTTCTGAATCCCTCTCGGGGAAATCAGCTGTGGCCAGATCCCTCCTGCTCCCAGCTCATGCACACATGCTGCCCTCCTCTGCCTTGGCAAGGCCACCCTTCCTGCACAGATCCCTGAGCCGGAGTGCCCCAGCTCCCCCAGAGCAGGATCACCTGCACCTCTCCTTCCTCATAGAGAGGAGAAACAGGGTGCAGAGCCCCAGCCCTGCAGCAAGCAGCACCACCGCCAGCGCCCAACAGCTTCTGCCCCAGCCCAGCCCTCACTGGGCTGGGGATGGGGAGGGAGCCAAGGCTCTGCTGCAGGAGGGACTGACACCTTGCACCCCCAAACAAACCCCACCATCCCATCAGGACCCAGCCATGGGTCCTCGACCATGACCCTTTCCCAGGAGAGGAAAGGCTCACAACCCCAGCCCTGCAGCCAGGTAACATCACAGAGACCTCTCTAACAGCCGGAGATTGCAGTGCAGAAGGGGCCAGGGTGGCACTGGCAGCTCCAGTGTGGGCTCAGACCCCCGCCCCCGCAGCACGGTGAGCCCCCCAGGCCCGCCTGCGAATGGCTTGGCTGTGGCCCCTCAATGCTTCTGGGAAGCACCAAGCCTTTCGCAGTGGCTGGGCTTGCAAACACACTGATGCCGCCAACCAATAAACGCCTCACTCGGCACATGTGCTGTGATGAAGGGGATCCCAGCACGGGCCGGGGATGGAAGCAGCCTGCCTTTGGCTCAGGCATTCAGCTCTCCCGCGGCGCCAACGCCTTGGCCAGAGCAGGCTTCCCCAGCGCCTGGGGCAACCTCCGCAGCATGGCTGGGACAAGGCGAGAAGGCGGCAGGGAGCAGCCAGCGCACCGGGACCGCTCCCTGGCCCCCGGCAAGGGGAGGGCATGCTGCGGGAAGCAAGGCAGGGCAGGAAACGCAGCCCCCCCCGAGGATGAAAATGGACTGGAAAGAGGATAAAAAAAGAAAGTGTGAAAAAAGCCAAGAGAAACAAAGTGCTCGGGGAAAAACTCCTTAGAAGGAAAGGGGTGGATGCTTCCTAATAACTCGACCAATTCACCCTGCTGCACACTGAACACACGTGGGGGCACCCCTGCACCCTGCCCCTCACGCCCTTGCCTCTGCCCCACAGAGCACGGCCCCAAGGGCCTGCCTTGCACCAGCCACCTTCCCTGGCCACC
>NW_008796189.1:66762-74731 GCF_000699145.1 Aptenodytes forsteri | reverse complement strand
GGCGCCCCGGCTCTCCCAGTCGGCCCCCTGTCTCTGAGCCCCGAGCAAACGCTCCCCCCGTCTCGGCACGGGCCGTTTTCAGGCATTTCTAGCTCTGCCGGAGGGGCTCGTTCCAGCTTTGCTTGCAGACCGGCAGTCTGCCGGGTCCTACCTGTCCAGGCTTGCACAGGCTGACAGAGCAGACTGCCGGGCGCTGGAGGTGGAAATCACTATGCAGACCCGGCGGAGGGGGCAGAGGCGTAGGGTAGGGCCGGTTTCCAGAGGGGCTTGGGGAATGCCAGAAAGGGGGACAGTCCCCGAGAGTCTCTCTTGCAGGCGTCAGTGGATCTGGCTGGCAGTGCTTCAGGGCAGAATTGACCCGCTCCCCTGCTCAGCCCCGCACTGCCCCAAAGCCCAGCCACAGCTTCTGGGTCGCGTTTGAACCCACACAGGTGGACTCAAAAACAGGTGGACAAAACCACTCCTCGTCATTGCCTCGGCTCTGAGAGACACCTGGGGACAGTGGGGTCCTCGGGGAGCAGCAGGCACACGAGGGTGGTGCTGTCCCAGGCGGGTCACCGAGGTCTGCAGGGTTTGCGCCCCAGGCCCTGCTCCGCCTCAGTCTCCCTGCATGCGGTGCCCCCAGCCCCGCAGGGAGGCTCTCTGCAAAGCCCGGTCCCTGTCCCTGAGGCAGGGCCCCAAGGCACAGCCCCGCTCTGTGGTGCGCAGTGAGCTGCGGCCCGAGCCCCGGCGCAGCTGTTGAATAGGGTGGCTGTGGAAAAGCCGTTAGTTGCGGTGGCCTGGGCAGCACGGCTGGCCGGGGGCCGGCCCGGGGGCGGAGGGGCTCTCAGGGCTGCACAAGGCTGCTATTATCCAGGGGTAATCACCCAGCCCAAACACAGCGTGGGCCCTCCTGTAGCCCCGAGACAGGGCCCCCGCACAAGCCTGGGGGAGCACAACAGACCTCCCCAGGTGCTGCAAGTTGCCCACAGCCAATCACGCAGGACACCTGGGTGGAGCACCCCTGCCCCATTGCAGCCTAGCTCTGCGCCTCAGTTTCCCCCCGGGTCAATCAGAGCCAGAGAGGCTGTGTTGGAGGACAAAGCACTGGGGTTTTCTTCTCCTTCAAAGCCCTTCTTCTGCCTCCCACACTCTCGCTCCCCATTCACACAGGACTCCCGAAGCTCGCTGACTTGCGTTCACCCCACCTGAGGACAGGCCCAGGTGTGCCCCAGCATCTCCCAGGAGCAGCGAGAGTGCTGTCCTCCAGCTCTCGGCCCGGGGGCTCTGAACCTTTGCATATCCTCTTCTCTCCTCCACTTGCTTTTCCTGCAGCATGAGCTGTGCTCCAGGCCCTGGGCAGCATGGGCTGCATCCCTCCAGCCCCCCTGAGCCGCTCTGGGGGTGGGCTGCAGGTTCCCCTGGGCCACAGCATTCCTCCTGGGCATCCCCAAGCACCTCTCATACCGCCAGCCCCTCCCACCCCGGCAACCCTGTGCTGGCCCCCAGCCCCAGCCCCGCTCCCCTGCCGGTGCCATGCGGCGGCCCTTCCCATGCCTTCCTCCTGCCTCATCTGTGTGCCTGGCCCGCCCCCCCCCCCACACCTTCCCCGCCAAATAGACTTGATGATTCATCGGAAATGATTAAATTTTTTCCCCACGAGATTAGTTGCTTAAAATGGCAATGCTGGGCAGTGATAAGGCTCATAGCCCTTGCGTTGCCGGTGCAGAGGGGGGGGCCTCCTCCCGGGCAGCATGTTTGCTGGGAGGAACAAGTGCAAGGGAGCTGTGCCATAACGCGCAGGCTGCTCGCGAGCTGCTCTCTGGCCCCACAGCTGCAGTGCGGGGATGCTCTCGCAGGCAACGGTGGCAGGAGCTCCCTGTCTATGTTGGGAACAGCCACCCCCCGAGCAGGTGCCCAGGCCTCGGGGACCCCCTGACAATGTGCTCACACTTTCCTCTCCCTCCAAAGGGCAGGATGCAGCACCAGAGGAGCCTCAGGCTCTGCTCCCCGTGGAGGAGGGAAAGGGATGTTCCATTTTGCACAAAAGACCGCGATTTTAAGCCCCACAAATGCCACCCTGCAAGGGAAGAGGGCCCAAGGGGTCCCGCTTTCCTGCGGGAAAGCATCCACCAAGTCAAACAAACAAGCGGGAGAACTCAGATGACACGCTGCTGGTGCATTTTGGTCTGGTGCTAACTTTTATCCTGTGTTAAAAATAAAGCAAAATGTTGCTAATAAAACCTCTGCAGAAAATTCCCAGCAGTTGGAAAGGGCAATGCCACTCCCTGGAGAAAAGAGGCTGGCCAACCTCTGCAGCAGGGAGCATGCCACCCTGAAACAGCCTTCCACTGTTACTGCAATGGCCATGCCTCCAGTTGGTCAGGCTTCTGCTTTTCAGACCACTTAACTTTGAAGAAAACTTTTTTTTTTCCCCTACTGAACTTATGGTTCTGGGGAAGATGGGCAGGATTTGAAAGCAAGGCCCTGCTGCCCTCAAAGCTGGCATGAAATCGCCCCACCACGCTGTGTGCGGCACCCAGTGGGCTCAGGGTCTCTGTGTGGGGAGCGCAGCAGGCTGGCCACCTTCATTTTCCCTCTCTGCTGCCTTGTCTCACGCCTTCTTATTTATTTGCTTGCTTAATGGATTTGGCTTCGGCCCCCATTCACTGCTATGCAAACAAACAGTGTGGATTAGGCTCCCGTGTCACGGTCTCACGCACACAGCCAGGGTGGGAAGGTCAGGGTGCACGGGTCCGGCCCCAGCCGAGGCACTGAGCAGCTCTTGCTCTCTGGCAGCCGAGGGAACCTGGGTGTCCTGGCCCCCACAGCTCCCAGAGCTTTCCTCCTCCAACCCTCCTGCCACCTCTTGGGTGAGAGGCTGCGCTCAGGCAAGTGTCTCTGCCCCTGGAGCAGTGGGGCTTGCCGGCCCCTGGCAGAGCTGCCGCACAGCCGCTCCTCTCTGCTGGAAACGTGGAGACCGCGGGGCAGCTCGTAGGCGCAGCCTGCCCAGGGCGGAGCTGATTACCCATGCATTATCTGAGCATCGCAGGTTGCAGGCACAATCTGGAAGTGTGTAATTGCATTTGCCTTTCTCCTCTGGCTCCCGCTGAGCCTGGCTCTCCGTGGCTGGAGGGGAGTGATAGCCAGCGTGCAGAGCCAGGCATGGGGCCTGGGGCTGAGCACAGGCTGGATCACAGCACACACCTCAGCTCCTTCCACCTTTCCCTGCTCTCCCAGCGAGGCCCCTGGGGCTCAGCTGGGTCCTGCTGATGCTGCTGGAGGGAGCTGGCCCTAGTGCGGGCTGTGCCGGCAGGCAGCACTCTGCTCCTCTACAGTGCATGCCCTGACATGCTGCTTGGCATGCCCCAGGTGGGGACGGTGGGCCCCGTGCCTTCCCCAGCCCCTGCGGCCCCCGACCATGCCGATGGGGCCCAGAGCAGCCCGGGTGGCTCAGGAGGGGTCTGCAGGTTGCCCGGGGTGCGCTGTGTACCGGCTGCCTCCCAGCGAGCCCCCCGCCAGTGCCGGTGAGCGATGAGCTGTCGGCTGGCGCTGGCTTCCTGCCTGGCTCCAGGGTGGATGAAAGGCAGGGCGGAAGCCGGCTGCCGCGTCCGCCCAGGCCTGCACCTCTTCACACAACACCGTCAGGGCTGAGAGGGCCCCCGCTCCCCGGGGAAGGAACGGGATGCGGGCCAGCGCCATGCTTTCCCATACTGCCTGGGAACAGCCTGCCACTGAGGCACGGCAGTGCTAAGACTCACTACCTCTGGGCAGAAACCTCCAGGGCACCTTCTCACCAGCCCCTGATGCCGCATTTTGGGGTGCTTTAGGGCTCACGCAATGCATTGCAGCCTGGGGTAAGTGCAGGGACCTGCCTGGGCTGTCTGACCTCTGGCTGCCCACTCCCTGGGTGGAAGACTACGAGGGACGGGGCATCAGATGTACCATGAGGGCAGAGCTGTCTTGGGGTACTTCCACCCTGTCTCTGTCCACTTCTGGGAGCCCTCTTTGATGTCCCTGTCCTACAGCTCAGGAAAATGCCTTCTTCCACCCCCCCCTTCCTCGGCTGGGCTCCCAGTGGCTTCTTTGTGTCTCCCCTCTCCTTCCTCTCCTCTTCTGCAGGGCCTTTATGTGGGGATTATTAACCATGGCTACGGGGCCTTTGTTTAGGAGGGGCCGGGAGTGGGAGCCGGACAAGGGGCTGGGCGGGCGGAGGAAGGAAGGACATGAGCGGAAGGGGGGAAGGAAGGTGACATCTGGATTTCTGTGCTGGAGGAGCGCGATCTCCCGGGGCAGCTGTGCGAGACGGCCAGGGGCTCAGCGGATGCAGAGCGCTTGCAAAGCCCCAAAGAGGAGCGAAGCTGGTGAGGGTCACCCAGCCCCACGCCATCCAAAGTGCAGCCCCCAGCATCCGCCTCAGTGACGGTGCCACTGTCAGAGGTGCCACTGTCAGAGGATGGACCCAGGAGCCCCAGGGCTCCAGCTCCCCTGAGGGGGCTGGTTTGTGGCGTGCAAGTGACATGAGCTTGGCCACACTCCGCAGGGAGCAGCGCAGGCGTGGTGGGGAAGGCTCTGGAGCTGTGCCGCCCTCCCCTTGCACCCTGTCCCAGGGGCCTGACCCTCACTGTGTGCGGGGCGGATGGACAAGGACAGCTGGGGGAGTGAGCGCTCCTGGGGAAACCTTAGCCAGCCGACGGCCACCGCCAAGGCGCAGGGGGAAGGAGCCCTCTGCCCAGGGCTGGCCTGTCACTCGGCATCCCAGGGCTACAGGCTCCCCATGGCCTGGAGCAGGTGCAGCCCCGGGACAGCGTGCAAACAGCCACGTACTGCCCCCTTGCTCGCACATGTGCAGCCGGGCCAGGCTGGTCACGTATGTGCCCCAGGCTCCTCTCCCAGCCCTGCTGCACTGCCGCCTGGGTAGGAGGGGCAGGTTTTGGGGCTGGGGCAGGGTGGGATGGGGGCTTACAGGGCAGCAGGGGGAAGCTGGGAGCCCAGGGACAGCTATTTATAAACCGGCCTTTTCCTTCGGAAGACTTCCGAGTTCATCTCCCCCCAGTGCCGGCCGGAAAAAGGCCCCATTGTCTCAGCACCAGATGGGCCGGGGCCGGGCACTCGCCTGCACAATGGGGCGGATTATGTGCCCGGCCGGCGGGGGTCCGGCAGCGGGATGCCCAGGAACAGCAGCTGCCGCCAGCGCCTGCGCGGCAACCCCACGGCATGGGCTGTCAGGCCGAGAGTGAGGCAGGCAGGGGTTCCGGCTGCGCTCTTTCACCACCCCTGCTAACGCCACAGCTCTTGTGCCATGGCTCCCCGGAGGAACGGGGAGGAGGAACGCCCCTGCCCTGCGCTCCATGTCACCCAGCTTTCCCAGCTTGCTGCGGTGTCGCTGAGCAGCATGTTCCCTTCTGCCAAGGAAGGGAAGAGAAGCCAGCATGGGGGCCCAGCATCACCCCCTGTGCTTGCCTGCGGACCCAGGCGGTGAAGTCTTCATCCTGGCTTTGTCTGCAGGGCTTGGAGCTCCCCCAGGACAGCTCATTAGGAGCAACTGCAAGAAAGCATAATGAGAGATTAGCCCCAGGCAGATGGCGAGGCCAGCCCCAGCTTTGGGGGAGCCCCTCTCGCACCCATGGGCTGTGGACGATCCCTTTGGAGGGCTTTGGGGAAGGGTCCCTGCTGCCGTGAGAGCACATGGAGTAAGGGCGAGGGCAGACGAGGGCTACCTGGAAGAAGGCAGTGAGCAGGGTGCAGTCCCATGCCACCTCCCTGCACCACTGGCCCTGCACCCTGCTCGGCCTCACAGCATCGGGGACACGCCGGAACACCAGAGCCCAGGGGAACTGTGGGGCTGGCCGGGCCAAGCAGGGATTTCTCCTTGCAGGACTTTCCCATGGAAGAGGACTTGCTTTTCCCAGGGCTGTCTGGCCCGGCTCCAGGAGGAGAGAGAGATCCCAGCTCCCTTCGTGGGGAGCCACACAGCCCTCCAGAAACACGGCGGGCAGCCCTCATGCTCCCACTCTTCCACCAGTCTGCAGGGCAAACAAAGGCAGGGAAGGTGCCCGCTGCCAGGGACACAGGGGGAGACGGGCGCCCTCCAGCTCCCAAGCCTTCCCGTGGGCTCTCTCCAGCAGCCTCAGCTGCGCGGCACACAGGGCGGATGCTGGCCGTTGTTCCCTGCCAGCAGGGATGCGTGTGGTGGGGGATACCACCACCTGCACCTCCAAGGCTAGGCGAAGGCCAGAGGAAGAGTGAGCCACGCCATCCTGGAGCTGAGCCTGAGTGGGGACGGGGGACTTTCCTGGAGCGGATGCACCGGAATGAGCTATTGTTCCAGCCTGGCCTGCGAGCACGGGGCTGCAGGCACCCGCCGCCACGCTGAAGCGTCTGCTCGGCCCTCGTCAAGGGCATCTTGAGGGGACCTGAGGTAAGGCTGCTGCCAGCGCCCAGGAGGACCGTGCTGGCTGGCTTCTCCCAGGGACCGGGGCTGCCACACGGCCAGGGGTCCACAGGCGAGGGCACCCTGGCAATGGTCCCAGCTGCCCAGCCAGCGGTGAGTGTGCTGGGAGCGCTGGCGTGACGCCAGCAGGACCCACACCCCAGAAACACCCTTCCTGCCTCAGGGCAATGGCAGGGCAGGGCGTGCCCATGCAGCAAGGGCCTAGGGAGGCAGGGGAAGATGCTGGGGCTGGGGAAGCTGCATGTCCCCCTGCAGAGGCAGGCCTGGAGGGAGCCGTGGTGGTGCCCAGCACTGTCTCCCAACTCCGCAGCTGCAGGCTGTGCTGCCAGCCCTTTGCCTATTTTTCCCATTCCTCTGCCACCCGCAGCCTGTTCCCAGCCAGTCTGCTGGGATCTGCCCGGGGTGCGATGCGAGGCAGCCCCAGCGCTGCTAGCCTGGCCCCAGGCTCCGCACAGCCTGCATCCCAGAGCACAGGGTCCTGATCCCCACCTCCCCAAGCACGTTGGGCTCCAGAGAGCTCCTCAAGCACTGTGACACCCAGCCCTGGGGTTGCTCCCTCCCTCCCTCTGCTTCCAGCTAAAAGCTGCAAGGACACAGCGGCTACAAGGACTGAGGCAGCCCTACAGCTAGCTTCCTCTGGCTGCTCTGTTTCCCCGAAATGCGGGGCAGCTGCCTGGCTGCAGTGAGCTCAGCACCGGGAAGGCAGCTCAGAGGCGTGATGCAGCAGCAGCCCGGTGGCCAGGCTCGGTGCCAGCACAGCCGGTGCACTGCACAGCCCCTGGCCGGTAGTGGGTCTCCAGGCAGGGCTGCCTGCAGGGCAGGCAGGCAGGGGTGCACGCACATCCCGGGCTCCTGTGCCCTCAGGGTGGGCTGTGGTGGCCCCGGTTAGCACCAGCGCAGCCCGGTTTGCAGCAGAGCCCTGTCTACCCTGTGCCAAATGAGCACTGAGGGGCTGACAAGGGGAGGGGGCTCACAAGCGGGGCCCATCCTGTCCTGCTGCTGGCAGCTGCCACGGGCACAGCTGGGAGCGCAGTGGCATTGTGCCCGGACCTCCAGCAAGTGCAGGGACAGCTGGGGGGACCCTCCTCGCAAGGAGAGGTCCTGGCTACAGCCCAGCTGCCAGGCACCCTGGCAGGGACCTCTGTCCCCCCCGCAGGGCCCCAGGAAGGCGTTTCCTGTCCCTGCACCCCAGCCTCGCAGCCCCTCCACTGGGAGCATTGCTCTATGCTGCTCCAGCCAAATCGGTGTTCCAACCTGAACCGATCCCCCGGGTGCTCCCAGCCCCCTGCACCCCTCCTCGCCCCGTGCTGGGGTGCCTGAGCCCTGTGCCTCTCTCCAGCAGGTCTGGATGCTGTGGAGCTGGACACCCTACGGCAGGGGAGAGCAGGCAACAGGCTCCCCTCTGCACCCCGGAGCACGGAGCAATGACGGAGAAGCCCTGCTACAGAGCTGCGACCTCTAAACCCTGCAGCCCCTGCACCTCTCCAGCCCTGCAGCGGGGAGAGCACCAGGGCACGGTGTCCCTGGCATGACCGG
>NW_008796189.1:64207-66202 GCF_000699145.1 Aptenodytes forsteri | reverse complement strand
CAGCCCCTTGCCGGTAGTGGGTCTCCAGGCAGGGGTGCCTGCAGGGCAGGCAGGCAGGGGTGCACGCACATCCCGGGCTCCTGTGCCCTCAGGGTGGGCTGTGGTGGCCCCGGTTAGCACCAGCGCAGCCCGGTTTGCAGCAGAGCCCTGTCTACCCTGTGCCAAATGAGCACTGAGGGGCTGACAAGGGGAGGGGGCTCACAAGCGGGGCCCATCCTGTCCTGCTGCTGGCAGCTGCCACGGGCACAGCTGGGAGCGCAGTGGCATTGTGCCCGGACCTCCAGCAAGTGCAGGGACAGCTGGGGGGACCCTCCTCGCAAGGAGGGGTCCTGGCCACAGCCCAGCTGCCAGGCACCCTGGCAGGGACCTCTGTCCCCCCCGCAGGGCCCCAGGAAGGCGTTTCCTGTCCCTGCACCCCAGCCTCGCAGCCCCTCCACTGGGAGCATTGCTCTATGCTGCTCCAGCCAAATCGGTGTTCCAACCTGAACCGATCCCCCGGGTGCTCCCAGCCCCCTGCACCCCTCCTCGCCCCGTGCTGGGGTGCCTGAGCCCTGTGCCTCTCTCCAGCAGGTCTGGATGCTGTGGAGCTGGACACCCTACGGCAGGGGAGAGCAGGCAACAGGCTCCCCTCTGCACCCCGGAGCACGGAGCAATGACGGAGAAGCCCTGCTACAGAGCCGCGACCTCTAAACCCTGCAGCCCCTGCACCTCTCCAGCCCTGCGGCGGGGAGCCCACCAGGGCACGGTGCCCCAGGCATGACAGGGGCCCCGGCAGGCGCCAGGAGCGGGGAGGGGGAGGCAGGTGTGCAGCCAGAGGCAGGGAATGAGTGGAGCACGCCCAGCCCTTGGCTCGGCTCTTTTTTTCCTTCTCCTGTTTGGTAAAGCAATGAGAAATCCAAACATTACCATAAATGCTGAAAGCATCCTGGATCTGTCACGTGGGCACGGGCACACACGCCGCCGGGGGGATCCAGGCACCCGCTGCGAGGGAGCCCACAGCCAAAACCAGCCAGGCAGGGAGGGGACGGGGCTGGCGGGGAGCCAGCCAGCAGGACGGGTGGGGACAGACAGACATGGATCTGCCATCCCAGCAGCCCAGCCAGTGCTGCGGCTCAAGGAAAGCTGGATGGCACCAAGCAGCATCAGCCCGCGCAGAGTGTGCCAGGACGTGCTCCCTGCCCCGGCTCCTGCCCCGGCTCAGGGTGTTACGGGGGAAACATGTAGGGGAAGCGGCAGGCGGCTGCAGGAAGGGGACCCCAGCATCCTGCTCCCTCAGGGCTCCTCCCTTGCTGCCTGGGGGTGCAGTGCTTCCCTCCTTGGCCCCCCACTGGCTGGTGCCTCCTGGGGCTGCAGATGTCTTTCCCATGGGTCATCTGCTCTGCTTGCTCTCCCCTTCCTTAAAAAGCCTTGGGCTCCAGGGCTGGATTTTCCTGAGCTTGTCATCACCGTCAGGGCGGTGAGCCTGGACCATCTCCTGGGACATGGCGGAGCGAAGGCCGGAGACGCTGGCAGCCCCACGCCCTGCCCAGGAGCTGGCAGGGCGGGGGGGGAAAAAGCCACTCTGGGGCTGTAACCTTGGGCCAGGCCACGGCCATGGGTTTATTCTAGGACCTCCCGCAGGAAACTGCTCGGTGGGGTGACAGCAGCAGGGCACCTCCTCTCGCACCTGGGCTGACCCTGTCCCAAACACTCCCGCCCCAGGGACCCCACTAGCGAGCGCAAACCTCCCCCGTGCCAGGGCTGAGGCTGTCACAAACTCATCACACATGTGGCCCCAGGGACCCTGTGGGCACCTGGGCTGACCCTGTCCCAAACACTCCCGCCCCAGGGACCCCACTAGCGAGCGCAAACCTCCCCCGTGCCAGGGCTGAGGCTGTCACAAACTCATCACACGTGTGGCCCCAGGGACCCTGTGGGTAGTGGTTGCCCCCCGCGCCGCATGGAACCAGGGTGAGGGGGCCACTCTCATGCCCCGGCTGTCCCGTGCTCCGTGCG
>NW_008796189.1:51095-62307 GCF_000699145.1 Aptenodytes forsteri | reverse complement strand
GGGGCACCTCCTCTCGCACCTGGCGCTGCGGGGCAAGGAGCTGCTGCACCGCGGGCTCTGCGGCCTGCTGGGCTGCGGCCAGGCCCTGGCCAGGCAGGTCTGCGAGGGCCTGGCCATCGGCACCAGCCTGCTGGCCTACCTCATCAACAGCCTCGTCAACGTGTGCCTCATCGGCACGCAGAACCTCTTCACCCTGGTCGCGGCCCTGTGGGACTCCGTCGCCGGCCCCTTCCTCAGAGTCACGGACCTGCTGGCCGCTTTCCTCGCGCACGTCTCCAGCGGTGCCATCGCGGTGTCCATCCTGCTGTGGTCGCCCTGCCAGCTGGCCTTCGAGCTCCTGGCCTCCGCCGCCGAGCTCTTCATCAACATCTTCTTTGTGAATATTTATGGTCTGGTCTTGCTCCTCCTCATTATTGTTGTCAGCGCCTTTGTCTTCAACCCCGGGCTGCTGTGGACGCTGACAGGCTACGTGCTGGGCTACTTCAACACGCTGCCTTCCTACCACCGCCTGCAGCGTGATGTGTGGCGGCTCTACCAGGTGGCAGTCCTGACGCTGGGTATGGCCATGACCTCCCAGGCCTGGCGCAGGTTGGTGGACTGGAGCCTGCAGGTGACCAACTGGAGCCAAGGAGGCGGAACGACGAACCGGGAAAGCAACCAGCGAGGGGCAGCTGCGCCCACCCTGAGACTGGCGGCCCCTGGCAGGCTGATGCTGGCAGGGGTCGGCCAGCTGCCAGCTGAGCACGAGGACCAGCCGGATGCAGAGCAGGTACCGCAAGCGCGTCCTGCTCTGAGTCGAAGTGCCGTGGCAGGACAGCGTCTCCAGCCGTCCAGGGAGGAACCGAGCACCTCCTGGGGGAAAGCTCTGAGGAGGCAGCAGCTGAACGCAGCAGCTGGGGATGGTGAGGGCACTCCGGATAATGACCCCTGGGTGCTCCTGAAAGAACAAGAGGAACGTAAGAAATGTGTCATCTGTCAAGACCAAACCAAGACAGTCCTGCTTCTGCCCTGCAGGCACCTGTGCCTGTGCCAGGAGTGCACGGAAGTCCTCCTGCAGCAGGCCATCTACCAGCGCAACTGCCCGCTGTGCCGCCAGATGATCCTCCAGACGCTCAATGTGTACTTGTGAACCCAAGGGGCGGGTGGCTTGGGTCATTTTCCCAGGAGATCAAGGGCACCCCTGTCTCTGTCTCTTTCCGGGAAGCAGAACTTCCCAGGGCTGCCTCGAGCAGCTTCCAAAGAACTAAGGATGGTGCTGAAAGGGCAAAAGGCTGTTGGGGGTGTCTGCTAGCCATATTTGCTACGTAACTAGATTGTAGCTCTTGCTAGCAAGCACAATAACTGATCTCTGCAGCAGGCTGAAAGAGTTACCTTTTTTCTGTTGACAACTTTTGCTGTTTCAGGGCCTGTTGCCTCAAGCCTGCAGCAGTCTGAGATCCAAAGCAGAGCACAGAAAGATGCTCTGGTCCCTCATAGCCAAAGCTGATGGAAAGGTTAAAGGCTATGCCCTCCTGGGAATCACAGGGGCTGGTGCAAGGCAAGGGAGGGCTTTTCCCGAGATCTGACCAGAAAACTACCTGGCAGACTGCATTCACGCCTCTGTTTCCTCCTCCCACCATCTAAGTGGGGCAGCTCCCTGGGAAGGGAGAAGTGTGCCCCTTTTGCAAGGCCCTAGGAGAGCAATGAGCACACTCGAGTTTTTTAAGCTTTGCTACCAAAGGGCTGAGCCTGGCTCTCAGCTGGAGAAGAGCAGGGTTTCTGGGGTATTTCAGTATCCCAGCCACCATGGCTTTGGTTTTTGAACTTCCTGTTCCCCTTGCCAGGACAATGAGGAGCTGTGATGAACACAGGCTCGCTGCAGGCCGGCTGACTGCAGAGCTCAGTGTTGCTGCCGCTTCCACGCATCACCTATGCAAGACTAGCAAGCACACATCAGGTTACTCACATGGGGAGGCTGGAGGGAGTTACTCTTTCTGCAGGGGTGGTGGTGCTGCTTGGTGAACCTGAGGGGTGGATGGCTGGCTGGCCAGTGCTCACAGCCCTGGCAGCAGCAGCAGACGTCTGAGCCAATGCTGGAGAATCCTGTCTAGATACTACACATTTTCTTCAGGCTCAGAGTGCCACGGAACTGGCTCACACCAGTGCTCGCTTGCTGCTTCCCAGGCTGGGCTGGCTAGAGGGAGTAACTCTCTGGGAGGAGAGAGGACACCCCAAAGCTCCTGGGGACCCACTGAGACATTCCAGCTCCAGGCACAAGTTCTGCATATCCATGCTGCGGATCTGCAGCTGTGTGCATGGAGCGGTACCAGGACCATGGCTATCTTTGATTAGGGCAGGGTTACACTGCTGTTCTGTCTTACTGTCTGTCAGAAATGTAGCTAGTTTTATTTAAAAGCATCCCCTGAAGTCTAACCAGGGCATCTGATCCTGGCTGGGGAGGCCTGAGATGGCTCATCCCAGCTTGGTCAACCAGCACCATTCCAAGAAATTGCTGGGCTGCAAGAGGGCCTTGCACTAAAAAGTTTTTCCTTTTCCAGCTGCTTGCCTGGGGTCAGCCACGCCCCACAGCCAATTTTGGCTGGAGCCAGACTGGAAAGAGTCTTGACTCCTGGACTGCAAGCCAAGAGCCTGAGGGCGGCTGGCATGGTCTTCCTTTCCTATTCTTCTTGATGAGTGATTTAAGCCAAAACAGAAGCAGCGGAGAGGCCAGGCCATGCTGGAAGACCCCTCTGCGCTGTAAACCTGAGTGTGGCAAGATACTATCTTGTTGGAGAGTGGCTCTGCTCTGGGAGGCACTGCAGGGGCTGGTTGCCCCCACATTTGCTGGGGACTGGAGGGACTCCCTGGGCCAAGCTGGGCTCCTGAGCACTAATAGGTGTTAGAAGTGCCTGGCCCCAGGGCTGTCAGCCGCTTCCACCTCGCTTCACAGAGATGCAAAGGTCCCAGCCCAAGCCCTGTTGTTCAGCCTCTTGCCCCTGTGCCTCCCCAAGCACACACCACCCATGTTAATGTTTGCTCTCCCCAGCCACCTCTCCTGCGGCTGCAGCCAGTGACACTTGCAGTTGAGTAGCCAAGCCCTTGCCAGAGCAGTGAGTGCAGCCCCGCAGATTGTGTTCCCCAGGGCCCAGCTTGTCCCAGGCACCTGCAGAGGTCCTCCTGCAAGAGGAGCCGGGGAGCTGCACCCTTCCCTGGGTGTGCCTCTGGAGACACCCGGGAGTGGGAGTGTGGCCACACTCCTGGCTGCAGGCAGCGGTGTTTGGTCGGGACCAGCTCATGGATCTTGGGGTGCAATGTTTCCTACATGAATTACAGGGGGGAAGGACACCTCCCCAGGACTGCAGTTTCTCCCCTCAAACCCTTTTTCTATTATAGCAGCCACGCTTATTGTTTTAGGGCCTGTTTGTTTGCTGCCTGTTTATAAAAAAAGAGGAAGCTTTGCCTTAAGTTTAACTCTTTGCACTATGGACTAGATACTGAGCAGATTAAAGTCTCCTTTACCAAAAGCTGCCTGCTGCCTCATTCTTGGGAAGGGTTTTCTCTGGGGGGATGGGGTCTTCTCTTTGCTCGCCCCTGGGCTCCAGAGGAAGCCCATCACTCCCCGCCAAGGGTCAGAGCTGGAGGGCCAACACCACCAGCAAGCTCAGGGGTACTCATCTGGAGGTGCTTCCACCCAGAAAGGCAGTGCTGTGGGATACCCTGGAGCCAGGCTGCTGCACAGGAAAAGCCTGGCACCCAGCAGATGAACCTACACCCGAAGACACAGTGGGTGGGCTTTCCAGGGCTGGCATCCCCCCTGCTAACACAGAGCAAGAGGAGGTGGTTGTGGCTATGCTAACGTCTGCATCTTGCCTGGAGATGTGTTTGGTGCTCCAGCCTCTTCTGGACCCAGGAGCAGGCAGAGTGGCTGGGGTAGCTCTTGCTGGCAAGGGCCCAGGACTGGTGGGCATCTTCTCTCCACTCCTAATTCAGGTCACTTTGAGCTGTTTAGCGAGGAGAGAAGCAATGGCTGCTTTGCGGAGGGGCTTGTACACACAGCTTCGTCTCTTTTCAGGAGCAATTCCTCTCTGTACTGGTGCAAAGGGATTCGTACTCAGGTTCTCAAGAGCTGGAGCTCCCCAAAAGCTGAGCAGCCCAAAGCGGAGGGGCTGGGATTTCCCAGGCTGGCAGGAACGTGCACAGGGACATGTAATCCCTGCTCGTATGTGTCCTTGGCACCTCGATGTCCTGCTGCTTGCGATGGAGGGTGTTGGCAAGCCCAACTGTCCCAGGAATGGAGGCAGCACCCGAAGCGCTGAGTTGTGGAGCAGCAGGCAGCACAGGGCTCAGTCTTGCCTTGCAGAAAGGCTGTGGCAGTTCAGCCGCGCTGGGCTACTGGTGAGCAGATGCATTCACTGCACAATGAGTTACTCCCTGGCCACGATCTGAGCTCTTGGCAGGTTGCTGTGTGCTTTTAAGCACCCTCTGCTTCTCCAGCATCCTTGTAAATTGTTTGGAAAAAATGTTTCAGGACCCTGATGGGCAGAGACCCCAGGAGTTCTGGCTCACCCTGCCCTGAACTCACCTGCCTTGGCAGGGACACGCCAGCAAACTAGCTAATTTTAACCAGGATCCTCTCATGCCCTGGCTGAAAACCACAGTGGGGAGAGGGGGCTGCTGGGAGGCCAGAAAGAGACTGACATCTGCTGCAGGAGCACGGCTCTGCCAGGCACAGTGCAGGCACAGGAAGGAGGGCCATGCCAGCAGCCTGCCAGAGCCCTGCAGGGGTCTGGCTGTGGAAACTGAGGCACTGCTCAGCCTTTCTCTCTTGCTCCCAGGGTGTGTGAGCCAAGGCAGGCTGGGCAACCCAGGGAGGCTGCAGAGCTGCCCCGGGGCAGGAGGACTGGGCCAGGAGGCGAACGTCTGCCATCCCCTGCACAGGCAGGGTACTCCCAGTCCACCACCCCCCCAGCCAGCCCCAGTGGGGGACAGAGAGGGTGTTCAGCCGCCTCAGCCCACTGCGGCCAAGCCTGCCAAGTGCAGACAGGATGTGAAAGACACAGCCTTCCCCCGGGAGCCATCCTGCACGCACTTGGCTCACTTGCTGGCCAAGCAGCAAGCAATTAGGGGAGGAAAATGCAACCACCTCCCGGCTGATGGGCAGTGCATAAGGTCCCCGAGACTGACAGTCAGCCATGTCAGACCTGCCTTTTGGTGCAGGGCTGCACTGCCTGAGGAGGGTGTCCAGCAGCAGCAATGCTCGCAGACCAGTCCAGGGCACAAGATCTGGAGTCCCTGGGGGTACTCCCTACTCCAGAGCTTGCCTGGGAGCCTCAGGCATGAGCCAAGTGGGCTGGTCTCAGCCCATTACAATGGCAAGACTCTTCTCCCTTCCCCAAGGAGGGAGGAGCATGATGCTGCTAGGTTACTCCAGTTTAGGAGCACTGGGGTGGTGGGGGCTGACAGCTTGCTGAAACTGGGACCCCCCAGACCCTGGGAAAATCCCTGGGATCCCTTTGTCAGCCCAGCTGCAACACCCCAGCCCTAATGAGCCGCTAGTCCCAGCCCAGGGACAACGGCCATCATCTGCCTGACAGCAGGGAGCTGGCACGACAGACACTGCAGATGTGCAGCAGCACGAGCAGCTAATGATACCAGGCCAACAGGGAGGGAGCAGGTGATGATCAGCAGCCGAACTGTGGGGGGCCTTTGGGCTGCTCCTGGGCACCAGCTTTGCTCCCTCATTAGCGGCAGGGCACAGGGAGCCACAGCGGCTCCCTGAACGCAGCAGCAATCCCAGTGCCTGGGAGCTGCAGTGCTGAGGCCTCGGGGACACAGAGTGGCTGAGGCTAGCAGGGACCTCGAGATCATCCAGCCCAACCCCCTGCTTAGGCAAGGGCAGCTAGAGCAGGTTGCACAGGACTGTGGCCAGTCAGGTTCTGAATATCTCCATGGATGGACACTCTACTACCTCTCTGAGCAGCCTGTGCCAGGGTTTGATCACCCTCACAGTAGAAGATGGACAGCCCTTTGCTGGAATCTCTCCAGTATGTCCATGTCTTGTACTGGGGAGCCCAGCACTGGACCTAGCACTGCAGCTATGCCTGACCAGTGCTGAGCAGAGGGGGAGGATCACCTCCCTCCAGCTGCTGGCAGTGCTCCTCCTAATGCAGCCCAGTGGCCTTCCTTGCCACGAGGGCACACTGCTGGCTTGTAGTAGACTTGTTGCCCACCAGGACCCACAGGGCCTTCTCTGGGAAGTTGCTTTCCAGCCAGTCATCCACCAGCATGTGCTGATATATAGGGTTGTTTCTCCCCAGGTGCAGGACTTGGCATTTCCTTTTGCTGAACTGGCCCTAGCCCCATCCTTGCATGCTTATTCCTCCTAGGTCAATGCAGATAACCTGCCACCTCTGATTCCTGCTCATTGGGATGAACCGCTTGAGCTTGGAGGAGCTGGTCCTTGGTCCTCTTGGACACCTCTTCTCTCCAGGACATGGGATTCTCCCAAGCAGATCCCTGAAGAGGCCAGCGTCTGCTCTCCTGAAATCCAGGGTTGTGGTCCTGCTTTTGTCTTTTCTTCTTCTCTCAGGATCCTGAGCTTCCCCTGGCCAGTCCTTCCTTGTCTGTGAGGCCCAGCAGAGCACCTCTCCTCAATCACCCGTGTCAGCAAGGTGTTGTCAACATGCTCCAGAAGCTTTCCGGGCTGCTTATGCCCTGCTGGGCTGTCTCTCCAGCAGATATCAGGGGCATTCCAGCTCCCCGTAAGGACCAGGGCCTGCTGACATGGGGCTTCTTCCAGATGCCTGAAGAAGGCAGGCTGCATCCTGATCAGGCTGTGTGTAGCAAGTGCCCACACAGCTTCCTGCTAATCCTGACCCATCAGCCCTCAGCTGCCGCATCAGCCATCATCCCAAAGAGGCTGCAGCCCTGTAAGTGCTCACAGCCCACTAGTTCCTCCCATCTGCTCCCCATTCTGCCTGCATTAGTGGCCCCCGCACACGCCCACTTCCCAGCAAGGCCATGAGAGCTTGCCCACAACACTGTCCTGCGGGCACTGCCCTATCCGTGCCCCTATGCTGAAGTGACCCCAATTCAATCCTGTTTTGTTGGTAACAGAGCCCCTGCTGTTCACACCCCCTGAGCCCTTTTCTTGCCCACCCCATCCACCACATCCCCACCTGAGTGACGATTGTCCCCTCCCCTGCCATTCCCAGTTTAAAGCTCTCCTTACCAGGTCAGCTGGCCTGCTGGCAGAGGTCACCTGAAGATGACTGGAGAGTGCTCCCTGCGCCTCGTCAGCGATGAGGGCACTGAACCTATGCCATAACTGCAAAAACTTTTGGGTGGAGCAAGAGCCATCCTTCTGCTGCCAGGAGTCACCAGGACAACCTTCACCATCGAGGGCATTTCCATTTTCAAACCTGGCAGGCACTCACTTTGCCACCATAGTTGAAGGTTTGGGCTCTTGTAGCTGTAGGGTCTCAGAGATGATCCAGTTGATCTCTTTCACGCCCTCTCTGATGCCACGCAGCCTGCTGACCTCCTCTAGCAGCTCCTCCACTTGGCAGCCCAGGTCCAAGATGTGCAAAACCACACACCTCTTGCAGGCTGCCAGCCAGGTTCACCAGCCCCAGCAAGAGGCCCCACACACTCTCTGCGGCTCAGGGCTAGCCAGGCTGCGTCCTCCAGCATTGCAGGAAGAGTTGCTCCAATGGCTGCTGGGGACTGTGACCTTGGTACGCCAAGGACATGCGTGCTGCTCTGAAAAGCCCCGGCAAAGGGAGCCACAGCGGCTCCCTGAACGCAGCAGCAATCCCAGTGCCTGGGAGCTGCAGTGCTGAGGCCTCGGGGACACAGAGTGGCTGAGGCTAGCAGGGACCTCGAGATCATCCAGCCCAACCCCCTGCTTAGGCAAGGGCAGCTAGAGCAGGTTGCACAGGACTGTGGCCAGTCAGGTTCTGAATATCTCCATGGATGGACACTCTACTACCTCTCTGAGCAGCCTGTGCCAGGGTTTGATCACCCTCACAGTAGAAGATGGACAGCCCTTTGCTGGAATCTCTCCAGTATGTCCATGTCTTGTACTGGGGAGCCCAGCACTGGACCTAGCACTGCAGCTATGCCTGACCAGTGCTGAGCAGAGGGGGAGGATCACCTCCCTCCAGCTGCTGGCAGTGCTCCTCCTAATGCAGCCCAGTGGCCTTCCTTGCCACGAGGGCACACTGCTGGCTTGTAGTAGACTTGTTGCCCACCAGGACCCACAGGGCCTTCTCTGGGAAGTTGCTTTCCAGCCAGTCATCCACCAGCATGTGCTGATATATAGGGTTGTTTCTCCCCAGGTGCAGGACTTGGCATTTCCTTTTGCTGAACTGGCCCTAGCCCCATCCTTGCATGCTTATTCCTCCTAGGTCAATGCAGATAACCTGCCACCTCTGATTCCTGCTCATTGGGATGAACCGCTTGAGCTTGGAGGAGCTGGTCCTTGGTCCTCTTGGACACCTCTTCTCTCCAGGACATGGGATTCTCCCAAGCAGATCCCTGAAGAGGCCAGCGTCTGCTCTCCTGAAATCCAGGGTTGTGGTCCTGCTTTTGTCTTTTCTTCTTCTCTCAGGATCCTGAGCTTCCCCTGGCCAGTCCTTCCTTGTCTGTGAGGCCCAGCAGAGCACCTCTCCTCAATCACCCGTGTCAGCAAGGTGTTGTCAACATGCTCCAGAAGCTTTCCGGGCTGCTTATGCCCTGCTGGGCTGTCTCTCCAGCAGATATCAGGGGCATTCCAGCTCCCCGTAAGGACCAGGGCCTGCTGACATGGGGCTTCTTCCAGATGCCTGAAGAAGGCAGGCTGCATCCTGATCAGGCTGTGTGTAGCAAGTGCCCACACAGCTTCCTGCTAATCCTGACCCATCAGCCCTCAGCTGCCGCATCAGCCATCATCCCAAAGAGGCTGCAGCCCTGTAAGTGCTCACAGCCCACTAGTTCCTCCCATCTGCTCCCCATTCTGCCTGCATTAGTGGCCCCCGCACACGCCCACTTCCCAGCAAGGCCATGAGAGCTTGCCCACAACACTGTCCTGCGGGCACTGCCCTATCCGTGCCCCTATGCTGAAGTGACCCCAATTCAATCCTGTTTTGTTGGTAACAGAGCCCCTGCTGTTCACACCCCCTGAGCCCTTTTCTTGCCCACCCCATCCACCACATCCCCACCTGAGTGACGATTGTCCCCTCCCCTGCCATTCCCAGTTTAAAGGTCTCCTTACCAGGTCAGCTGGCCTGCTGGCAGAGGTCACCTGAAGATGACTGGAGAGTGCTCCCTGCGCCTCGTCAGCGATGAGGGCACTGAACCTATGCCATAACTGCAAAAACTTTTGGGTGGAGCAAGAGCCATCCTTCTGCTGCCAGGAGTCACCAGGACAACCTTCACCATCGAGGGCATTTCCATTTTCAAACCTGGCAGGCACTCACTTTGCCACCATAGTTGAAGGTTTGGGCTCTTGTAGCTGTAGGGTCTCAGAGGTGATCCAGTTGATCTCTTTCACGCCCTCTCTGATGCCACGCAGCCTGCTGACCTCCTCTAGCAGCTCCTCCACTTGGCAGCCCAGGTCCAAGATGTGCAAAACCACACACCTCTTGCAGGCTGCCAGCCAGGTTCACCAGCCCCAGCAAGAGGCCCCACACACTCTCTGCGGCTCAGGGCTAGCCAGGCTGCGTCCTCCAGCATTGCAGGAAGAGTTGCTCCAATGGCTGCTGGGGACTGTGACCTTGGTACGCCAAGGACATGCGTGCTGCTCTGAAAAGAGGTGCTGATACTTTAAAAAAAACCCCAAACCCACAAAACCCCACCTTTCTGCACAAACTGCTGCCTCTGTCAGTGACACTACAGTACCTGTGTGCTGAGCCTGGCTCTTATATAGGCTTCCTCGCACTGCCTAGGGGATGCTGGCCCCTCCCTAACCTGGGCTCAGCTGGAACAGGGGCTTCAAGCACTCCTTCCTCAGAGGCAGCTGGTAGAGCTTATCAGAAGCAGCTGGAGCTTACCAGAAACTTGCCAGAAGTCAAGGTCTCCTGTGGCTCTCCTTCCCTTAACCTTATCTTTTCCTTATCCTCTTCCTCATCCTCCCTAGGCAGCCGCAAGCACCCCCATGTTCCTCGGAGGGTTCCCAGCAGTCCCCCAATGATCCCAGACAAAGCGTCCAGAACACCAAGAGCATCTCAAAGAAAGCAGAGCCCAGAAAATGCTGTGCCAAGTGCTATCTCTGTGGCTGCCTCTGTTAGCTGTGCTCCCCCACATCACGATAGGGACCAGAGGATGCTCCCAGCCCCCACACACCTCCCCTGGCCTCGTCTCAAGAAAAGTCATTTTCCTCCTCCCAGAGTAGACAGTGCCAGCCATCGATCTGCTCTGCGGTGTTGTTTGCCCCTGGGCAGCTCTGCTTACAGAAAAGGCCATCATCAACCCAAACAGACGCTTCCGCTGTAACCCAATCCTTGCGGCTGGGGCTGGAAAGAGGAGCCTGCAAGATGGCTAGCAGAGCCCCTCTGCACCCCAGGGGGGAGTGAGGCTTCACCCCTGGTCCCAGCACCTCCACAGGCCCCTATGTGTTGGGGGTGGCCCTTGGCACTGCTGGACTGTGCATCCCTCTCCTCAGTCCCACACAGCCAGGCAGGTTGCAGTGACATGCCCTTGACCCCAGGTCCCTGCATGGTCCCCAGTCCCAGGGTGGGGAGCTGTGGGGCTGTGGGCAGCCCCCTTTGGGGTGGTGCTGGCCCTCCACAGGGGCACACAGGCCGGCCCCATGGCTGCTGCCAGCCTGCCCCAGCTCCCGCAGAGTTTGTTCATCCCGGATGGGCATGGCCACAGTCCTGGGGCCTCCACGCAGCACGGCTTGGAGGGCAGCAGGGGAGCCGGGCCAGAGGAGAGGTGGCTGTCCGGCCGTGTAAGGGGGGTCTCAGGCTGGTGAGCGCCTGCAAGGTCCTGCTGGCACGGCCAGGAGAAGACCCCAGCCCAGCTGCCACCCCATGGCCGGGCAAAGCAGCCTTCCCTAGCCCGCTCCGGCAGCAGGGCCCATTAAGGAGTTCGGCCCCTGGCCAAAAGCCCCCTCCCTGGCTGGTCCCCGCAGGGACCTATTTTGGGCAGGAATGAGGAAGCTCTTCATTCCCCTGCTAAAAATAGGGACCTTTTTCAGAGGCGGGGCACCGCCGGGTCACCTGAGGGCCGCTGTGCTCAGGGGGGGCGCCAA
>NW_008796189.1:48223-50047 GCF_000699145.1 Aptenodytes forsteri | reverse complement strand
GGTCCCGCTGCCCCGGCTCCCACACAGCCGGACCCCGGCACCGCCCTCCCCGGGGTGCTGGTGTCTGGGAAGGGGCACGCGCCCTGGCCCCGTCCACAGCCAAGGGCAGGCTCAGGCGAAGACGGCGGAGTTTTGCCAGTAAGAGTAGACGAGGAAGCCGGTGAAGGTGCTGTCCGTCTTGACGCTGGCGTAGAAGCCGATGTAGTCCCCCACGCCCACCTGCACCCACACCTCGTCCTCGGGCTCCAGGCGGACCAGGGACCCCCCCGAGAGCGAGGTGGGCTTGGGCCAGTTCCCGTAGTACTGGAAGAAGGAGGCGATGGACTGGCCGTTCTTCATGATGTCAAACTGGAGGCTGGTGCGGTAGACGGTGGCGTGGACGGCAAAGTAGTAGAGGCCTGGCACCTCGCAGGTGAACTTGCCCGTGGCGGGGTCATAGTGGCCCTGCTCGTTGATGAGCACCACGTCAAAGCGGATGGGCTGGTCGGCCAGTGGCGGGCTGCGCGACTCGGAGCGCTTGGCGCTGAAGGCTGAGCGGGGGGCCACCGCGCACTCGCCCTGTGCCCCCTTCTCGCCGTGCATGCCGTCCACGCCGGGGCTGCCCACCTCCCCGCGGGGACCGGGTGCTCCTGGGGCAGGCAGGAGGGGGACAGGGTTACCTCTAAGCCACCGCCACCGGAACGGCCCCCTGCCATCTGAGCTCCCCCAGCCCCCCTGCCCAGCCCCAGTCCCACTGGGGTTACAAGCCTCCCACAGGCTGTGGGTGGTGAATACCCGCCATGGCCAGTGCTCTGCCTGGGGAAGCAGCACAATCGGGGAGGGCTAGGTGCCTGTGATAAGCGGGCACAGCGGCAACAGAGAGTTGGAGAAACCCCAGCCCAGGAGCTAGGGTGGGGATGATGCAGCCGTATTCCGGGGACAGTTTGGTGGGCCCTCCTAAAGCGGGGGGTGGAAGATAGGGATGGCAGTGAGGATGGGGAGAAATGCAGCTTTGCCAGTGACAGGGAGCTGCTGCCTGTTGCAGGAGCGCAGGGTCACCACAGGCAGGACCAGAGGGGTGGTGGTGGCATGAAAGGGGCACTTCTGCAGGATTTGCTCTCAGTTTGGCAATGGGGGGCTGTGCCAGCATCCAGGACTCACCCCCTGGCATGAGGGCATTCCCCACAGGCAGGGCAGAGCAGGTCCCCCTCCCCAGCCGGGATGTCTCCTTTCTTACCAGGAGGGCCCATCTCGCCCTTCTCCCCTGGCATCCCCATCGCCCCGTCCCGGCCATCTCGTCCGTCTCTGCCTGGCAGACCCTGGCCCCCGTGCAGGCCTGGGGTCCCCGGGATGCCCGGCTGCCCTGAGCACAGCCCAGGGATCTTGTTGTCTTCAATCTGCAAGGAGCTGGTGATGAGCCCAAGGAGGAAGAGGAGGAAGAGCTGCTTCATCTCGTCTGCCGTGGAGGGGCTGGAAGGGGGCAGAGAGGGTTAACGGCTCTGGGGACCTCAGTGAAGAGGGCTGGGAAACAGGCTTGCAGTGCCCCGCAGGGAGTGGGGGGGGGAAGGGGGAGTCAGCGGGAGACTGTTCCTCCCTTCTTTCCCCCTTGCCTTTTTGGCGGCTCCCCACAGCAAGGCCTGACCACTGGCTGCATCTGCTGCAGCATCCCCATCACCGGCTGTGCCACCACATCGCCCTGCAGCCCACCGGCATGCCCCTCCACGGGATGGCTCGTGGGGGTGCCGGGGCCAGGGAGCTGGGGAGGGAGCTGCGGCATGTGCGGGAGGCAGTAGCTCTGTGCGTGCGGTTGGGGGCTGTTTGGGATGGGAGCTGCCGGATCGGCGG
>NW_008796189.1:47891-48181 GCF_000699145.1 Aptenodytes forsteri | reverse complement strand
CTATGGGTTTGCGTGGGGGTGCCGGCGGTGGACTGTTGGGGTGTCGGCTGGAGGGCAGCGGGTGAGCTGCGAGCCATGCGTGGGGTGGGGTTGTTGCATCCGGGCGGTGCATGGTGGGGCGGCAGCTCGGGGAGCGCGGGGCTGTGTTGCGGCCCAGCCCTTGGCAGCATCCCTGCTGCCGGCGGCTCTGCTCCATGCCCAGCTGGCTGTCTGGGGCACGGCTGTCTGGGGCTGCAGCATCCCCGGCTGTGCTGGACCACCCCGGTGCTGGGGACCACCCTGCTGCCCGC
>NW_008796189.1:13982-47752 GCF_000699145.1 Aptenodytes forsteri | reverse complement strand
CCGGCTGCTCTGCTCCATGCCCAGCTGGCTGTCTGGGGCACGGCTGTCTGGGGCTGCAGCATCCCCGGCTGTGCTGGACCACCCCGGTGCTGGGGACCACCCTGCTGCCCGGGCTGCCCCCGGCCCTTCCCACACCAGCACAGCGAGAGCGGAGCCCCGCGGCCAGCGCCGGCCCCCCTCCCTGTGGCCTTGCCCTGGGAAAGCTGCTCTCTTCCCCCTCCTGGACGCAACGGCTGCAACAAAGAGGAAAAGGAGGAGAAAAGTGTTTCTCCTCCGCCCAGGCGCCGGAGCCAGGACCCCAGCGAGTCCCAGCTCCCCCCGGCGTGGGGTGGATGGAGCTGGGTATCCCCACTCACTGCGATCCTGCGGCTCCTGCCCCGGTGCCTCGCTGCTCTCCGGTGTGGAAGGACTGCAGCTCTTCCTGACCACTTCGCTCTGACGAAGGCCCTAAGGCAGCCTCTCCACCCCCCCTCCTCCTCCTCACGTCTCTCCTCCCAAACTCCAAAGGAAATCAAGGGCCTTGGGAGCCAAAAGCTACAAGACAAGGGGAAAAAGAAAAATAATCCCATGCTGTCAGAAGTGCTGTAAGCAGGGGGAAGGGAGAGCGAGACAAACAGCCTGGCAAAGGGAGAGGAGGCATGGGCTGCAAACCAGCTTGGCTGAACACATCTGGGCACTGGGTAGCAGGAGGGAGGGAAGGGAATCGAGAGAAAACAGGCAGCAGAGTGAAAGTGGAATGAGAAGAGAAGTGGAAGAGAAAGGCCAAGAGAGGGAAACTCACCAAACGCAGGCAGGGTTGGAACGGGAGAAGGAAGAGGGAGCCCTCGGGGCATGCAGGTCCCCTGACTGGCAGCCTCGGGGCTGTCCCTGGCAGCAGGGCTGAGTCAAGGGGGCAGCAGGGCACACACAGGCTGGCAGTGCCAGCCCTGGGAGCACCCGTGGGGAGCTGCAGGAGCCAGCTGGGGGGTGCCAGCGTAGGGCCCGGAGGCAGCATGTGGGGCTGAGCGGGCAGGGACGTGCCAGGCAGCAGCAGGCAGGTGGAAGCGCAGGCAGAGAAGCACTGCGGCCATGCCAGGAAGCAAGGCTAGCCCTTGGGGACTGCGGGGCACGTGGCAAAGCTGGGACTGTGCCGGGCTTTCGAAGGCACTCCCAGCTTGCCTTTAACTCGTTCCAGCACTGAGTGCATCCAAGGGACACCATCAGTCACAGGGTGGTGGAGTGGTCCTGTGGCTGGGGGGAGTCCTCGTGCCCTGCAGCCAGCTTGTAGCAGCTGGGACATGCAGGGAGCAAAGGAGACGGGTGGGCTTGAGCCCCCTGAGCAGGGGCAGCTGTGTGGGAACGGCGGTGCCGTGCTGGCTGCAAGGGCAGAGTGGTGCTGACCCAAGTGGGTCCTGCTCCCAGTAACCCCAGCTGGGCAGGGGACTTTCCCATGCACTCAGGGCAGGAGAGGGCAGCGGGAAGCATGCTGGCACTGCTGGCTTTCTCCTCCCTGTGCCGGTATCCGCAGCAGTGCGCGTGACATTGCAGGCTGAGCCTTCCTGCCCCGAATGCCTGGGGCCAGGCTGGGTGCTGGCAGGGAGCCGCCTGGCTCCTCTCTCCCAAGGTGTGAAGGGACTGTTGTTTTTGGCCAGCTGGGAGCTGGTTTGTGGCCACGGGGTGTTGCCAGGCCTGTGGCCATCAGGGTGGCCTGAAGCCAGCATGGCCAGCTCAGCCAGCAGGGCCACAGCCCTTGCTGGGGCAGGATCCCCTCCCTGCACCATGGGGCTGCCAGCCCTCTGAGACCCATCCACCTCCCTGGGGCCCTGCAAGCCCCCCAGCCCATCAAGGGCACAGCCAGCAGCCCGTTCCCCCCTGCAGCCAGGCAGTCTCCCCTGTGCCCCTCCATTCCTGCTCAGAGCCCCCACCCCAGCCCTGGCTTCCCTCCTTTGGACCATGCCTCAGTTTCCCTTGGGATCTGGCAGGACCCACATGCAGACCCTCCCCAAATGAGCCACCTGCTCCATTGGGTTTGTCAGCTGCTCACGCTGTTTATTCTGCTGGCTTTGGGGCTGTGGGACATGGGCAGCCCTGGGCTCTTCTGCTTGCAGCCTGGCTCACCTTGGCCCAGCCTTGCTCCATTTGGGGAGCATTAACCCTTCCCCTGCTAGGCTAGCAGCTGCCTGAGGGCTGCAGGAAAGAGGCCATGCACAGCCTGGAGAGGCTGAAAGAGAGAAGTGGGCTGGGAACCATGCACAGCTTTGGCCAATACGCCTGGGGTTGGCTGAGGATGGGGAGGCAGCACCCAACCCTCTTGCCACCTTCCTGCTGCTTGGTAGGGGGACTTTGTGTGGTGTCCCCAGCACAGCTCCAGTCTGTGGGCACAGCCCCTCCAGCACAAGCCTTTCCCTGTAGCAAGGCTGAGAAGGGGCACCTGCTCGCTAAGGACTTCATCCTGTGGGCAAGCCCATGGCATCTGGGCACAGAGCTGAGCGCTGAGCAGAGGGGCTGACCCTAGGGCAGGCGAGAAGCTAGGCACTGGGGTGCTGCTGATGGGGGCCACCCCAGCAGCTGGGTGTTTGCAACAGGAGGAGGATGGGAGGGACATTTGGGGTGGGGGAGCGGCTCTGGGCAGGCTGCTTCAGCCCCTGCTCCTCTTCTCTTGCCGGGTCAGGGCTGGAAGCACTCTATGGGGTCATTGGAGTCGGGCAGGATGTTGCAGTTGATGGGCCAGAGGATGCCAAGGAGGCTGAGGGACTGCTGGCACCGCAGCTCAGCAGCCAGGCACACGGCTCTACAGGGCTGCAGGACACCCCCATCTGGGGTGCACTTGGGCACGAAGAGGCTGCAGATGAGGAGGCGGAGGTGCTGGTAGCAGGCAAGCTCCATCAGCGTCTGCAGGAGAGTGGCGGTGAGTGTGGCACGGTGTGGTGTGGTGCGGGCAGACCCACGTGCAGCCCCCGGGCAGCTCACCTGGTAGTCCTGCAGCACCTCGGCAGCTCCCTCCTGGTCCGGGATGGCCAGCCAGATATTGGGGAAGGAGGTGGCATTGTAACCCAGCCCCAGGCACATCTCCACTTCCACAGGCTCACAGACAGACCCTGCCACAGGGTGAGGTGCTTCACTTCTTACAGCAGCAGTGATGCCCACGAGGTATGCCTCAGGCAGATGTTAGCCATGGGGCAGCTGCCAGCATGTCTCCTGGCTCGGGGGGGCTGAGTGCTGAGTGGTGCACCTGGGGGTGGCACTCACCGAAGGCTGGGTAGGAGACCCCAGTGCAGTTCAGCTCATCGGTGCCGTCGGGGCAGTCGTGCCAGCCATCACACACGGACTCCAGCACCTGGCACTCACCATTTCCACAGGAGAACTCCGTGGGGCTGCAGGTCTCTGTAAGATGAGAGGGGCCAGCGCGGCAGGGCATGGGCTCGGGCATGGGCACGGGCAGAGGGCAGGCTGGCTGTGGCCCGGGTCGTGCCACTGGTGGCTGGCCTCCCTGCTGGGAGTCAGCCTGTTCCCATGCTGACCATCCCCGTCTCCGCTCCTCTTGGTCACCGGCCAGGGGATATCCAGGTGAGTGGTCGCAGAGCACTGCTGCCTGGCAGCCACGGCCGATAGGTAACCATCGCTGGCCCAGCTTAGGGGGATCCCAAATTCCCGGGGTTTTTTGGGGGCAGCCCTCAGGTGATGGATTGTGCCTGTGTGCAGGTGAGCCCTTCCAGGCCACATCCCCATGGCTAGGATCACTTGGGTTATAGGGTAATTCAGGTGAGAAGGGACCTCAGGGGCCTGTAGCCCAACCTCCTGCACTAAGCAGGGTCAGTTATGGGGCGAGAGCAGCTTTACACTTGGGTTATAGGGTAATTCAGGTGAGAAGGGACCTCAGGGGCCTGTAGCCCAACCTCCTGCACTAAGCAGGGTCAGTTATGGGGCGAGAGCAGCTTTTTCCAGGGCTTTATCCAGTCTGGCCTTGAAAACCCCCAAGGATGGTGACTGCACAGCTCCTCTGGGCAGCCTGCGCCCCTGCTTGGCTACCTACTCTCTGTGGCATTGCGGGCTTGGTAGGTGGCGAAGAACCCGTCGTCTGCTACTCCCTCGTCTGCCACGAAGAGGACGGTCATGACATGGCGTGAGGAGGTCAGGGTGGGTGGCAGCTGGTGGCCGCAGAACCTGCCGGGGTCGTGGGGCGAGGGATGGGGTCAGGGGGGGCAGCAGGGCCGACCAGCACCTCCCCAAACCCTGTCCTCCGGTGGCTCCTCCTCACCAGCCTGCCCCGTGCCTCAGTTTCCCCAGCTAAGCCACAGCAGCCCAGTGCACCCAAGCTGGTGCAGCTGGGCCGGAGATATGAGGGGTGTGCCTGTACCTGCCCATGAGGCTGGCGGCCCCTGTGCCTGCGCTGTCGTGCACCTCCACAAAGTCGAAGCTGCAGTCCTCATGCGACTCCAGGCTGAAGTTGTGGAAGTGCAGGTCGATGACGTGGCCCATGGGCACTGAGATCTTCCAGAGGCACAGCTGCAGGGCAGGGGGCAGCAGGTGACACCCATGAAGCCAGGCAGGGGCACCCCCAGCTCTCCCTGGTGGGAGGTTGCCTTCCTCCCTGCCTGCCCTCACCCTCATCCTCCTCCCGCCTCCATCCCGCTGGCATCCCTTCTCTCACCTGCTGGTGTGGGTATGGCTGGGGATGGCTTGGGGTGGAGAAGTGCCCCTCCAAGGCAGTCAGCGGCCCCCCGCACTCTGGAGGGACACACACACTTGCAGCTTTACCCTCTGCCCCTCTCCCTTCACCCCGTCTCCCTACTGCCCCACCCCTGCCTCCCACTGCCCATCGCCGTGCCCTCTGGCTGGGTGCCACGGCGGCTGTGGGCTGCAGGTGGGGGGCTGGCTGACCTTTGTGTTTCAGGCTGCAGTTGGCTTCATCACTCTTGTCCACGCAGTCGTGGAAGCCGTCACAGATGAAGCCCAGGTGGAGGCAGAGCCCGTGGTCGCACAAGTGCTCATCCCAGGCACAGCTCTCTGCAGTGCAGGCAGAGATGGCCAGGCTGGCAGTGGCGTCCCACTGGGCACCCTCCCCTGGCCCAGTGCTCTGGGTGCTACAGGAGAACCCTGGCGCTACCCACTGCCTGCCCGCAGCGAGAAGTCCTGGCAGTGCCCAGGGGCAGGGGTACTCACTCTCACTGGGGGCCATGGCACGGTAGCGGGCGCTGAAGCCTGGAGCGCCCACGCTGCTGTCAGAGACGAAGGTGACGCGCAGGTGGTTGGAGTTGGTGTTGAAGGTCGGAGGGGCCACGTTGCCACAAAACCTGGGGGCACAACAAGGGGTGACACTGCTCGCCCCCGGAGATGCTGCCCCCTCCCCACTGCACTGCCACGCTCCCCGGGTGCGAGGGGCCCTACCTGGTCAGGCCCCCCTGAGCTGGGGCAGGATCCATGCTGCCGGCCCCCAGCTCCTCGTAGAGCTCCACACGGTCGAAGAGGCAGGAGGCAGTGCCCTCCACATTGAATGTCTCCATCTTCAGCTGGATGGCGAGGCCAGGGCCCACCTCGATGTGCCAGATGCAGAGTGCATCAGGCGGGTAGGGGCCAGGGTAGTTGGGAGAGCTGAAGGAGCCCTCGGGGCCTCGCAGGGTCCCGCCGCAGGCTGCACAGCCCAACAGCATGGGCATGAGCTAGTGCTGCAGGGCACCGCCATCCTGGCACAGTGCCCCACATAGGACTTACCCGGTGCTGGCGTGCTGGCTGTGGGCAGCCAGGTCTGTGTTGGGGTGGCAGCTGTTTTGGGGGCCGGGGGGTCCCTTTGGGTGGGTGCTGCGGTGGTGGCGGCAGTGCCACGGGCGGGCAGGGCTGCAGCTGGGGCGCTGGGTGGCTGCGGGGACATCAGCTCTATGCCCAGGGAAGAGCAGGGACAGCTCAGCCCCAGCAGGGAGAAATGGCTGCAGTGTGGGGAAGGGGCTTAGGAAGCCCACCCAGCCCCATGTCCTGTGCTCCCACCCTACCCCACACGTGTGCAGGTCCCAGGGGATCCCAGACAGCTCTCACAGAGCCCAGTGACCTTGCCACATCCCAGGGAGGTGGAGATCCCCCTTGCTCCTGTGCATGGGGGCACTCTCTCCCCACGATGGGCAGACCCTGGGAAGTCCTGTGTAGGATGGATGCCCTCGCTGTGCCCCTCTCCCCCTCTGAGCAGGTTCTGTGTCCCCACCCCACAGTCACAGCCGGCCCCCCAGCCCTCCCTGCTCAGGCACTCACGGTGGATGACGATGCCCAGCAGGAGGGCGATGAGAAAGAGGAGGATGGCACTCATCAGAGCCACGCAGAGCCAGGTGAACTTGCAGTCGGCGCGGTACCGCCAGCTTGCTTGGCCCCAGAGCTGCCGGCCTGCGGGAGGGCAAGGAAAGCGGGCAGAGCCGGGATGCTGCTAGCCATACCCCGACCCTGCCACCTCCCTGCACGGCTGGCTGAGCCCCGGCTGGGCACATCCTGACCTCTTGTCCCCGGGGTGCTAGTGGGTCCCCTAAGTGGACCCAGAGCCCTGTGGGAAGCTTGCCCCAGCACCCCGCTCCCAGCCCCATGGCTGCTCCTGGCAGCCCCGTGGACAGGGGTATGTGTACAAACCCCCAGGCTGGTACCGAGGCTGTCCCGGGGTGACGTGGGGCTGGTCCCGTCCTTGTCTGCTGGGCACTCGGTGCTTGGCGCTGCCTGGGGCTCCTTGCCCTCGAAGATGGGGTTGCAGAACTCGGTCTGCAGGAGAGCAAGTGTGGGTGGCACCACGGGGAGCACACTGTGGGGACCCGTGGGTGGCTAGGTGGGGACCCATAGGCAGCACCCCCACCCCCAGCCCTACCTTGCTGTGGTCCAGAGCCTCGGGGCAAAGCGTGATTTCGGTGAAGTCTTTCATTGCGGCGGGCGATTCCCAGTGCAGTCTGGCTAAAAGCCTCCCCAGCGCGCTCTGCCTCCTGGCACAGCCACCTGCCCCACCACCCGCTCCTCCCTGGCTGCCCCCATTGGCCCTGGGGCGGCGTGGGGACCCCTGCTCCACACACCGGGGCAGAGGCGGTGGCAGCGCCAGCTGTGCCTACATGTGCTGTCCCAGTGCTGGACCCTGCAGAGCCCCGAGGGCCATGCCTGCCGCACCACGAGTGTGGGGAGCCCCAGGAGGCCGGCAGCCCCAGTCCCCTATGCAGGCCCCTTCCCCCTCGCCCAGTTAATCCAGCTCAGCTGAGGATGCCGAGGTCAGGCTCTGGCACGGAGAACCAGCGTCTTAAAGGGGAAGGTGTGCTCGCACCCGCCCCGCTGGGAGCCCGTTCCGCCGGGGGCCCTGCTTTCGGGTGCACGGAGGGGCCGTTGGTTTGCCTGCTTCCTCCAGGCTCCCCACCGGTGCAGGGCAGCACTGAAGGGGCTGTGTCGGGGAGCCTGGGCTGAACCTGTCCCTCCTTCCCTCGCACCTCCCTGGCACTGGGCGCCTGAGGCCCGCCACCTCCATTCCCGACGTCCCTTAATGCCTCGGTGCCCGTCTCGGTCCCTAAGCAGGGGAGAAAGGAGCCATTGTTCAGGGGCTTTGGGGGAAGAGCATGGGCACTGGGGAGCTTCGCAGGGCTGAAGAGGAGGAAAGGCTCCCTCTGCCTCCCGGCACCACAGGTGGCTGGAGGAGAGGGACTGCCGCCTGCACCCATGTCTCCCTTGCTCCAGGCAAGCCCCAGGGCATGGGTGCTCCTGGGCCTCTGGAGGCACGCACGGGCAGGCTGCTCCGGCACCGGTGGTGGTTTCCCTCCCGCTGCCGAAGCCACAGTCCTTCATCTGCCCGCTCAGAGACAAGCACATGTACACAGCGCTCTGTTCAAGCTAAAATTTATTCCTACACGAGTCTCCCTTGTACGAGACACTTCCCACCCATCTTGCTTACACAGTAAACAAGCCACCTGCCAAGCAGCAACGCTGCCCCAGTCCGGTACCTGCCGCGGGCAGCCCCTCCATCCTGGCCTGCCCTCCCCTGAGCCCCACCAGGATGCCCCAGGCTGGGCGGGATACTCATGGCATGAGAGTGCTCAGCCTGTGCCCGCAGGGCCAGCGAGGGCGAAGCAGGACGGGTTGCTGGGTTGGACATAGCTGCCTTGCGGGCTGGGGCTGGGATTGTGCTGGGTTGGGCCCATCTCTCCTCCTGCTGCACCTCAGGCAAGGCAGGATGGGGAGGAGAATAAATTAGAGAAAAGGCTAAAAAGGCCACTGGCGTTTGCTAGCTGGAGGACAGAGCAGCAGGGTGGGTGGGGACGTGCATCCCCGGGCACCCGGAGGGGCTCCTGATAGCAGAGAGAAGAAAGCCCCAATTGCAGATGGTCCCGGAAAGCCACTGTCCTCCCCTCCCTCTCCTCCGCAGGACGGACGTTCCTGTGCAACCCCAATGGCCTCCCGCTCCCCTAAATGGTTTAAGGCACCGTCGTATGAGGAGGCAGGTAAAAACCTACCCGAAGCATCCCCCGGCACAAGTCCCTGGAGAGCCAGGAAGTGGTGGGGTGCTCCAGGTTGAGCAAAGTCCACTATAAATACATATAAATTCCACAAAATGTTTTCCTCCCTCCTGTCCGTGAGTCTGGGCCTGAACTCAGGCTGCTTTGAGGAGTGTGCATGGGGCAGCTAGTGGGGACGTGCTGCCTGAGACGAGACGGAGGCAACTGAAGGGCCGGGGTCCTTTGCCAGGAGGTTCAGAAGTGCTGGGAGGAGGCCGGGAGCAGTTCACGAATCCTCTGGGACAGCCAAGCAGAATGGGAGTGCCAAGAGGCCAGGAGGGATGCGGGAAGCTCTCCTGGGTCCCCAGCTCTGGGTGCTCCCCCAGGGGAGCAGAGGTCCTGGCTGAGTCAATGGGGCAGGCAGCCCCATGCCCGCAGAGTCCCTTGCTCAGTATTTTTATTACACACCAACAAAAAAAAAAAAAAAAAAAAGAAAGAAACTAAAACGTACCCCAAGGTAAAAACCAAATGCCAGCGACCAGGAGGCGCCTGAGCTGCCTGGGCCCTGCCCTGCCGCAGGCTGCCCTCCTCAGTTCGGAGCTGGGGTGTCCTTGCCTGGGGTCTGCTCCTGGCCGCCTCTAGCCTCCCGCTGCAGCCACCTCAGGGTCTCTCCTCTTCACCTCCCTCTTGCACCCGGGGGGCAAATGGCCGAAACCTGGAGGGGCCAGTTCTGAGCAGTGGTGCAGGGGTCCCCAGGGAGGCAGGGCTGGCTACATGCGGGAGGACGGGCTGGCCAGCTCGTAGAAGAGCAGGTAGGCATCACTGCTGCGGACGTGGCTGGATGACATTGGGGTAACACTGCGGAGATGGGGATATGTGCTGTGAGCAATGGGGATGAGGCACTGGGATGCCCTGGGCAGGGGGACCCCGCTTGCCCCGACCCTGCAGCCGCCCCTGTCCCACACGCAGCCTCACCGGGAGTCGTTGAAACTGTGCCACTCGCTGGAGACAGGGCTCTTGCAGTAGGCGGTGTAGTGCCCCCCCATGGTGGTGCCCGAGTGGTTGGAGACGGCGTAGAGGTTGTAAACGGCGTGGTCTGAGGGGAGCAAGGGCGGTGCTCAGCCGTGCCAGCTGCTGCCCTGCTGCCCCCCAACACGCCAGCACGGAGCTGGGGCTGGGAGGGACCGGCACCCTGGATGTCTGTGGCTCCCACCCCCTGTGCCTCTGCCACCCACCACAGGCTGCAGCACCCTGGGGGGCATGAGGGACCCAGCTGGGAGCTGCCGGGAGCCTGGGGCTTGGCTGGAGCCACACAGGGCCCATCACTCACTGCAGCTCTGTGAGGCAAACTCCCGGAGGTCCAGGTCCTTCAGCTGGAAGTTGACGAAGGTGGTGAGCTTGCTCGTTCGTATCCTGGCCTCTGAGAAGCGCTTCAGGTCTGGGGGGACATGTCAAGGAGCTGAGGGACAAAGGGGGGCTTTTGAGGACTTGCTGCCCCCCCACCAGCACCCCCTGGCCCCGTCTCTCCGCCTGAAGGATACGAAGCACCAGGATCTTGGGGAACTTCTGGATGCTGAATTTCTTTGTGCACCTCGTCCTGGCTTTGCAGCGACAACATGTCTGTGGGAGACAAACAGCACGAGCAGGAGGGTGAGGGCAGAGGCCAGCCCCACTGGGCACCAAGCCCACAGCCCTGGCAACACAGGCATGGAGGGAAAGGGGCCCAGCCTGCACCAAGGCAAGCCCACCTGTCACCGTGCCCCATGCCCCGTACCGGTTTCTCGTCCCCATCCAGCACATCCTCTTTGGTGAAGAGCCGTAGGCAGTCCATGAGGGTCACCTCCCCATAGCCTTTCTGTGGGAGCACAGTGCGGGTCAGGGACAGGGTGTGCGGGGCAGGGGACCAGGGGTTGGTGGGGACCCCTTACCTTGGGGATGGGCAGGGACAAGTCCCAGAAGGGGTCGAAGGCTGTGGAGCAGTAGCCACACTCGCTGCAGGTCAGCGAACTCTTCAGCTGCCCAACAAAGAGGTCTGGTGGGGATGGGACAAAGCAGGGTGAGATCCCTGGTTCCCAGCCCCGCTCTCAGCCCAGCCCTGCCCTCCTCTTCCCACAGCCCTGCTCACCGCCAATGCGGCTGTCCTCCCTCTCCTGGTACCTCCTCCACATCTGGCGGCTCTTCTCGTCGTCACTGCAAGAGATGGGGAGACAGAGCAGTACTGAGTGTGGCCTGGGGGACGCCGGCCCCCGTGACCCAGCCCAGAGGGACCCGCGTGGTCACTGTCCCTGGGCCAGGCTTGCAGGCAGCAAGCTTGTCCGTGGGGCTCGTCCACTGCCTCTGCCCCAGCCAGCACTTACGGGAGGTGGTCCAGGGTGTCCGTGCTGGCCCGTGGCCGAACCAGCACACGGTTCACCTCGCTGTGTAGCCCGTCGAGGAGGAACCGCAGGAACTCCTGTGCATCCTGCTGGCTGCAAGACACGGGGCATGGCCAGTGAGCGGTGGCAGGGGCTCAGCTCCCCCCTGCCACCCTTGCACTGACACCCCTTACTTGTAGCCAACGAAGCGGGGGGCATATCTCTGGATCTGCGTCTTGAACTCGGAGGGGCTCACGCTGTCGTTGGGGGACGAGGTCCAGAGCAGCTGAATCAGCTTCGCAAACTCTGCAGGCAGAGAGGCAGGTCAGCAGCACAGCTGGCCTCGGCCAGCCCTGGTGGCATGGCACTGCTGTGCCCTCCAGGGGACAGCTCAGCACCCCACTCCGGAGTCCCCGTGGCTGGCCCCGGCCCCTCTGGAGAGAGGACCCAATCCTCCCACTGGCTGGGCACCCACAGCACAGTGCCTGCCCCAGCCAGGCTGGGGAGAAGCACAAAATTCTGGGTGGGGGTCCCCCAGGACATGGGGTGGCCCAGGGGAGAAAGGACGTGCTGCAGGGACGTGCTGCAGGGAAGCCCCACAGGGTGCACAGCCAGGGGCTGGTGACTGACGGTTACCTGACATGAGGGCGGTGCGCATACGGCTGTTGTTGTTGAGGTCCCGCAGGTACTGGTTCTGCAGGCAGTAATCCCGCAGCTCCTTGGTGTTGCTCAGGCACTGCAGGATGGAGTTCATGAAGCACTGGGGGAGGCAGAAGAGAAAACCATGGCAACGGGAGGCAGAGGGAGGCAGGCGGTGGCAGGGGGACACCTGGGGCGGGTGGGCAGAGGATAGGGATGAAGCAGTGCAGAGCACGGGAACCCCTTCCTCAGCCAGCACCGTCGGGAGCAGGGTGCAGGGGCAAGAGTGTGGGTGCTGGGGGCAAGGTGAAGGGACAGGGCTCCCCACTGCCCCACAGATGTGCCCACAGAAGAGCACGGTGTGAGCTGGGGCTGCGCAGCCAGGTGCCTGGGTAAGCACTCACCGTATTGCCGAGGTTTCGCAGGCCGGTCAGCCCCTGCACCGCCTTGGAGCTCTGCAGAGAGAGGGAACAGGGCTGAGACAGTGCCTGGCACAGGCTGGCCGTGCCTGTGGGCAGCCCAGTGAGGCCATGGTGCCACGGTCATCCACGTGGAGCAGACCCTCAAGTGCAAGCAGAGGCCCCATCCCCCTGTGGGCATCATGGGCAGAGCCAGCACCGCAGCGGCTCTCTGCACCGGTTGCACGCAGGACCGTGGCCGAGGACCTGGCAGGAAGCCACGGCTGGCCTGCCCCATCCTGCTTGCCTGGCTGCTGCTGCTCGGCTCCCTGGCCCAGGACAACGCGCAGGGCTCAAAGTTCTCCCTGCCTGGCGACACTGCTGCCCCATGCCCTGGGCTGCAGGCCAGGCCAGCCACCCCTGCTGCCTCCCCTTGCCAGCCTGGTGCCCCAGGAAGCTGGGGGGTGGCAGTGCCCCATGCCTGCCCCATGGCTGCAGGAGGTGCACAGTGCCCCGCCGCTGCCCACCTTGTCCGCACTGGGTATCCCCTCCAGGACACCCTGCATCAGCGCAGCCCAGACTTTGGTACAGCTGTTTTGCAGAATAAAGTCCACCTGGGAAAGTGCAAGCCCAGCCCTGCGGCAGTCAGCTCAGGAAACGGGGCTGCACACCCAGCGGTGCCCTCCCAACCGCTCGCTGGCCTGGCTGTGCTGCACCTGTGCCATGGGGATCTTCCAGGGCCCCAGATGCTCCCTGAGCCGGGCAGGCTCACGCCAAGCAGAGATGGGCATGGGCAACTGGGTGCTGGGGCCAGGAGGCATCGCCACTCTTTGCTAGAGAGACCGAGAGCGCGGAGGGGTCTGGGGAGCCACAGGGTTGCCCACACCTCTCCCAGCATGGGGGACTGGGTACTGGTGTGGACGAGTGGCGGGAGCCCAAGGGTCCTGCTCCCAGCTCTGCATGCGAGCCTGGCGTAGAGGGTAGCGGTGGGGCGAACCTCCCCGGAGCCATGCCCGGAGCAGGGTGGGGGGCCGACAGGACTTGCGGGGTCAGACTGCTGACCGTGCCTCCCCAGCCTGACCAGGTTTTAAGGATCCTCAGGCAAACACCCCAGCTACCCACCCCAGGCATGAGGAGGGGGAGGAGGAGAGGAGGGGAGGGGGCCCAGCAGCTCCAAAATAGCAGCAGCTGGTGTGCGTGTGGGAGGTGCTGAGCACCCAGCCCTGACAGCAGCCAAAAATAACCCAGATCCAGTTACACGTGCTCCTTAGCGACGGTGCAGGCATCACCCACCGCAGGGGGGACCAGCACCAGCCGGGGCTTGGCCACCCTGTGCGGGTGCATGCGGCTCTGCCGGACCGACTGGGTACCCTGTGTGCCATGGCAGTGTCCCCTCAGTGCCCAGCGCACAGGGGTGTCCCCAGCCGTGGCCGGCCACGGCACTCAGTGCTGGGGGGGGTGGCTGTGCAAAAGTGCAAGGCAACCCCACCACTTATCCCCAGCTGGGGACTCCCAGGCCAGGGGACAGGCTCAGCCAGGCAAGGGGTGCCAGCAGGCTGTGGCAGGCCAGTGCCACACCGCGGCTGGAGGAGCTGGCCTGGCTCTGGTCCCTGAGCAG
This sequence comes from Aptenodytes forsteri, assembly GCF_000699145.1. NCBI lineage: Eukaryota > Metazoa > Chordata > Aves > Sphenisciformes > Spheniscidae > Aptenodytes > Aptenodytes forsteri. The sequence goes on along the minus strand of NW_008796189.1, from coordinate 34,329 downwards.
ACGGGGCCAAGCAGGCAGCAGGAGAGGTGGGTCTGTGTCCCAACAGTCTACATCCCTTGAAGGGGCTGACCCCCCGAGGGCTTGCTGCTCGTTGCTCATCCAGTTGCCCTGGTTCGGCAGCTTCCACTGTGTGCCAGGATGGACCGGAGTGTCCCGCCAATGTGGGTGCAAACCTCCCCACGGACCTGGCATTCGTCCACTGTCTGGCCAGGCCAGGACCTGGGCTGCCCTCCCAGAGGCTGGAACAACCCCAGGGGAGAGCTGGGGCTGGGGTGGGGGGCCCACCAGGTGTCCCCATACCGTGGCACAAGCCTGTGTGCACCGACGTCTTATTTCCCCCCCTGGTTTTCCCTCCCCTGGGTAACTCAACTCCAGCTAATTCCCCTCATCGGTCTGGGGCTTTATCTAGGACACAGTGCTGCTCAGAGGCCGCGAAGGAGAGCTGGCTCACGCGGCAGCGGCTGGGGAGTCCCCGAGGCTGCACTGCAGGAGGGGGACGGGGGACAGGGGACAAGAACTGCACTGTCCTGCCCCATCTGGGTCTGCATGCCAAGTGCCTGGCAGCAGGAGAGCCGGAGCAGCCAGACTTACGTAAGTGCCCAGACCCTGCCCTCCCTGCCCCCTGCCCCTGCCGTGCAGGGAGACCTGCCCAGCACTGTGGCTCTGAGGACAGCCAAGCTCAGTCCGGTGACGCTGTCAAGGGGCTAGCGTGGCCAGGAGCCCCTTTCTTGCAGTGGGTAGGCTGGGGCACGGGGACTTGACCAAGGTCACCACAGGGGCAGGGCTGGGAGAGGGACCCAGGCATCCTGACATGTGCTTTCACCTGCTCCCTGCCCCTCCTGCAGGACACGGGGGCACCCTGGCCCCACGGCCAGCTGGGATGGGCACCCACACCCAGGCACCCCATCCTCCGGCAAGGGGGATGCCACAGGGTACCCCATGCTCCCCAGTAAGGGCAGGGGCCGTCCCCTCCCCGCGCCCCCTTTTCTGCCCCCAAGCCGGAGGGCAGGGGCTGTGGGCAGCCGTGGGGCTCGTACCTTGGTCTTGTTGAGGACGAGCCCGACGAAGGTGGAGACCAGCAGGGACCCTGGCATGGAGGTGCGGGGACGCAGGTCCTTGTGAAGGTCGGGGAGCGTGGGGGGCTCCTCGGGCAGCGTCACTGTGTAGGAGTCCCTCATGATGGCCCTCGCAGGCACGGCGAGACAGCAAGGGCCAGCCGCGGATAGGGGGATGCCAGGGGGTGCCAGATGGGCACCCCTCGCCTCGGGCCAGCTGAGGCCTGGGGCACAGGGTCAGGCGCCCGGCCTCGCCGGAGCACCGCCGTGCTTAGGCGTGTGCCATGCCAGATGGGCACCCCTCGGGCCAGCTGAGGCCTGGGGCACAGGGTCAGGCGCCCAGGCTCGCCGGAGCACCGCCGTGCTTAGGCGTGCAGTGCCGGAGCCGGTGCCGGCTCTGGGGCTGACGGCACCTGAGCGGCTCTGACATCAAATGGGTGGAGAGGCAGCCGGGCTCCGTGACGGCCAGCCCCCGCTGCACCGCGTGGTACAGCTGAGCTGTGAGCCAAGGGGGCCCGCGAGGGGCGGCTGTGCCCGTGGACCACGCTCCCGGCACGCCAAGCCCATGGCAGCGGCAGGGCCCCGGCACCGTGGGGCCTCTGGGGAGGATGCGGGCAGCGCCCCGGTGCAGCCCTCTACCCCTTCCACCGTGCTGGCATGCTGCAGCCTGCCAGTTCTTGGCAGCGATGCTCCCTGCACTCCGGGGTGCCCGTCCCCCAACACCGGCACCACACTGGCATCGCGGGGGCAATAGGACACTTAGTGCAAGGTGGCAGCCAGAGGAGCACCTGCTCCCCCAGGGCTCCCCCATGCTCCCGGCTCCTGGGGACCAGGGCTGATGGGACCGGCTCCCTGGCCCCGGGAACGCTGTGCTGCTAGCACAGCGCTGGCCCGAGAGCTGGGTGGGCACTTGGCAGAGAGCGGGTCTGCCCCAGCTGGGGGTCACTCGCCAAAACTGGCTCCGTAAAACTGGGACGCTCCCACAGCATGTGGGTGCACGGGGTGCCTGTACCCAGAGAGCGGCTGAGGGCTGTCTGAGAGAGTTGTGGGGCTCCCGGGCATGTGCCTTTCCTTCAGGACCAGTGCTGGGCTCCCGGGCAGTGCCATTTTGGGGGAACTGAGCAACAGCAGACAGTGCATACCCCCCTTTTTGGGGATGCATTGGCACTGAGCTCAGAGGGTATTTCAGTGCCTTGCTTCCTTCACTGGGGAAAAACTCCCCACAGATCCTGTGTGGAGCAAAGACCCCATCTGGTGTCTCCCTTCTGAGTGCTGGGTAAACTGAGGCACAGAGCAGGCAGGGCTCCGGCTCTTCTCCTGCAGCAAGGGCAGATGCGGAGGCTGGCAGGAAGCCCGGGTGTCCTGCGTCCCAGTCCTGCGTCTCCCTCTGCTTCACCCCTCTGACCGCAGCAGGGCGAGCAACGGAGGCTTGTGACTGCTGTGCATGCCCAGGTGTCTTACCCGCCTGCTCAGGGAAATTTCCATGGGCGACCGAGGCAGGGAGTGCTGTCGGGAGGCTCCGAGGACAGCCAGAGCTTCCAGCCTCATGGAGGGGGCTGGAGGCAACAAGCAGAGGCTATTTCCTCCCATGCCAGCCCCCACCAATATACCCCCAGCCACAGCCAGTGGCTGTTGTTTGAATCCTAATTGCTGCAGATGCAGCCTCCCCTGTCTGCAGCGTGAGCTCGGCACAGCCAGTGGAGGGGCTGACTGGGGGGGAAGGGAGGGAGACAGACTATTTTTGGCACCAGCAAAAATATCTGAGGAGGCATCTTGCAGTGTTATTCATCTGCAGGGCCAGGGCTTTTTGCATCACAACAGGATGCTTGTCGTAATCCCCGCTTGCGTGTGTGTGCATGTGTGTATATATATACACACACACCGTGGTGTGTACACCGTACACACGCAGGGACACAGCGTGCACACGGGGGTGCGCACCCCACTGGCCTCGCGCAGATGGCATGGATGCCCTGCAACGCGCTCCCACAGCCCCTGCAGGTCACATCCTGGGCACCGGAGCCATGGCACAGCTCCCCGGTGCGTGTACTGCTGCACCAGTGCTGCGCACGCCAGCCAGGGCTCCCGCCACACTGCCCTGCAGCCCAGTGGGTGGCCTCAGGGCAGGATTTGCCCCGGTGCACAGCCTGCCCCAAGCACTGTGCAGGGTGCTGGTGCAGCACTCTCCCTGGGGATGCACCGTGCCGGCAGAGCCGGTTCCACGGCAAGAGGGGTGGCGTTCAGCCACATCCTGTGCTGAACCTCGTGCCCTGGTGACATCGGGTGCCTTGGGCCAAGGACCAAATTTCCCTCCAGCCAGAGCGGCACGCAGGCTCTCAGGGCAAGGCTGGAGCAGGAGAGAGAAGGGGAGCCCCGGCAGGATGGCATCACTCAGAGCCAGCTCCCTGCCTTCAGCTGTCCCCTCTGCAGCAGTGACCTTCTGGCATGGGCAGAGGTTGCCACAGGCCTGGTTGGCACTGCGAAGGCAGGCAAGGCCAGGACTGGCTGCAGGCCAGAGACGTCAGCTGCTCAGGATGGGACTGTGGAGAGCTGCTGGCGATTTTGCGGGTGGCTCTGGCCTTCTGACCCTATGTTCACCCAGGGTGGTTAATGGGGCGGCACAGCTCTGGTCCTGCCCCCCGCCAGCCTGCCCTTCCCAGGAGCCAGCATGGCCCTGTGCGGAGCCGGTGGCTCGGCAGGCACGGCCACTCACTGCAGCTGCACGTGCCTCCCTTTGCCCTGCGGAATGGTAAACTGAGGCACAAAGTGATGGTGTGGGTAGGAACAAATGTGGGCACCCTGGCCTCCTGGCTGCAAACTCCTCTGGATGGTGGTTTGTGTGGTGCAGAGGCAGGAGGCTGCTGGGGAAGAAGGGATGGGAGGAGGCACTGAGCCAGCCCCGCCATGCCCTGGCTCTGGTGGGAGCGGGTGCTGCTGGCACTGCCCTCGGGGCTGGGTAATGGGGCAGAACCGATGGCAGCGCCGGGGCTGCAACATGCACTTGTTTCCGGCACCTGGCATGACCGCAGGCGCCCAAGTCTGTTTTGCGATTGGTACATTTGCTTCCCGGCTTGGGAAAGGGAGGAAAAAAAGCACAGGAGTGGAAAATAGCAAGTGTGCCCATCAAAGCACCAAGGAAACCTAAGCCAGTGTCACCGATCCAGCCTCCCCACCTGCCCCAGCACGGGTGCCCGCCCCAGCACCCTGTGCCAGCTGCCAAGCCCTGCTCACCTTTGCCGCCCATCAGCCCTGGCTGGAAAGCCCCCAGGTTGTGTTTGCATGCAGACCACAAGGCTGCAGTTTGGGAGTAGTGCAGCCCCTGCTGCCCCATGGCCATCCCATGGCAGCAGGCTGGCACCCACATCGGGGCGGTGTGTGGGCATCTGGGGGTGGGGACCCCTGCACTAGCAGTGGTGGCGAGGGCTTTAGTGAATGCCAGTGGCTGGCGGCAGCTGCTGGGTCCCCCCTTGGTCCCCCCCACCAGGGCCTGGCGTGGGAGGGGGAGGCAGGAATTCCCTTCCACAGCACTGCTAGCTCCTCCACTCGCCCCGGCCCCCCAACCTGCTCCCTCACCCCAGTGCTGGGGGCCAGGGACCAGGCAGGTTGGGCACAGGGATCCCACACCAGGGCAGGGTACTGCTGGCACTGCATGTGGTGCAGCTCGTTCTGGGGTGGTGGGCGCTGGGGAAGGGGCAGGCGAGATGCTGGCAGTGGGCTGTGATGCCGCACCCCCTCCATTGCCCCTGCTTTCGTGCACGGGGGCTCAGGTGGGTGTTTAAAACCCGGGTGAGTGCCAGGGAGAGGGAAGAGGGGAGCCAGCCCTGCCAGGAATGGGACGGGTGGCTCCAGAGGCACAGCGGGGAGACCTTTCCCACTGAGCCCCAGCTGCAGGCATGTGGTGGGCAGGAGCGTCCACCTCTCCTCCCTACCCCATGCCTCTGGCTGTGCCTCTGCAGCCCAAGGGCATGGGCCAGACCACTAGGCTGCTCCCACAGCACTTTTCCCAGGCCCTTGGGCACAGGGAGGGATGTGGGGGTACTGGCTGGAAAAGGAAAGAGCTTCCTCTCCTGCTTGCAGGGAAGCAGAAAAGAATCCCCCAGCCCTTATCCTCCCTGTTTGGCAGATGATGGTGGGATAGAGCTGCAGGGAAGCAAAGGGCAGGTCAGACCCTGCACCAGGGCAGACCAGCCTCCGCCACGGGTGTGAATGAAGGCTGACTGGAAAGAGAGCGGGAGACAACGCGAGCAGAGCCTGACCAGATCTTGGAAGGAAACCTGAGTGGAAAATTACCAGGCTGCTCCCCTGTGCGCCCGAGCCAGGCTGCGTGTGTGATGCCTGCTCCCGGCCTGGGCTGAGGCTCTGGGGAAGGTGCAGCACCGATTGATACCTGGGGCACTGAGTGCCTGCCACCATGTGCAATGCTGTACAGAGCAGCTGCTGCCATGGCGAAACTGCTGCTTCCCTGGCTGCCACGGGCCGTGCTGGGGGCTGGGGCACAGGGCCCCAAGATGGCAGCAACAGACTGTGCCAGGGATCAGGCATCACAGGGCACCAGTGAAAAACCTGGCAGCTGGGCACCGAGTCACTGTGCTAGAGCCAGCACCAGCCAAACCTGCCTTCCCAGCTGGGTGTCTCCAGCAGGGCGAGTGCCCAGCCCGGTCATGTCACCTTCTCTAGCTGGGATGAGGCAGCAGGAAACCCTCTTCGGCCCCGCATGGGGCCGGGGCCGGGAGGGAGCAGAGGGCAGGGGGTGTGGGCACAGTCAGCTGTGTGGGGACACAGTGCACGGTGTGCAGCTGTGCAGGTTTGCATGCACGGGGGTGTGAGTTTGCCTGCGTGTGCCATACCCGCTGTCACACACACATGCAGAAGGGTGCAGCGCATACACTCCTGCCAGCACATGGGCACCCTTAGCCGCAAGGCACCTGTGGGGAGCCCCATGAGCTGGGCTTCCAGCGGTGCAGGCAGTGAGGAGCACAGCCCCTCAGAGGACACCCGCCTGCCCACACACAGCTGTCTCAGCAGCTCTGGTCCAGGACTGCTGTGCCAGCAAGGGCAGCTCAAAGGGTCAGCAGCAGCCCTGCATGGCACAGATGCAGAAACTGAGGCACGAAGCTACCCCTTGGGCTCCCTGGCTCAGCACAAGCGGACACGGACCACATTTCCCACCGCAGCACAGCTTTGTCCCCCGCCCCCAGCAGGCGCCACGTACCGTGGGATCCCGGGTGGGCATGTCACAGTAGCCATCATTCCTCTCGCAGGGCTGGCTGGTGCAGCGGGTGCCCGACGGTGACAGGGCAGAGCCGAGGGCAGCCTGTGAGGGGCTGAGGGGGCCCGTGGGGAGGCTGCCATGGCTGCTTTTCCTCCCGTAGCTCTCCAGGTAGCTGCGGACGTAGTCGGAGCGTGCGGCAGCCTGGTAGAGACCCTGCAGGGAGCCGATAGAGACCCTGCAGGGTGCCGAGCTCCTGGCGGCCCTGGGTGCTGAGGGGGCTGGGGGTGGGCGCGTAGATGCTGTCTGAGGTGTGCAGCCCCGAAAACTCCCGTGCCAGGTCTGAGTGGCTGATGGATTTGCGTCGGCTGAGCGGCGCTGTGGTGGGCAGGTAGCCTGGGGGGCTGCTGGGGGCCCCTGTGAAGGTGTAGCACACCCCCCCACTCAGCCTGCCACCGGCCGGCCGGGGCTGGGTGTGGGTGTACGTGGAGCTCAGGCGGATGCTGGAGTCGGGGTACAGGGGCAGCCGGCTGCTGTCATAGCCACTGGTTGGGGACAGCCCCCTGTGATGGTACCGGGGGGAGGCCAGGTAGCTGGTTTTGAAGCCGATTTTGTCACTGTCCGCATAGGATGTGGCCAAGGTGGATCCATAGGAGGTGTAGGAGCTGTAGCCGCTGGGCACCTTGCTGTAGGTGGTCTCGGCATAGCGGGACGAGTCAACGTACCGCTTCAGGGTGGAGGAGAGCTGGGACATGCTGGAGGCTGGGGCTCAGTGGGTTCTCCTGGAGGCATCGACTGCAAAAGAAGAGCCCAGGGGTCAGCTTCCATGGGCCATGGTCAGCACAACGGGGCGCCCACCAGCAGCACCCACCCGGTAGCTCGCTGGCTCCTGCCTCACCTGGCCAGGGGAGACCCTGGGAGGGGTGGGCAGGCAACAGCGGGAACCCAGGGGATGAAGAGTGCAGGGGGGGCTGTGGGCTGCAGTGTGGCCATGGCTCCTGCCACCTGCCAGCCCTCCTGGAGAGCCTGGGACAGCAGGGCCCAGCTGGCACTGCCACCCATGTGCCTTCGGGCACCTCGTACCACAGAAGGGAGCCCCGGGGCGCAGCCAGCGGCACCCAGCATCCCAGCACCCACAGTCACCAAAGCCAAGGGACTGCAGCGGTCACCTCTGCCCCAGCCTCACTATCCCTGCCACACCGTGCCATGGATGTCCCACTCTTGGGGCTGGAGAGGTGTGCCCAGTGCCTCCTCCAGATGGGAGGCAGTTGCCTGGTCAGTCATGATTCTTAGGCCCAACGCTGGCTGAGATAGGCAGGCGGGATGGACTGATCCATCCAGCCCAGCACCTTCCCCTGGTTATTCAGAGCAAGCACCGGGGCTTGGCAGGGGGCTGGCATTTCCAGCTCGCTGCTAACACACACCCCGTTTGGCTGAGAGGGAAACTGAGGCAAGGTCAGGAAGTCAGCGCAGGAGTCCTTGCCGTCTATCCCTGCTCCCCGCTTGGTGCCCGGCACCAGGGAGTGGGTGAAGACCTCGGTGCAGCCACGACCACCCAGGGGCCTTGGGTGACTGGGGGGGCAGCCAGGGATCCCCTCATTGCAGGGGCCTGGCCACCCAAGCAGCCTGCCTGTCTCCCTGCCATGGCTGCGCCCTGCTAGCCTCCCATCAGTAATTCAAGCCGATGTCGAGTCCTCCTGGTGAGGCCGGCTGCTGTGCCCCTGCCAGCCAGGCAGAGCCAGCCTGTAGGGGTGGGCGACAGCCCAGCACTCGGTCCCCACAGGGAGCTGGTGGCTTCTGCCCCATGGCACCTGCACGGGGCAGGAGAGAAGCATATGGGGGACAGGGACAGAGGCGCCCAGAGCATGCGCGGAGCCAGCCCAGAGCCAGGACAGGGCAGCGTGGCAGCCAGCAGCCTCCAGAGCCTGCAAACGCGGGCTGTCCAGAGCTGGAGGAAAGTTTGCTCTCGGTACCCACGCTGGCAGGCTGATGGCTCGTCCCCTACCTGTCCTGGGGCTGTGGCTGGCACCGGGGCGGGCAGGACCCCAGCCGAGCTCCTCTGTTCTGGCGTTGCTGGCGCTCAGCTCCCCGGGTGCCTGGCGTCCCTTCCCTGGCAGGACAGTGGCTCATGTGGCTCCGAGAGTCTCCAGTCACCCGGGAGATGACCCTGATTCAAAGGCTTTTCCCAGCCCAGCTGGGGCGGGCTCTGGCCCAGCTCCAAGCCAGGAGGTGACCAAGACGGTGCCTGGCCCAGCCCCGGCAGCACGCAGGGCGCATCCAGGCTTGGGGACGGGCACTGGATCCCCGGCAAGAGGAGCTACCGCAGCATGACTCCCTGCCTGACCCTTGGGGGGACCCAGGCTCCTCCCAGAGCACAGGAGTCCCTGGGCATGCCTGCCCCCAGTGGGACCCCCGGCCCGGGGGAGCCAGCAGCACTCCTCTGCAAGTGTCACCCTGGGCACGGGAGCCACCCTGAGCCTCCCTGCTGCAGCCACAGTGTGTGTGCCCTGCATTTTCCATGGCAGGCAGCCGAAAGCGATCCCCATGAAACCGGAGTGGCGGAAGGGAGCCCTGCATCGCGGGGACAAGCCCCCTTGGCTCCACAGACCCTGGGGTGGGGGGTGAGATGGCTGCGGTGTCAACTCCCCCAGCCGCCCCTGCCCATCTAACCCCAGCGTGGAAATGCCCTGGGACTGCTGTTAGGAGACGGTGGTGAGAAGCACCATCCAGCCACCATGGCCTCCTGGCCGGCAGCCCGGCTTTCCAGCCAGCCGGCTGCATCCCAGTTGCTGTTGTTATTGCCCAGGGAACAACCATCCCACAGTGGAGAGGAAACCATTTACAAGCAAGAGCAAGGTGGAGCGCACAGACCTGTTTGGGAACGGAGGCTGAGGGGTGAATAATCTGCTCCCAGGCAAGGGCTCCACAAAACACCCGGCTCTTCCCGGCTAGGCTGTGGCCGCCCTCACCAGCACTGGGAGGGCCCAGGAGTGGTTCTGCCAGCCGGGATTTGACATGCACAGGGGGGAATTTTGCTCGGAGGGATGTGGGACCCCGGCCAAGGGACTGGCAACTCCTACAGGCGCCGGAGTGAGAGCAACGGAGCCCCTCAGCTCCCAGGGAGCACAGGCCTGGCTGCCTGCCTTGCTGGGACACAGAGCAGCCTGGCACAGGGACCCTCTCTGGGCTGCCCCTGCTCCCCAACCCCCTAGCCAGCAGAGGTGATCTGGGCTCGGGACAGGCGCCTCAGTGCCGGGACAGTCCCATGCCGTCCCCTGCTGCCGGTGGTGCCTGTGCTCTCCAATGGCACCCTGTGCCATCGCCCACTGCCAGCGGTGCCCGTGCCCTCCCACTGTGCCATGCCCCCCCCCTCCCCCACCCCCCCGCCAGCACCAGCGGCGGCTCCCTGTGGGTGTGCGCAGGGTGCCTCTGCCCCCGGGAGAGCTGCTGGCTCGGGAGCGGGAGGGCAGCAGGTGCTTTCTGGCAGCAGGATAGGGCAACAGGTGCCCTGGGGATGTGGGGGAGCCGATGGAGGGGCCCGGGGCCCGGGAGGGGGAACCTGCCCCCACCAGCAGGTCTTACCACAGACTGCCGCATCTGCTAGGACCGCAAGCGCTGCAAAGTCCCCATGTCACATCAGAGCGGACCCCAGGGCTGCGGGAGAGCGGAGCGTGCCAGGAGCCAGAGGAGCTGAAGGGGTGTGAGAAAACCCCGGTTCCTCCCATCGCTTCCTGGCCTGCCTGGCCCCTCCCTGCCCATAATAGTGCTGAGCTTTCCTGCTACCTGGCAAAGCCCTGGGGCTGGCATGGCTGAGTCAGGCCTCCTGCTCCCTCATCATCCTCCCGGGGTGTCAGGGGAAGCTGAGGCACAGGAATGTCCGGTCCACCATCACGTGGCCAGGCAGCAGCCAGCGCCAGGGACCCAGGAGCTGGGGCACCATGGGGCTGCTTGGGCTGCTGGGGAGTGCTGCCCTGGCCTCTAGCTCCAGCAGCCTTCCCGATGGGAAGCTCAGCCCAAAGCTGGGAGGCAAACCCTTCACCCTGGAGGCAGAGGAGCAGAGAGCCTGCTCCTTTAGCCACTGTCCTCTGCCGGAGCCCTCCTGCCTGTGGCCCGGTGGCAGCTGTCCCCCTCAGCGGCCGTGGAGCCCCAGAGCGGGCTCAGCTTACACAGCACTGGCTCCATCCAAGGTGTTATGGCACAGCTGCTTCTTGCTTACGCAGGCTTGGAGCTGTGTCCCCTGTCCCCTGAGACACAATGTCCCAGCCTGGAGGTTACGTGGGAGCTCCCAGCCCTCCTCAACGGCTTAGGCAGAAGGGGGACCCTGTATGAAGCACCTTGCCTGCTCCAGCCTGCAAGCGGTTTGGAGCGGAGGGGCTCCGTGTCCACCTGACAGTGCCGGAGGGGTGGGACAGCCTCCTGCCCATTCCCCGAGGGGGACAAGGCAAGGGATCCCTTTGGGTATCTGCATTTCCCTCTAGGAAGGGTGGCCCCAAGCAGCCCTGGGGGGAATATGCTGCAAAGTGTTTGGTCCCTGCAAGGGGCCGGAATCACCAAGAGGTGTCCTCGGTCAGCAGATAGAGACCCCAGTGCCCCAGCGCGCTGCCGGCAGCCCTTCTCGAAGCCCGGCTCCAGCACTCAGGGAGAAGCCGCCCTGGCTCCAGCTCTGCCCCCCCACCGCTCGCACACCCCAGAGCGACGGGACCTGCCCAAGGTGACGCGTGCAGCTGGGGCCAGCCTGGCCAGGGCCCTTCCCCTACTAGTCACTGGGCCCGAGAACCTTCCAAACTCACGCCACATGTGCTGGCCGGGAGTCATCGCCCTGCACTCGCTCTGTGCTGCTGACACATACCCACTTGGCTGCAGAACCTGCTACTCACCGCTCCTGGGCCACCCCCCAGGCAGTAAAACCCCAAACCCATGGGGAACCTTGATGTAAGACCCAGGGCATGTTATTGCTTTGAGGTCTGCGGATGGAAAAAAAGAAGGGACCGCAGGGAAGTGCCCGGGCACACGGCTCTGCCCATGCTGGGGGACGAGGAGGGTGCCGGGGACTGCAGCTTGCTGGTGGGGAGCTGCCAAGTTTTCGCGTGTGAACTCTGAACCTGCTCTCTGGAGATGTAGAGACTGCAAACCTCTCCCCCGTGGTTTTACCCAGCCGAAGGAAGAGGGGGGCAGTTTTGCCGGCGCCTCTGAGTCTCTGACACCGCAGCCCCCTCCCCGGGGCCGGCGTCCCCGCGGCACCCTCTCTACTTACCTGCATGCGGCTCGGCAGGGCAGGCAGCCGGTGGCTGGTCAGGGGCACGAGGCCAGCACTGCGGGGGGCGAGCGGCTGGTCATGGGGTGATGCCGGCAGGACTGAGCGTAGGGAGCCAATCCTGCCTCCTCGAGGCGCTTCCCCTGGGGCTGGAGGAGAGTGAGCGATGCGGAGGGGCTGGCAGCACCCGAGCCCTTTGCAGCGGACAGGCCACCCCACAGCTCAGCTCCTCCACCCTGCAGGGAGCGGACGCAATGGCCGGAGGGGGCCGAGCAGGAGGGCTGTGGGGCCGCGTAAAAACACCACCGCAGAAATTCACGGCTCAGGTTACCAGCTAGATAAATATAGTGTCTTTATCTGACCTCACAGGGCGCTGAAATGCTCCTCTCGCATTCCTGCTTCAGGGAGGCTTAAAGGGGACATGAACCCAAGAGGGCTGGTGGCCCACAGCAAGGGGGTGCTGGGAGGGGAGGCTGCAGAGGCAGGGGGGGCTGTGGGAATGAAGAAGGATGACTGAGGGTAAGTGTGGGGAGGGGAGAGATTTGGGGAGGGAGATGGAGGTCCAGGAGGGAAAGGATGGATGGAGGGTTAAGAGAGGGAGCGGGGTAGGACACAACTTGGTGTGGGGGTCAGGGAGGCAGAAAAAGGGGGTGCCTGTGACTGCCAGTAAGGTCTGGAGCAGAGCATCAAGGTGGGGGGAGGAGGTGGTCTGGGTTTTGCCCCCCTTGGGGCAAGCTGTAGGGAGAAGAGCCCCCTAAGCCTGCAGCAAAGGTGGGCACGGAGCAGCCAGCATGGTGGTGCAGGCACAGGAGCACCCACCCCTCATGGCTCCGCGAGGACACCAGCGCACCTGCCCGGCACCACTCCCCGATGCCTGACCCGCCCAGGGCGGCACGGCCTCGTGGTACGCCAGCACCTGGGCGGCCATGACTCAGTGAGCACCTGCCGAGGATAATTAGGAGGGTTGCAATTATGGTGGCATTTTTCTCCCTCCTGCCTTGCTCCAGCCCTTAAACAGGGAGGGCCGCGTCTGGGCGTCACTCTGGGAGGCTGCTACGGGGTCACCAGCGGTGTTAGGGGGTGGTGGCAGGGCCCTGCTCCCAAACCTGAGGGTGAGCGTGCCCCACGGTCCCCGGCTCCCAGGGCGGCATCTTGACCCTGGGCAGGGAGCAGTACATGGCTGCTCTGGCTGCTCTAGAGGATGCGGGGGCCCTTGGCAGCCCCACAGGCAGCGTGCAGGCATGGGCACGCAGGCAAGACCCTGGCATGACAGGTGCACCACCCTGGGGCCAGGAGCTTTGGGACGTGTGTGCACACCCAGCCCCGCTCCCACACACGCTGCCAGCCCCGGCAATTCCCTCCCTGGAGGATGGCTGGGCCAGGACCAGCCCCGGGGTGCCCGCTCGTACCTACCCTGCTTTGCCTCCCTGCCGGCCCGGTGGGCAGCCCTGGCCCCGAGCTCACAATGGGGTGAGGGGGGGGCCTCCAGGACGGAGCAGGGGGGATAGGGATGGGATGGGGGCAAAGGGCCTAGGTGCCGGGGTCCATGCTCCAGGTGGGCAGGAGGGGGTCACCCTCCCCCAGGAAGGCAAGTCTTGCCCCTGCCTGCTTCTCTCCGCAGGGCTTGGGCTGCCGGAGGCCTGGGGGGAGGCACGGTGGAGGCTGCCCAAGAAAGGTGTCCCCCCAGCTGGGAGGCTGAGGGCACAGGCTGCCCCTGCCCTCACTGCAGGCTGGAGCCCAGCCCTGCCATGGCCCCTTGCCCCGCCGCCGCACACACGGGTGGCCGTGGCTCCAACACACAACCTAGGGTTTTATTGAGCAGACAGAGGAACACTCCTGGAGGATAGTTTTTTTTGTTGTTGCTTTTCATAGGGTTCTTTTTTTTCCCCCTTAACAGAATTTCTTTTACAACAAGCTGTGGAAACAACTACAAATGCTCACAAAAAAATGAGACTCGAGACGCAACCGCGCTCTGCCGTCTGGGCTCTGCGCCTGCCCCGGCACTCACCAGCAAGCCCAGGGAGCTGGGCGCAGCCAGACCTCAGATATGGCCTCAGCAGCACTAGACAGCAAGCAAGCAGGCAGGGGTGGGCATGGGTATAGGAGGCAGCTCGCGGTGTCTGGAGAAGGGCAAGGAGTGGGCAGCAGCTGCTGTGAAATGCTCTCAGCCGTGGTGGCACAGCCCAGGCTGCACGGGTAGCTCAGCGGGGCTGGGGTTCACCCCATGGACCCGGATGCTCCTGCCTGCATCTTCCCCTGCCCCCGTGTCCTTCCCTGGGTGACGGTGCAGCAGAGCCAGACCTCCGGTCTCTCTCCCCATGGCCGGCTGGGCTGCTCCTTGCTCAGGAACTGTCAGGTTTCGGGGAGGCCGTGGCAGCAGCCCACCAGCTCCTCGGGGTCCCGTGGGGCATCGGGGCAGGCCTGGGCTGGCGGATGTGGTTTGTGCTCTGCGTCCCTCTCTCCGCTCTCGCTGACTCCTGGGAACGTCCTGGGTAGCCAAGAGCTGGGCTGCCCTTAGGCCCTTTTCTGCTCTTAAATGGAGACAGGGAAATGCTGAAAGGGAGGAATGAGAAGGGAGGGGGCACATGGGTTCCTCCCAGCGGCATGGTGGGACTGGAGGAAGACTGTGCTGGAGGAAGGCTGCTGAGCCTACCCAGGGCCAGGCACTGGGATGTGTGCCGTGAGGAAGGATCGGGGCCCCCAGATGTTCCCTCAGGGAAGACAGGGTGACGGTGCAGAGGAGTCCCTGCGGAGACCTTGGGGTCACGCTCCCATAGCGGAGCCCCCTCCCCACCAGCCTGCCTGGATCCAGCTCCGGGGGCCTCGGGGAGGGGAGCAAAGGCAAAGGCAGGGCTGTGGCTAGCTCAGAGAGGCTCTGCTTGCCTCCACTGCGAGCGGGTGCTGGCAGCAATTCTCTCGTCACAGCTAAGGGCTGGTCCCCGGGGAGAGCAAGTGGTGTCTTGGGCTCAGGCAGCCCAAAGGTACCAGACGATGTCTGGAGGAGGCCTCACTTCCAGCTTAGCTGTAAAAAACAGATTAGGAAAAACTTGTTGCCAAAGCACGTTTGCAGTGAACCCCCTCCCAGGGCCCCAAAAGAGCCCTAAGGAGGCAGGGGCATTTGATGGGTGTCCCCCAGACCTGCTCCCCTCTCTCCTCCTAGCCCGGCCAGACTCAGCATCCCGCACCTCCCCTGCTCCCTCTGTCTCTTCCCTGCTTGCTCTGAGACAGGACTCACCTCGTGCCCCCTCCCACTCGTGGCAGCTCAGTGTGACTCAGGGCAAGAGGAGCAGGCTGAGAAATCAGTAAGTCACCTGGCTAGCGGGCAAGGCAGGTTGGGGATGCTGGCAGCCTCGTCTCCTCCGGGGGCTGTGGGCACAGCACCCAGCACAACAGGGACCCATCTGCACGCTCTCGCATCATCTCTCTCTCTTACCTGCCAGTCCAGCTGTCTTTCCCCAGTTGAGAACAGGCAAACCCCAAAAGTTAAAGGGACAGGAGAAGCAGGCTGCGTGGGGCTGAGGCTCCAGTGCTCCCAGCAGGAGCAAACCAGCCAGCCTGCTGAGCGGGGAGGTGCGATAGGAGAAGCAACGCTGCCTAGCGGAGCCACCATGCTTCGGAGCAGGGCATGTGTGCATGTGATGGCAGGTCTCAGCACAGGACGGTGGTTAGCGTTAGATATACGGCTATATAGAGATAACACAGAGAGAGGTTTCACTTGTTCCAAATGGTTCAGCTTCTCTTTCCAAGGGCTGCGTTCTGGCGGGGGAGGTGGGTTTCCTGGGGTACTCGGTGTGTGCGTGCGTGTGTGTGTGCGTGCATGCGCGCTTTTCCTCTCACAGGGACACGAAGTCCACGGCTTGCAGGAGAGGCAAGGAAAGGAGAAGCAGCAGGAGCCACGAAGTGTTCTGGATCAAGAGGCTGAAGCCGGCGCATTTCTCCAGTTTGTCTGTGAGGACAGAGAATGGGGAGGGAGAGAAGAGTCACAATGAAACCCCCCAGGAACAGGAATCAGGCTGGGTGTTGTAAGGGGTCCTGGGACTCAGCTTCTTGCCTTTTCTCTGCCACAGAAATGCAGCAAGTCCCATCCTGGCCCCTTTCCTGTTTCCCCTCCCACCTTGTGCCCATGTAGCGGCAAAGCTTTTTGGGGCACAGAGACCCTGGGAAGCATAACCCTGCCCGTGCCTGACTGAGGTGACAAGGGGATGGGCACCAGGTAAGACAAAGGGCTCCGCAACTGGAGGACTGCTCCTGCGGGACCTAAGAGTGGAAAATCCCCACTACACTCCCACTCCGGACCACATACCTCTTCAGTCCTTCACCAGCAGACTTGTCCCCTCTGCTGGGACTGACTATGAAGCATCACCTATGGGAGAACACCTGGGCAATGTGCCTGAGGCGGGGCCCAAGAGAGGCAGGGGTAAGCAGTCTGAGGTGGGGCAGAGTGAGGCCATCTGTGGGACTGACTGCTCTGCTTGCAGTAGGAAGGGCATGTAAGGGTTGGGAAACATTTATGAAGCTCAGGGAGGGTTTGCGGACGCCATAGGGGGTTGTGGTTTTCTCTGCTGGCCTTGCCAAGCCAAGGAGCAGGTGGGAAGGAGGGGCTGAGGCCTGTCTCACCTTTGATGACAGTGATGTTCTTTATCTGGTTGCCGGTGTAGTCATTGGTTGCCTTCAGCTCACACATGTAGACACCCTCATCGCTGGTGGTGAAGCTCTGCAGGTGGAGGCACACCAGGTTCTTGTGCATGGTGACGTTGGCTCGGCTCCGGTAGATGTTCTCAGAGACGCTGATGGTGCTGTGGATGACGTGCTTTCTGTTGTCCTTGGTGATGCTGAACTCGTAGGTCAGGGGGTTGCTGGTTTTGTTCTCATAACGGCAGTCCACCCGGAGGCTCTGGCCCAGCAGGCAGGCACTCAGGTCCTTGATCATCTGGCAGTGGGCGGCCTGGAGGACTGGGAGAGGCAAGCAGGGGTTGGACAGGGAACGGCGAGCACCGGGGATGCCCATGCAGCCTCCCGGCCCTTGCCCAGCTGCTCTGGGCTGGGCTCGCTGGAGAGCAAGGAGGGGATGTGCGTCTGCCGGCTGTACCTGTCAGGATGACAGCGATGCCGACGGTGGGGTTCATCTCTCCGCTGAGGTGCCCGGCGGTGGCTGTCACTGTGAGGGGAGCCTGGGCAGGGAGAGAGAGAGGCGGTTAGTCTGGCCATTGCCCCGGCACACAGGTTTGGGCACTCGGTGGTGCAGACATGGGCACACATGGCACAGGTGGGCAGGCTGCCTCTTCTGCACAAACAATGCTCTATAGCCTGCTCCTCATCATGATGTCTGGTCCACTGCACAGGGACCGGCTGGCCCTGCAATGAGCTAGGGAATCGGGCACTGTGTGTCTGGCCGGCATCACCTTTCCATATCCCCAGGCAATGCCAGCCACGCTCTCTTTTCCTTGTCTGGATCCCCCATGCCAGACATTCAATGAGCGTGGCACAGACCTGCAGCTGCCTGCAGCGAGGCCTGCGTGCGCTGCCCTCCCCTCCTTCTGCCCGTGCCCAGGCCGGGTGTCCGGTCAAGGAATGGGCAGGAGAAATCAGGATGCGCCCTGGTGCTTGCATATCACGGCCAGAGGGCTGCAGCTCACGACGAACGTGCTGCCAGGTGAGGGACCCTCCCTTGGCGCCGGCGGGCGCCAGGCCTGCCAGCCCTCCTGCGGCTCCAGCCTTGCCTTTTCTCTGCCACAGAAATGCAGCAAGTCCCATCCTGGCCCCTTTCCCGTTTCCCCTCCCACCTTGTGCCCATGTAGCGGCAAAGCTTTTTGGGGCACAGAGACCCTGGGAAGCATAACCCTGCCCGTGCCTGACTGAGGTGACAAGGGGATGGGCACCAGGTAAGACAAAGGGCTCCGCAACTGGAGGACTGCTCCTGCGGGACCTAAGAGTGGAAAATCCCCACTACACTCCCACTCCGGACCACATACCTCTTCAGTCCTTCACCAGCAGACTTGTCCCCTCTGCTGGGACTGACTATGAAGCATCACCTATGGGAGAACACCTGGGCAATGTGCCTGAGGCGGGGCCCAAGAGAGGCAGGGGTAAGCAGTCTGAGGTGGGGCAGAGTGAGGCCATCTGTGGGACTGACTGCTCTGCTTGCAGTAGGAAGGGCATGTAAGGGTTGGGAAACATTTATGAAGCTCAGGGAGGGTTTGCGGACGCCATAGGGGGTTGTGGTTTTCTCTGCTGGCCTTGCCAAGCCAAGGAGCAGGTGGGAAGGAGGGGCTGAGGCCTGTCTCACCTTTGATGACAGTGATGTTCTTTATCTGGTTGCCGGTGTAGTCATTGGTTGCCTTCAGCTCACACATGTAGACACCCTCATCGCTGGTGGTGAAGCTCTGCAGGTGGAGGCACACCAGGTTCTTGTGCATGGTGACGTTGGCTCGGCTCCGGTAGATGTTCTCAGAGACGCTGATGGTGCTGTGGATGACGTGCTTTCTGTTGTCCTTGGTGATGCTGAACTCGTAGGTCAGGGGGTTGCTGGTTTTGTTCTCATAACGGCAGTCCACCCGGAGGCTCTGGCCCAGCAGGCAGGCACTCAGGTCCTTGATCATCTGGCAGTGGGCGGCCTGGAGGACTGGGAGAGGCAAGCAGGGGTTGGACAGGGAACGGCGAGCACCGGGGATGCCCATGCAGCCTCCCGGCCCTTGCCCAGCTGCTCTGGGCTGGGCTCGCTGGAGAGCAAGGAGGGGATGTGCGTCTGCCGGCTGTACCTGTCAGGATGACAGCGATGCCGACGGTGGGGTTCATCTCTCCGCTGAGGTGCCCGGCGGTGGCTGTCACTGTGAGGGGAGCCTGGGCAGGGAGAGAGAGAGGCGGTTAGTCTGGCCATTGCCCCGGCACACAGGTTTGGGCACTCGGTGGTGCAGACATGGGCACACATGGCACAGGTGGGCAGGCTGCCTCTTCTGCACAAACAATGCTCTATAGCCTGCTCCTCATCATGATGTCTGGTCCACTGCACAGGGACCGGCTGGCCCTGCAATGAGCTAGGGAATCGGGCACTGTGTGTCTGGCCGGCATCACCTTTCCATATCCCCAGGCAATGCCAGCCACGCTCTCTTTTCCTTGTCTGGATCCCCCATGCCAGACATTCAATGAGCGTGGCACAGACCTGCAGCTGCCTGCAGCGAGGCCTGCGTGCGCTGCCCTCCCCTCCTTCTGCCCGTGCCCAGGCCGGGTGTCCGGTCAAGGAATGGGCAGGAGAAATCAGGATGCGCCCTGGTGCTTGCATATCACGGCCAGAGGGCTGCAGCTCACGACGAACGTGCTGCCAGGTGAGGGACCCTCCCTTGGCGCCGGCGGGCGCCAGGCCTGCCAGCCCTCCTGCGGCTCCAGCGGGTGAGCTCAGCAAAGATGACTCATTGCGATGCAGTGAGGGAAAGGGGCCAAGAGCAGCGAGAAGGAGGGACATGGCAGCTGGACAGGGAGCCAAGACTGCCGAAAGACGGCACCAAGCCTCCAGGGGCTGAGCCGAGCCTGCCCGGCCACAGGGTGGAAGGGGTTTGGGGTGGCTGCCAGCCCTCCTGCGGCTCCAGCGGGTGAGCTCAGCAAAGATGACTCATTGCGATGCAGTGAGGGAAAGGGGCCAAGAGCAGCGAGAAGGAGGGACATGGCAGCTGGACAGGGAGCCAAGACTGCCGAAAGACGGCACCAAGCCTCCAGGGGCTGAGCCGAGCCTGCCCGGCCACAGGGTGGAAGGGTTTTGGGGTGGCAGAGCCCACCCTCTTGGTCCCTGGCCCAGTGCCCGCCTCTCTTCAGGCTGCCTCCTGGTCTGCGTGGGTAAGGGGCGCGTGGATATGCTGTCAAAACCCCAGGGCTGCTGACAGTCCAATCCAGCTGAGAGGAATCAATTAAAGGTTTGCAGCCCAGCCAAGCAGCCGCATGGGGAATCCAGCCGCAGACATGCGGAATGGAGGGAGAGGGTGGGGGAGCAGCAAAGCAGATGCCGGGGCTGAAGGACACACCGAGCGCCCTGCAGCAGGTCCTCCAGGCTGGGGATGTGAGGCCAGGTCCAAGAGGGGGAGGTGAATTACCACCCCTTTGGGACTCCAGGCTGGCAGAGCGGACAGCAGACCCCCACTTTGCTCCCTCTGAGCCTGGCTAAGCATCCAGGGAAGAGCTAGGAACTGCCTGCACCGCAGCCAGCTGGATTTTTTTTTTTAGCATTTTTTGGGTCTTTCATATAACATTCTAGGAGGAAATACCAAAACCATTTGCTCACTCTGAAGCTGTGAAAGGTCTCTATATCCGCAACCCCAAACCCTGGCCAGCACAAAAAATTCCCTTCTGTTTGGTCTTGACAAACAAGAGGTTGCAAGTGGGGGCAAAGGCATGATGGAAGAGACTACCCGAGTCTCCTCTGGGTTCCTAGAAACTGGCCCCTGTCCCTTGCTTTGTCATTTCTCAGCTCCGACCCACTCCTCTTCGAATGTCCTGGGACACCATCTAGGTCACAGCCAGGCTTTCCTCCAGAAAATCAGCGCAAATAAGCTCCCAGAGAGGGGGGCTGCCTCCCATCTATGTGCCTAAGATCTACTCAGATCTTCTAGGCTCTGGGTTCACGAGCCCTTGGATCCCTTGTACCCCTCCTCTCCTCCTGACAGTGGTGCTGGGAGCAGAGCTAGCCAGGTAACTCTCGCTCCTGCACGATCCCAAGGGCTTTGCGTAGGGACGGCACTCACGAGGGCGGTAGTTAGAGCGACTCCAGCCCTTGCAGAGCAAAGCTTTCTGGCATGGTCTCTACCATGCGCTCGGGGCCACGCCACGGTGGTACCTCTGTGCCCA
>NW_008796189.1:3314-12804 GCF_000699145.1 Aptenodytes forsteri | reverse complement strand
CGCCCCCCCTGTTCCCTCTTTCTGCAGACTTGAAAGGGCGACAGATCCCCATCGCCATGGGAACATCACATTTTGCAGGAGAGCTGCCAACCCTCATCCTCCCCGGCAACGTGGGAATTGTTTTGCTGGGAAAGGAGGGTGCTTCGGAAGTGGAAAGAAGAGCTTGGCTTGGGCTTTGCTGAGGAGGGGGAAGGTATTCCCCCTCCCCAAATGAGTAGAGCTCGGGCGCCCGACGAGGCCAGCCTGCACCAAGTCACCAAAGACCCATGCAACATGGGTCTCCTCCACGTGGGAAATGGCGGGGGGAACAGCGGGAGACACAGCTGAAGCTCTGTCTGTGATGCTGCTGGCCACAAGCCTTAAGTTTTAGGCCCAGGGCTGGTGGCAGTGACGATGCAAACAAGGGCTTGCTCCCCACAGGCTTCCGTCACCACATGGTTGGGAAGGGGCTGAGCAGAGCTGCTTCTGCACAGGCAAAATGTCTTTGAACCCAGAAAGGAGCCTGGCAAAAGACCCCTTCCCTGCTCTTGGGCAAGGTGGAGATGACAGGAGAGGAGGGCAGCATCAGGGAGCGGCTCTCTCTGGGGGTCGGTGTCCCAAGGCACCCCAGGAAGGAGCGGAGGCATGCAGGATGGCCTGCCCTGTCCTCACCTCCTCCCACACCCCCTGGCTGGGCTTTGCAAAAAGGGCTGGCACTGTGAAAGTTGATATGAAAAGTCATACTCTGCTCCAGCAGAACCCGATCCCAGGTGACATTCGAGTGCTGAGGTTTTGCAAGTTAGCTGTGCAGAGGGGTTTTGCTAATTCTACAAAATCTTGGCTTCGGCTACTCGCTCACTACACGGGCTGCAGGTGTGCTGCCCCAAACAGGGCCGGACACCCAGCCTGGCTGGGGGGGGGGGCCGTGATGCCCAGGGAGTGTGCAGCAGGGTTCCCAGGGTGCTGCCATGAGGAGGGCAAAGGCCTGACCCTATCTATTGTGGCAGCTGGGTATCGAATGGACCCAGGCTGTGGGGTCATACACAGCTGCATGTGCACAGCGACACAACTACACTGGTGACCCAGGATGGTACAGACTGACAGTGCTGGCTAAGGACGGGATTAAAGGCATAGCAAACTGACACAGAAAGCCACCGCTAACACGACTGGAAGCAGATCAATGCAACGCAAACAGACAAACACAAGAGGCATGTTGCCACGTTGTCAGGGTGCAAAAAATGCAAGCAGGAGGTCTGCATCCAAACACAGCTGTGATGTGGGGCAGCACATGTAACCATGTGCACACACATGCACGCACACACACGGGTCCCTTTTACATCTAGCCCCACATCTTCACAAGCTGTGTCTCCTCCACATCCCCACTCTCACCCCCAGCTATGTGAGCATAGGCAACCAGGGAAGTCAAGCTCGAATGGCTTTTGGAGGCATACAGTTGCCCAAGTCCCATTGCAAGAGATTTCAGCTCCCTTTAAATCTCTGGCTGGTGGTGCTGTGGAGACAGGCGTGATTGTGCAGTTTCTGGGCAGCGCTGGCAGCGAGCGTCCTGCCTAGGTATTTGCAGGAGGCTCCTTGCAGAGGTTCTCCAGCTGGATAGTCCCTTCACTGCAGATTGCAGTCTGGCTGCCGTCCATAAACCAGAGAAAATCAGTTCCCAAGTCACACCTAATGCAGAGGCCTCCCGATAGTGGCCAAAGGAAAAGAAAAGGGTGGGGAGGAGAAAAATCTAATAATGACCAACAGACGAATGGAGAGGGGGGCACACAGCATTTGCAGTGGCAGGTGTCAGCCAGCCAGCCAGGCATAAACAGGGGCAAGGAGATAGCCAAACAGACACAGTGCAGCACAGCAGTGCAGATACCAGCAGGCGTGGGTCGATGTGGCAGGACAGACAGACAGACAAGCAGGCAGAGGCAGGGCTCAGACAGCCCTCCTAGGAGCTCAGATCAGCCAAACTGCCCCTAGCTCCTGTCTGGAGAGAAAGCCAGAGCCTTCCGCTCTGCTGGAGTGTGTCTGGGGCATCACTGTTCCCAGTAGCTCAAGGACCGTTCCCACTAGCTGCAGGAGGCAGGCTGGGAGCAGAGGCACTGAGGGAGACCATGACTCGGGTGTCTTGTGCTGCCGCAGCAATTAAAACCTGGCCTTGCCCCAAGGACATCCTGCAGCAGGGGACGCCCTTCTTGTAGGAGAAAAGTGGTACACATCCTTCCCAAGAGGAACACCTCTCCCCTGCCCTCAGCCTACCCCCAAACACAGAAATAAGAGAGAGCATCTCTCCCTCCTGCTCACAAATCACTGCGCAGCAGTACACTCTAGGTCCTGCTCAAAACGTGACAGCAGGATGCCCATGCAGCAGCCGGTCCCTACCAGCAACCATTTGCTCCCCCAATACTAATTGCTGGGGAGGGGAGACATGAGGTCCCAGCCACCTGGACCTAAGAGCAGCACTCCTGGGGAGAAACCCCTGGCAACCTCTCCAAGGCCATTAGAGCTGGGGAGTTACGGGACGGAGAAGTGAGGGAGGGCATCCGAGAATCAGCGCTATTGATCTGGCAGAGATCGCAGCTCCAGGCTTGACTAATGGAAATGCTCACCTGCCTTGCAGCACAGCGCCGGCCCTGCATGTCCCCATTCTGCCTGGCAGGCTGGCCAGGCCCCAGAGCTCCAACTGGCAGGAGGGCTACAAAGGATTCATGCTTCTTACTGTACTACACCAAACCCAGACCCTTCCCACCCCATCTTTGAGGGACAAGAAAGGAAGGCTGCAGAAGAGCTTTGCCCTTGATTGGAGAGACAGAATGGCCCCTGGGAGCCCAGTGAGGCCCCACAGATGCTATATGTAGCATGGCCCAGATACGAAGCCCCTGGGCTTTGTGGCACCACTGCACAGAGCAAGGGTGGAGGAGACTGTAATCCCCTCCTTCCTGCATGCAGCACACAGCCACGGAAAACAGGGGCAGGCAGGGTTCCTGCTGCAGCACTGGCCTGGGGTCTGCTGTGCTTGAAGCAGCCGCATTAGCCTAGCAAAGGAGATGTCTGGCTGGCACAAAGCCCCAGCTCTGCCAGGGTAGTTTGCCTGCAGGGTGCAGGGCTGCTCCTTGGTAGCATCTATCTGTTTTATGGCTGTGTCCTGGGTACAGAGAAGCCCCAGAGACCGAAGACCTCAGTCGAATAGAGAGTGATCCAGGGCTAGGAAGTGCCTGTGAGGAATCAGCTCCAGTCCCTGCACTGACACACCTGCCAGCAGGAACATCCCTCCCTTCCCTCCGTTCCTCGCTATTTGCCTGCACGCTCTGGCTAGCAGAAAGTCCTGGCTCTGCTCACACCCAGTCATGCAAGAGTGCCCCAGAGTGGGGATGTTGTACTCTGCTGCTTGTCATGGTGGCTTGCCTTGAAGGGAGGCTTCTCCAGGAGGCTGCCAGCAGTAAGTATTCACTACAGCATAAGATGCCCCCTAGTAAATCCCTGCTTCATCTGGCACTGCTGCCTTTGCACCCTACTGGGATTGGGGAGCCACCAGACAAGATCCCAGTAGTGTAGCTCTCCTACTGAACCAGAGCAGAGAAATTCTCCTTGCAGTCTGGTGTCCAGCATGAGGACTCGGTGACCATCTCTGTCTGCTTCTAGCCCTTCCTGCCCAAGGCCATTAAAATCTTCCTGCAAGAGACTTGCAAATCCTTGTGGGAGCCAGCCAGGACACTAGGAACCAACTCAACCTGGAAAAGGAGGTTGACTGAGACACAGAGCTCTCAGCTTGCTCCATCTGCTCCCCAGACTGAGTAGGAGTGCTGCTTGGCTGCCTGCTCCAGCCTCCTCCTCACTGCCTCCCGCTGCAGCTAGTGATGCATCCTGCTGGCGCTTGGCAGGGGCTAGTTTTTTTTCCCCACACAGCTGCAGGGATGGGAGAGCTACTTTCTGCACCATGCCCTGCAAACCTGATCTCTGCTGAGCTTAGAGGGAGACTTATCCCTGGGGGAAGGAGAAACATCTCTGCCAAGTGAACCAGGCAGGTTTAGCAGATAACTCAGCTCCTAGCTCAGAGTTTGCAGATCTATGTCTCTTAACTGCAGGGTCAGTAGCCAGAGGGCCTGTATTCAACCTCTTTGCAAGGGTGCCACATCCCATGGGCTCTTCATATGAGTTAACACAGACAGAGAGTTGGAACTGGGAAAAGACACCACTTCAGATGGTAAAACTCCTCTCCTCCACCTGCTGAACACCTTACCCTATGACACACCACCCCTTAAGATGGCAATCAAGGGAAGTACCTATGGGGGCTGATACCAGGTTGTGCAGCATTAGAAGCCCCAGAGAAGCAGCTGATTCCCAGAGCAACTTTAAACCCCTTTGTTTTGGGGAAATTTACCTTTGAGGGAAAGCAGAAGCTCCTAGGGGCCTCCGAGGAAGATACTAGACAGAAAAAAGGGCGTAGAGCATGGCACTGCTTCTGCTTCCCTATCACCAGCCTAGCTTTCTGCTCTCTGTTGCAGGAGAAATAAATAATGCAAGCTACAGAAAACGGAAATAGCCTCCTTGAATTTTCTCCTCCTACCTGCTAGGCCTTAAAGAAAGGAAAGTGTTTATTAGCATTCCTTATTTATGAAGAAACCATCAGGCCAGAGTGCTTAACTCTCACGGCACAGGTTCCTGCGGATAGTTCCAGAGGAGAAGAGCCACTGGAAGCAGCTGCCTGCAGGGTGCCCCCTGTGCTCCAAGGCAGCGGGGAAGCTCCTCACTCTGGAGAGGGGCAGGTTAAATAAAGGCAGGCAGGTTTGCCCCTTTCAGGCACGGAACAGAACTCGTTCTACATTGAGGCTGGAGCCTGTCAGGAGGCCTGGCTCTCGCCCCAGCACTGCTGGAAGGGCAGGGGCTGTCGCTATAGCGCACACAGTGCTTCCCTTTAGCAGCCAGCCAGCTGCTCCTCACACTTGGGTTTGTGTCATCAGCTCCAGCGCTCCCTCATCTCCCCCATTGTTAGCAGGGACAATGGGAGCATGTACCAGGGCTGAGGAAGGGCTTCCCCCTGGTTCCCTGCCTTCGCTGCAGCTGACAGCCAGCAAGCCTGTGCTACCAGCATGCCTCCTTAGCGCTCCTGCCCCGAGGACACCCGAGCGCCCGGGCAGAGGGGGAGACAGCACTGCCTGCCCAGAGCCTGATGCCGGCTCTCCTCAGAGGCACTTGGCAAGCCCTGCTCTCTGCATTACTCTTCTTAGCATCGAGCCACAAACACCAGCATCCCTCCAGCCACATCTGGCCATGCAACCAGACCTGGGCTGTACTTAGTCACTCCCAGTCCATAGCAACAAATAGTTTGGAGCAGAGGGAGATTCTCAAGCACTTCCCAGGCAGCTTTTTACCCATTATTGTCTGCTTCTGTTCGCTTAGGAGGCTGGAGAACCTCGTGTCTCTGGGCTCTTGCGGCAGAGCTAGGAAGCTAGAATCCCCCGTCCCCATCTCTTCTACAGTCTGCTTCAGGGGCAGGAAGGAGGTCACTTCATATCTCTGTGCATCGGTTTTGCCACAGAAAAACATGTCCTGAAGAAATTCCTTCCTTTTTTCATCCAGGCCAACCCTCTGATTTGAAATACTAGTCTCTAGGAGACAGATTGCAGATAAAGACAGCACAATCAAAAAGAATCACTGAGCTTTTGTAAAGAGAAACCCAAAGGCATGGGTAAAAGTTAGAAATGAAAGGGAAAGAAAAAAATCTTGATTGTAGCAGTGGAGGAGTAGCCCAGCTACCCACTAAAGAACTATGCTGGTGTGAATGCTCTTCAATATACTCACTGAGTTACTACAAGCACCAAGGCAGCAGCCAGAGGCCCTACAGCAAACGCAGTCACAATCACTTCATTTATGCTATAGGATAGAAGATGGTTTCCAACAGTGGTACAACATCAAACGTCTGAAAAAGCTGTTGTCTTGGGCTTTTTCCATCGTACTGTCACGCAAGGCAGGCAAGAGGGCCCAGACTTAGCCTCTTGTCCCGTAATACAACAGCTCTCATGGAGACCTCCCCAGATATTTCTGCACCTTCGGAGCACCAGAGACAGGCACTTCCAGGGAGCCAAAGTTTGCTCAAAAGTGGGGCGCCACAGGGAAAAGCAACATGCAGCCAGGGCTCTGGCCCTGCAGGCCAGAGGCAGCACAGCCTTCATAACTCAGCACTTAACCAAAGAGAGAGAAGTGGAAGGAGCTGCAAGACATGATGGGATTTGGCCCAGCTACAGGCTTGCTTCGCCTCTAAGGTGGTAAAGCAGAACAAATGAGGCTGTGTGTAAAGGACCTGCCTTTTACCAGAGAGGTGACATTAGGGAAACGATTGGAACTCCCATGTTGTGATGGACAGTGTTAAATGGGCCTCAGTCATCCCCAAGAAGGATCCTTTTGAGAACATTCTCTGCACAGAAAGAACTCAAGTCTCTAGAACTGAATTATCAAAAGGAAGCAGTTTTTGGGAAAGTTTAGTTGGAGATTTAGCATGAGCCTAATTCATACAATGCTGTTAGTAACCTTAAACTTAGCAAACTAGCTCCAAGATGAACTTTTAATTCTTCCAAAAAAGGCCAATAAAATATATTTCCTCCATAGCCAAACCCGAGCACTGCCTTTTGTATGCAGTGCACTTTGTCATTTGCAAGCGTAAGTGGGCAGGAAAATCTTTCTTAACTCTAAGTTTCACCCTGTCACCACCATTTCCCTAGGAAGATAAACCTTAAACGCAGTTTTGGTTTGCATGTTGGAAAGAAGATGAGCTCCCTGGAACAGGCTGCCCAGGGAAGTGGTGGAGTCCCCATCCCTGGAAGTATTTAAAAGACGTGTAGATGAGGTGCTTAGGGACATGGTTTAGTGGGTGGTGGTGTTGGGTTGACGGTTGGACTCGATGATCTTAGAGGTCTTTTCCAACCTCAATGATTCTATGATTCTATGATTCTAAAGAAGATGAGCTCCTGGTTGTGATCTTGTCACCTTTCTGCGCTATTGCTGCTTTATCTAAAACATCAGTAACTGAACAGGCTGAGGCCCTTCCATTTCCAGCACGTTTCAAGTTTGGCCTAGTAGCATGACGTACGTAACGGCACCCTTCTCACTTTGAGGACTTCATCGAGGGACAACAGCACAGCCGGTAACTGCTGTCTGCTCTGTAACCACAAGCATCAAAACGAAACAGCTTGAAAGGAGGATGTCGCTGGCAAGACCAGCTCCCCCCCGGTGGAGAAAAGTACAACTGGTACCACAGCCATGCTGGGCAGCGCTGTCCACTCCGCACCACCTGCTCTTTGTGAGATCCCACTTCAATATTGCCGCAGCTGCCAATTTACTCCTTTAAAGGACACCAAAACCTCTCCCCAGGAGTTTGACATCAAAGCTGGCACTCTCACAAAGCAGTGGGTTTATTCCAAACCCTTCATATTTTCCAGGGCAAGGCAGGGACACCAGATGCTAAGACAAGCGTAGCGGCTCTGTTCAGAGGCCCTTTTTTCTGGCACTGACAGCTGAAAAACTGTGTAGTCACGTACCATTACTAGAAATAAACAAAGGTACCACATCAAGAATAAGCCTCTGAAACTTTTTCAAAAAGTCTTCATTGCAAAAAGTAAATGCCCCCCACGTACCTTCACTGGCAGAAATCTCTCCATGTGGCTTCAGAGAGCTTGAGCACATTCGGAATCGGAAGCTACATACCACCTGGCTAAATGTTTATTCCTAATGGAGTTTGGGATTCTGCCAGCCACCAACTGATTACAATTAACTTACTCTCCCGTTCTTTTAAGATAATTTACATGGTTTATTAATCTGTGTATTGCTTCTAAAAACTTAACAATATCCTGTACATGAAATGAACAGCTTTCTATTTTTCTGTAAACAAAGCACTTGGCAACAGGCTGTGACACCATCAAAACTCCAGAACCTCACCTGCCTTCGGGCGCATCCAGCCAAGCTCCTGCAAACGGCCACTCCAGACCCCTGAAATACTGCAGTACTGCTCTGCAGCCCCACAGACTCCCCTGCCGTTCACTGCCCCCGGACCTGCTCTGGTATTTTTGTGATTATAGACTTTGGGAGCTACATAGAAGCAACTACACAATAAAATACATACATAAATAACCCCAAGTGCAGCAGTGGAGCCATGCTCCCTTTCTACTTTATTATAGAAGGAATTTGTGCGTCCTCCTGCTCAAGCAAATGCTCTGCTACACCGGGTACACAGACTCCACCCTCCCAGGGAGTCCCACATCCAGGACAGCAGCAGCAGCTGGGCAAGAGGGGCAGGCCCCACACACCAGTTGGGCAGGGACTGGAGCGCCTCCGAACACCAGCCAGCGGTCCCAGAACTCTGCCCCAGATTATGTCCTCTGTAGCAATGCAATGCCACCTATCTGGACACCACCCCACGATACCCAAGATTCCATGTGGAAACATCTAGGACCAATACACAACAACCTTGGGACAGCAGTAACTGCAACTGCTGTTCAAAAAAGAGTAGGACAATTTTAAAAGCATAAGTAAAAGAAAAATTGAGTATGACAATTGCTATGACTAGAATGCAGAGTTTGAAAAAACATTTTATTGAATACCTAGCACATTGAGTAATGGGACAAAAGGAAGTCACAGATATGGTTCCTGGATAGAAAGGACAATGTTCTTCCAGATACGGGACTGCAACTGCTTTATCCCCTGTAGAAATGCTGCAATAAAAACAAATATACTGAGAGACAAAATCAACATAAAACATCTAATTTAGACAACAGCAAACAACCTAAAAGAACAGTCCTGCCAGAGGAAGATCCCTCCATCGTACCAGGACACCATATTTACCACAGCTGCCTATCTGGTGATAAAACTAGCTACAAAGGAAACTCTCAACAGGAACTGCATACACCGGAATATCTCATGGTAAACCCCACCATGCTACAAAACCCTCCTAACTTCAGCTTGTCTCACCAAAGTGGCGCACGGCAGCGTTCCAGCTGGTGCTGGAGCTGGGCTCGGAGGCGGGCACCCTGGGCAAATGGAGCTGGGCATGCAAAGCAGCGGCCAAAGAGGCTGCTCCCCTGCTTACAGGGGGCTCGAGCCGCTGCCTGGACTGCAAAGCGCCCGGGACTCCAGGGCGCTGCCGACTTACGGGGCAGCCCTGGTCCCAAAGGCCCACGGAGGCTCCTTCTCTCCGATTCAGGGGCACCCTGACCCGCACCCCGCTAGCGGGGCGGTCACCCCACACAGGCTGCCAGCTGAGCACAAAGGCTCCCAGACCCAGAGCCTGGTTACAGGCCGGTCGACACCCAGGGGGCCAGAGAGCTCGGCCTTCCCCCGCAGCAACAGGAACGAGACTCGACAGCCAGGCAGTGGAGCTCCACGGCCAAAGGCCGGGGGTCCGGGGGCCCAGCCCCGAGCACAGGGAGGGCACACGCCCGGCCCCACACATCCTGGCCCCACGCCTCTGAAAGGCCGGGGCCAGGGGCACCCGACTGATTACAGGGGGTCCCGCCAA
>NW_008796189.1:0-269 GCF_000699145.1 Aptenodytes forsteri | reverse complement strand
CGACAGGCGGGTCGCGTTGCCCGCACTACGACTAGGCGGCTTCGCTCCGTCCTTCGGAAGAAGGGGCAAGCCCAGACTCTCCCTCCGCTCGCGGGCTCAGAGGGGACCCCCCTGTTGCTGCACAGAGCCCTTCTTTCCCTCCTGCGAAGTTTAAGCTAAGTACGCTGCAGTAATTTTAACAGGGGCCTAAACAAGAAGCTCATTCGCTCATTCACTCACACAGACGCAGACACCGATGCAGACACAGACACAGACAGGGATGAACAGAA
>NW_008796188.1:2998627-2999081 GCF_000699145.1 Aptenodytes forsteri | reverse complement strand
AGCGTGCCGGAGCAGCGCGCGGGGGTCCTACCCTCACCTCTGCCACTGCCTCGCTACACGATCCGAGGTAGGGTACCCGACCCGCCTCGTGCCTCAGTTTCCCCCCTCTAAAGCCAGGGAAGGAAGAGGCGTGAGCTGAGACCAACGAGGGGGTCGAAACACCTCACCTGTCCGGTGGCGAGCACAAGGCACGGACACGGTTTCTGGCCCCAGCGCCATCCAGCATACTCTGATTTCAGTTGCACCGGTGTAAAACTTTGACTCTGGTGACTTACTCGGCATTCACACTGGCGCAAACGGAGCCGAGACCAGACTCAGTATCTCCACCAGGAAAAAGACAGGAGATTTTTCTCTGCTCACTGGGGGCTCTGCACAACCCGCACCTCTACGTCCCGAGGCTGCTCCTAACTACGCCCCGCGGCTGCTCCTCGCACCCTCCCCGGGGACGCCGGGC
>NW_008796188.1:2997034-2997874 GCF_000699145.1 Aptenodytes forsteri | reverse complement strand
GGGGGGGGGGGGGGGGGGGGGGGGTTTTGAGCACAGATTTGGGGAGGGCCCTTGGTTTATCGTCTCAAGGAAAGGGCAGGCAGCAGAAAGCACCAGGGACGCCTCGAAGAAGAGGTCTGGGTCCCCCCGGGACGCCCTCCCCAGGGAGGAGGGCGCTGGGCGTCCCCAGCGCGGAGCACGGCCGCCGTGCACTCACCGACTTGGACTGCATCGTTGGCTTCATCTTGGGGTTGGGGCCCCGGATCTTCCCTATGCTCTTGCGTTTCTGCGAGGGGAGGGGGGGGAAACCAAAACAAAACCATTTAGAGCTGCAGCGCTCGAGCTCGGCTCCATCCCAGTGCCCGGCACGGAGAAAACCCCGCTGCCGAGCTGCTACGGGGGTGAATCCCTTCGAGGGGCTCTCCTGAGCTCGGCTCATCTACCACACAGCCTAACCTCACCCAGGGCTGATTCCCAGCCCAGCCCCAAGCCCCCGGGTCCCCCCCCCACAGCGGTGCCGGGTGGATACTCACGTTGGAAGTGTGTTCCTTGTAGGCAGCCCGCTCCTGGGGCGAGAGGCTCTGCGGAGACAGGGGAGAGGGTCAGGGTGCAAGGGAGGGCTATAGGCAGGCACGGCGAGGGGGGACGGAGCGGGGAAGGACTCTAGCACAGGGCACCCCCTCCCCGCGTATATTTTTTCCTCCCCTCCCCGCGTATATTTTTTTTAATGTTTGAAGTTTTTGAGTTACAAAATGCCAAAAAAGGGTCTGGAGATGGTGGTTCCCAGAGGAAGGCTGCGAGCAGAGACCACGCCAAGCGTCTCCAAGGAATTCCAACCCCAGAGCTCCCCCCCCCACTGCC
>NW_008796188.1:2989641-2996930 GCF_000699145.1 Aptenodytes forsteri | reverse complement strand
CTCCCAGCGGCTGCCGATCTCCACCATCCGCTCCTTCAGCGGGAGGTGGTTCAGCTCCCCGTTCGACAGCAGCTCCTGGGAGAATTTCTGGTAACCGTTCCTGCAAGCGGGGAGCACAGAGAGCGGGGGATCAGACGGCGTGCACGGAGAACCGGGGCGTCCGCAAGCAACCCGCGCTAACCACCAGCCATCCCCACCACGGTCTGGGCCCACGCTCCTTCCACCCCGGGACAGCTCCAGGCTCTTTTGCACCAGCCCGCTTGCCCAGCTGGGTCAGCCAGACGCAGCTTTTCGGACCCCAGACCCCAGGTACTCACATAGGGGGTTTCTTCGGCTCTCCCTGGAACTTCATTTTCTTGGCGGAGTTGGTGGAGCACGGAGGGGCCCGCATCTCGCTCAGCTCCCTCTGAGCCAGAGGAGAAAGAGGGGTCAGGGAGACAGGGGCAGCGCCGCCGCGAGGGCACGGCGAGGGGTGGGAAGGAGCAGGGACCCACCTCGTATCGCTTCTGATCCTCCGCCGCTTTCTTGATCCACATCAGCTTCTCCTTCTTCTCCATGTTGTTCCAAGTGGCCTCCATGGCCTTCAGCGCCTTCCCCCGGTCGTTCTGCGGCACAGACCCCCCACGCCACAGTTACAGGTGCACCCAAGACGCCCGTCCTCCCCGCGGCTCCCAGCCCCAACCTGTTGCCTCGGGCGTGAAAGCAGGGGAGAGGGTGCAAGGCGATTCCTGCTGGTGGGACTGATGATCCCACTTCCAGCTCTTTTCCCGGCCCGCTCCTCACCTTGAAACGAGCCAGGTAGTCTCCGATGACACTCTGTTGCCAGATCTCCTCGGCAGTTTTGGGAGACTCGGGCAGCTTCCCGCGCTCCTCTTTATCCGAGCCGTGCTTCTTCTCCGACTGCGCCTTCATCGCCGCCTCCCGTGCTTTGTACTTGGCCTGCGCAGGGGTGCACAGCGGGGGTGAAGGGGCAGCACGGCCACCCGGGCACAAGCCCTCGGCCACCAAGTACCGGGAGGGCAGGCAGCAGGACGCTGCAGCTTCCCCCACTGCAGCCCCCCACCATGCACACCCACGTCTCAGGACTTCCCCCCACCGGGAAAACCATCAAGCCTTTAAGTTGAGGCTCAAGGACCCTCCGAGGTTCCTTAAGCTGCTGGATTTTGACCCACCAGGTCACAAGAGGGAGAGGGCACAGCCGGGGGCACCCATCGGTGCTGACACCGGCACCTGGCTGATGGCTCGCCAGAGCTGTGATGCTCCTGGGGGCGTTCGTCCCCCAGCTGCAGTGCCTGGGGGTGAGCAGAGCCCCTTGCAGCAGGACAAGGACAGGCAGCGTTCCCCGGACTGCCGGAGGTGCCCAACGGGGCGCGCGAGGGCAGCGGAGACGGGGATGGAGAAGGGTCGGGGACGGTACCAACCTTCTTCTTCTCGGAGAGGTCATTCCACATGCGGGCCAGGAGCCGGGTCAGCTCGCTCTCCGACAACTCCGGCCGCTCCTCCTGCAGCTGCTTCCGCTTCTCCTCCGAGAAGATGAACATGGCGGAGATGGGCCGTTTGGGCTTCTCTGAGCTGGCCTGCGGGAGGGACACGGGGCCGTGGGTGGGGGCGAGCACACAGAGGGACCTGCCTCCCACCGGCAGCCTCCAGCCCCAGGAAAAACATGATGAAGGAACCAAGGAACGAAGCCCTCAAAGCACCCCGAGATGCAGCAACCCTGCAGCAGGACAAGGACAGGCAGCGTTCCCCGGACTGCCGGAGGTGCCCAACGGGGCGCGCGAGGGCAGCGGAGACGGGGATGGAGAAGGGTCGGGGACGGTACCAACCTTCTTCTTCTCGGAGAGGTCATTCCACATGCGGGCCAGGAGCCGGGTCAGCTCGCTCTCCGACAACTCCGGCCGCTCCTCCTGCAGCTGCTTCCGCTTCTCCTCCGAGAAGATGAACATGGCGGAGATGGGCCGTTTGGGCTTCTCTGAGCTGGCCTGCGGGAGGGACACGGGGCCGTGGGTGGGGGCGAGCACACAGAGGGACCTGCCTCCCACCGGCAGCCTCCAGCCCCAGGAAAAACATGATGAAGGAACCAAGGAACGAAGCCCTCAAAGCACCCCGAGATGCCAGCAACCCCATCCCATGCCTCTGGCACGCGCTGCCCCATCTCCAGTTGCCGCTCTCACCTTGCCGGTCTCTGGTGAGGATTTTTTGGATGCAGGACTCGTCGCCCCTTTCCGGTTGCTGCCCAGCATCTTCTCTTCACCTAGCACCCGCTGCTGCTCCTCCTCGGGCAGGCTCTGGGCGACGCAGGAGGAGAGACACGGTTAGACAGCCCGACGCTAACGAGGTTTTGATGCGATCAGGGACTAGGGACACTGGGGAGGGGGAACTAATGCACTCAGTTGTCCTGATCCAAAAGCCACCCCAGCCAGGGCCAACATCGGGCACCGCAAGCCTGGGTGCGCAGCCTGGGGGGCCCCGTGCCTGCGTCTCCTCTGCGTCACCCCCCCCCTCGCTGGGCAATGTCCCTCTTCCCCAGCTCTGTCCCCTCCCCCGCCCTCCGCGAAGGCAGGGCGGGCAGGTGCCCGGATCCGGGCGTACCCCTGGGTTTTCCACCCCCTGCCCTCGCAGACGCAGCCGGGGCCACGTCACGTCCGAGCACGATACTGGGACGGCCTCGGTGCAGCTCCCCCCGCCTACGCCCTGGCTGAAGGAAGGAAGCGAGAGACTCGCTGCCGCCTGCACAGCC
This sequence comes from Aptenodytes forsteri, assembly GCF_000699145.1. Taxonomy (NCBI): domain Eukaryota; kingdom Metazoa; phylum Chordata; class Aves; order Sphenisciformes; family Spheniscidae; genus Aptenodytes; species Aptenodytes forsteri. The sequence goes on along the minus strand of NW_008796188.1, from coordinate 2,994,190 downwards.
GCAGCCGCTGACGGCAACCCCTCCTCCGGCACCAGCCCTCCGCTCACCCCCGGCTTCCCCTCCTGGCCCGGGGGAGGGGGCCGTCCCCACCTCCCAGTGCCCAGCTGGAAGACACCGGCATTAGGGCAGCTGGGGAAGGGTCAAAACTACGTGCCAACATCTCTGCACAGCGCCCATGGCTGGGTCCAGCCACGTTTTGGGGGGAGCAGAAGAGGGCAGCATCAGTGCAGCCCCCGTTTAACCCATCTCAGCCCCTGGCCAGGGCTCCCTCCCCGCGTTCGGGCTCTCCAGCACCCGATGGCCGAGGCACCCCCACGTCACTCACCTCCAGGAAGCGGAGGAGCTCAATCTCGTAGTCTTTCTTTTTCTGGAGGGAGATGGAGAGTTGCGGTTACACAGAGATCCCCCAGCCCCATCCCTGCCTCGTGCAGTCCCTGACCCGCTCTCAGCCCCCTCGGCAACAGCATCCTCCACCCGGACCATCTGCTGGTCCCACACACGTGGACTGGGGAGACAGAGGGAGGTGACCGAGGACCTTAGGGGGGAACTGGTGGTCAAGACGACAAGAACAGGCACTGAGGAAAGGTGAGGGGCTCATTTCCAGCGAGATTTGTAGCCCAAGCTCTCCCATCCCACTCCTCCCTGCCCACAGCACCGGTGCCCATCTGCCTGTCCACCCGCCTGTCCATCCTCAGCCACTCGCCTGATCACACTTTTTGTGGTACGCGTCCTTTTCCTTTTGGGAGAGCAGTTTCCACTGCTGGCTGCACAGCACCATCCGCTCGGTGCTGGGCACGTCTTTCATGTTGGCCATCAGCTCTGCACAGTACAGGGAGTAGCTATTCCTGCAACCGACGGAGGGACACAGCATTAGGGACAACCTGCCCCGCTCACGTCCCCTCTGCGGAGCCGGCTGGGTGCTAAGAGCCCCCCCAAGACCCCCCCAGCTGCCCTCTGGGTTGCACCGGGCAGTGAAATGCTGTGCCAGAGGTGTCTGCATTTTATGGAAGCTAGGGGCTAGATTACCCCCCTAACCCGGAGCACGCAGCATCACCATAAACCTCGCTCAGATTCTCTGCAAATGTCTATTTAATGTATATTTAAGGACCAGTTTAACGGAGTCATCGGCAGCCCATGCCCGTGGTCCCAGCAATGATGCTCTGGGGGCTCTCAAAGCCAGGCAGAGCCCCAGTTTCCTCGTTAGCAGGAAATAGCTAACATAGCTATTATATATTATATATAATATTATATATAATATTATATATTATGGAAACGCCCCATAGCTCAGAGAGGGACACACCCCTCGCACCCGAACGGGGAGGGACAGGACTCACGGAGGGGGCTTTGTGGGTCGTCCATCAAACTTGTCCTTGAGCTGGCGCTCAGCCTTGGTGAGGGTGGAGCGGGTGATGCCCTCCTCGCTGATGTTCAGCTCGGGGTGCTTCTGGATGTAGTCACGCATGATCTCCTGCAAAGGATGGAGAGCGGTCAGGAGAGGGGCTCCGATCCCCGCCTGGCTGGGGGCCGGAGGAGGAGGAAAGAGAAGCCAACCATTGCCCTAATCATCTCCCCAGGGGTACTTCTCCCTTCCCCGAACGTTGCTGGAGGAGGCAGGGCTCAGACTCGCTAGGGACCTGCAGGGATCTGGCTGAACCCCCACGCTGGCTATATTTTTGAGCCGCCGGCGGCTAGCAGCCGGGAGGCAGAGTGGCTCGGAGTGAACGTAGGGACGAGTGTGGAGGGGAACGGGCGAGGCTGCTCCCTACCTCGTACTCCTTCCGCTGTTCCAGGGCCTTATGAATCCATTTCAGCCTCTTTTTATCCGAGAGTTGAGACCACTGCTTGCCCAGCGACTCTTTCACCTCCTTCGTGGTGGCCTGAAAACCCAAAGCCAGAGGTGAGGGCAGAGGGGTAAAATCCAAAAAAAGAAGAGGAAAAAAAAAATATAAAGGCAAAAATAGTGTTGCCTGCCATCTTGTCCCGGCGGCACCCGGCTTGGGGCCGCGGGGTGGCTGCGAGCCGAGCTCGCGGCCGGGGAAAGGGGTGCGTGCGAGTGTGGGGCATGGCCAGAGGTGGACGTCTGTGCTGGAAACCTTTCCTGCCCTGACTCAGGCTGTGGTCACCCCTTCGACTGCAGGCAAAAAGCGGGGTCTGTATCCCCGAGCCTCTTCCAGATGTGTAGAGCCCCTTCTTACCTCCGTCCAGACTGCTGGGAGCTTCTAGCGGTGTCTTCCATCCCGTCCCCCCCCTAAAATGCTTCTCTCGTTTCCCCCTCCTCTCCCCCCAGCAGCGGGGTACAGGACCCCTCGACACTCACGCTCACACGCACTCCCACCCACCGTACTCACATCTGGACGCACTTTCAAGTAGATCTTCTTCTCGTGGTTGTACCACAGCTGCTGGGGGGTCTTGGGTTTTTCAGGGACGTCGGATTTCTTGGCGTTCTGGATGAGATCCGGGTGATCTTCCCTTTACCCGGCAGGGAGGCGGGGAAGGGAGAGCGTTACGGAGGTTGCAGGTGGAAGGAGAGCATCCCCTAAACCTCCCCGCTAAGGGGTAACCGTCGCTGCAAGGTTGAGCCTCCACGGGCTCAGATACTGGGGTGGTCCCCGAAAAGAGCAGGAGGGTTTTAGGATAGATTCGAGTCTGACCCTCCCGGGGGAGCACCAGCCAGAAGCATCCCCTTTAATGCGCCGGGCTGGGCCGCATCCCTGGAGCAGCATCCCTGGAGCAGCGGCAGGTCATCGGGAACGCCAGGACCCACCCGGGTCACAGCGACCACGTTCAAAGGGAAGGTCTGGAGGGAACGGGGTGGTCGCTTCAGCTTTTAACAGTGCCGGTGGCAGGGCTCCTGTCCTCCCCTTGCAGACCCTAACCCCCAGAGCGTGGCTGGTCCTCTGCTCTCACCCCCTCGCCGAGTCTCCCAGCTGGATGGCTGCTCTCAGACACCTCTTCCTTGCTCTTTTTTTTTAGCATCCCCCCCCCTTCCCTTCTGCCTCCAAGCCGCAGTGCCCATCAGGGCTTTCCTCCGTGAGCTACACGCAGGAGGGGAGACTGGGTCTGCCTGGAGGGGCCTGGGGAAACACCGGGGGGGCTGCCCGCTCACCTGAACCTCGCCAGGTTCCTCTCAAATTCCTGCTTTTCTCGCTGGAAGTCCTGGATGTATTTCATCTGGGGACACAAAGCCACCAGGGAGGTGAAGGGGGTGTCAGCACCGGGGAACGGGCAGGCCATTCGACCGGGGAACGGCAGATCCCTGTCGACCCTGCCGGCTGGGCACCCCACCACCCCCCAAAGGGACTCAAGGGCTCTCCAAGCCCACCAGCCTGGTCCTGCAGCTCCCAGCTGAGGGTTTCCAGCCTGCCCAGGGATTCAGAGGCAGGATCTCCCCCCTCTCCCTGCACCTGAGCAGCCCTGGGCAGCCCTGGGCAAGAGGGCACAGCAGGGCTTTGTGCCCTGGACCTTTCCTGCCGGTGGCAAATCCACCCAGACCGAGAGTCGGGGCACCCAAAACGCCTGCCCGGGCTCTGGCCAAGCCCAAGGCCACCTCCAGAGCTGGAGGCGAGATGGGCAGCTCTCCTCCCAGCATCTCCCGCGGCTCGGAGCAGAGCCTGCCCCTCCATCCCTTGCTCGGAGAGGGCGGCCACGGCGGGGCGTGTGATTTAACCCCAGCGTTAAATACAGATCCACCCAACAGCAAAGTCACCATCCAGGTCCGTCTGGAAGAGACGGACCAACGGACAGACCCAGCCAGCCTCCACCCCACAGATCCTGGGAACCAGGACAGGAAAAGGAAGGGAAGTCTTACTGGTCTGACAGGACTAAACAAGCACCCGGGTTTCTCCCGTCGAGAGCCGGATTAAACCCTCACCAGGTAGAGGCTGGGCTCTGCTGGTTTTACTGGGAGAGCTGGGCAGGCAGAGCCCAGCACGCAGAGAGAAGGGGCTGGCTGACTTTCCCCCCCCGTACCTTTTTCTTCTCGGGAAGCTCCTTGTATTTCTTGGACAGGATCTTGGTGAGATCCAGGTTGCTCATTTCGGGGTGAAGCTTGGCATATTTGGCCCGCTTCTCCATGAAGAAGCGGAAATAGGGAGTCAGGGGCTTCTTGGGGAAGTCGGGGTGTTTCTGGGGAGACAGCAGAGCGGCAGACACTGAGTGCGGAGCCGGCGGCACCGCAGAGGGCAAAGCCAAACCCCGCCAGCTCCCAGCTCCCCCTGGTACTGGGGGAGACCTGCCTCCATCCAGCCCTGCCGGTGATCCAGCTCCCTGACATGGGAACACCCCGGCTTTGCAGGCAAGGGGGGGAAAAACGCTGGGAACAAGGGCTCCCCTTCCCCAGGAACTACAATATCCCAGGGCTGGGTATCTCGGGAGCAGCCTCCAGCCATCCAGAGCTGTTGGCACAGAGCGGTTATCCTGCAAGAGGGGAAACTGAGGCAGGAGGAGGGGACGGGACCCCCCTCCCGGGGATGGCCGGTGGCAGAGCATCAGCTGCCCTGGGGCCACCCGGCCGAAAGCAGCACCCCACCCGACCCGGCAGGCCACGAAT
>NW_008796188.1:2982927-2985105 GCF_000699145.1 Aptenodytes forsteri | reverse complement strand
CCGTCAGGCCAGGGATAAGGCCGGGGCCTCCCGGGCCCCCCCCCCGGTGCTAAACTTGGATGCAGGCTGCCAGCAATACAGCCGGCCATATTAAATGTACCCTGGACTTGGCCCGAGCCCAGAGCCCGTGGCCTCCAGAGCCTTGGGCAGCCGGCCATGAGGATTACGGGCGGTGAGGTGCCTGCAGGGGCTCTGGCGGCAGAGCCACACGGGTCTGGGGTGCCACATGGGTGACAGCCTCCCGTCCCGGGGAAGGGAGAGGTCCCCCTTTAGGGACCGACCCCAATTCCTGGCAGATACCTTGAGCTTTTTGCCCTTGTAAGGATTCTTCACGTGCTCTTCGGCGTCCATAATGAGCTCCGTGAGGGTCCGAAACTTCCTCACCTGTGGGGTAACAAAGGGCCACAAACGTGAACAGGCTGCACGCGGGGGACAGGGCAGATCCCAGCCACGCTCGGCACGGCATAGACCCCCAGGGTTTCGTTAACGCCACCGTGCAAACGACCCGGCCCAGCGCCTCCGAAGGGTTCGCAACGCTGACAGCAGCGGGATGGTGTTGGCACTAGGGGCCAAGGACTCGGGGCGCTGAACTCGAGCAATTCAAACAGCGCAGGGAGATCACCGGGACGCTCGGTCCCTCTCGCGGAGACCCCTCCGAGCCCCGCGCGGCTGTCGGTTACCTCGTTAGAAATCTCCATCCACTTCATCTTGCACATCTCCCCCGAGAAGTCCTTGAAAGCCACTTTCTCCCAATCCAGGTGGGACTCGGTGGTTTTGAACTTGCTCCCGTCGTTGGAGGGCAGGTTATTCTTCATGCACTCCAGCAGAGTCAGCATGTCCTCCTGAGACCAGCGGTCTGAGCAGCAAAGAAACAGGCTTAGCAGCAGCGGCGGGCAGGCAGCCTTCCTGGCAGGACACGGGGACTACAGCTCCCGGCGTGCAGCTCCGGACCGCGCGCCGGGACACGTAATCTCCACATGCTGCCTCTCGAGATTAAAGATCAAAGGGACATGGCTCTTTCCATCACCCCGGAGCAACTTTCTACGGGCCAAAACAATCCGGGCAAAGCTAGAAAATCCACTCGGTGCAAACCAGAGAGACTCGCTCATCCCAGTACGCCATCAGATAAGGCGACGGCTCTGCCTCGCAGGAGCAGAGGGCTATTTCCTACGCACAGGAGCGAAGCCCTGCGGAGCGAGACGGGAGCGACACGCTCTGCAGCCAAGGAGGAAACAGGAAAACCCACTTTCTAAGTGGAAAAGATGTGTCCGGAGCAATGGGAAACCCCCCCGGCGCTGCTTTGCCTTCAACTCGGAGAGCCTTGCCATCACCTGGGACCTAGCTCCATGTTGACCTCTGCCAAGGTCAAAGCTCAGAGACCACAAAGCAGGGGGTGGCAGAGCCCAGCACAGCCCCCCCTGTATCGCAGTGGGGTCCCTGACGGCGCAGGGGTGATGGTTATGCCACTCCAACATCCCCCGAGCTGCCCGGAGGAGCGTCCCCAGCTCCCATACGGATAAGCTGCCGGGATGGTGGGATGGGCACGTGGCAAAGCCGGGGAGGCTGGAGCGACCGGGAGGCCGGGACGGGCAGCAGCCCCGTGCCGGGACAGGCAGCGGGCAGGATATCCCAGCACCGAATGCCCCATCCAGCACCGACTCTGGGGCTGCTTCCTTGCCAAGGGAATTCCTCCGCCGGGCTCCCTGCTCCGAGCTTCCGCGCCAGCTGGGGAGAGGAGCCCTGGGTGCTCTGCAAAGATGGGCGGCCCTGGGGAAAACCAGCGGGCCCTGGGAGCGGAAAGAGAGGTCCCCGGGGACGGGCTGCAGGAGGAGCAGAGCCCCAAGCCGCATGCCCACACGGCCCTGTCTGCTTCAGCCCGGGACGGGCACCCGAGGCCAAGGGCTCCCCGGGCGTGGGACTGGCTCTCCACGGCCTCCCCTGCCCCACATCACTGCCGGGCGATGACTGGGGCCTTCGGAGCTGCCTAAGGGACACAGAGCGTGCCGGCGAGACGGGGGCAGCGCAGCCGGTCATGAGTTTGAGGGGAGCATCTCTCTCTCCCTCCATTCCCAGGAATGAAAAACAAGCCCCCAGAAATACCCGGCTGCGGTTCTCCCTCCGCTCGAACTCCACAAGCACAAAAACACCGTCTCTGCCTCCACCTCCTGCCTCTGCATC
>NW_008796188.1:2982424-2982643 GCF_000699145.1 Aptenodytes forsteri | reverse complement strand
CGATGACTGGGGCCTTCGGAGCTGCCTAAGGGACACAGAGCGTGCCGGCGAGACGGGGGCAGCGTCATGAGTCATGAGTTTGAGGGGAGCATCTCTCTCTCCCTCCATTCCGAAAAACAAGAAACAAGCCCCCAGAAATACCCGGCTGCGGTTCTCCCTCCGCTCGAACTCCACAAGCACAAAAACACCGTCTCTGCCTCCACCTCCTGCCTCTGCATC
>NW_008796188.1:2981729-2982139 GCF_000699145.1 Aptenodytes forsteri | reverse complement strand
CCGCGGGGGACCCACAGCCGGAGGAGGGGGGGACCGCAGCCAGGACCCGTCCCCCCACCCCGTTTCGCCTCCTGGACCTGTCAGGTCGGGGGATCGAGGCAGGATCAGTTTGGGAGCCGGCCGGTCTCCACAGTTAGCTCGTCAGGTCAGTTACCTGTCAGGTCGGGGGATCGAGGCAGGATCAGTTTGGGAGCCGGCCGGTCTCCACAGTTAGCTCGTCAGGGCAGTTAGGGATTAATTGGAGGGGGGAAGATGGAAAGAGCCTCCCCATAAAGCAGGGAGCCCAGCGGCTCGGGACGTGTCTCCGCACTCCCGGCTTCACAGCCCCGAAACGTCACGAAGGGGAAAAAGAGATGGGAAATCCCCGTCCCCCGCAGTGCCTTGGGGGGGGGGGGCGGGGAGGGGACCGG
>NW_008796188.1:2972727-2974381 GCF_000699145.1 Aptenodytes forsteri | reverse complement strand
AAAAAAAAAAAAAATATATATATATATTTATTCTGCATGGAAAAGGCCCTCAGCTGAGCTGTTTTTCCTGGTCTAAATTAGGTGAAATGTCACTGTTTTGCAAGAGGGAAAAATTGCAAAAGAAGAAGAAAAAAAAAAAAAAAGCACAACAAACTGTTTGGAGACAATCAGGCCAAACACATGAAAATCGACAGTTTTAATAACTGTTTGGTTTTTTTTTTTTTTAACCAAAAAGCCGTTCATGATGGGGAGCGCAAACGCGCTGCGGCCCTGATGGCAGCTCAGATCCCTCCCGCGATAGGGTTGTGTGGCTTTTGCCACCGAGGGGGGGACACCGGAGCCCTGGAAATCGGCCACAAACCCCTGCAGCAGGTGGGCCAGAAACAGGGACTCCTCAAATACGCACCCCAAACGCTTCCCTCCTCGCTCTCTGCCCTCCCCAGGGCTTGCTTCTTACCAAGGGCATTTTTTAATTACTGTTATTTCTGTCGATGAGTATTTTTTGCAAATAAAGGTACAGTAAGAGGGCACAACTGCAGCCTTTTTCGGGGTTTTTATTTGCATTTTCACTTGTTTGGTGTACAGTCGCAGAAAGCCTTCCACTGCAGGCCCCGAGGAGATGCAGGGCTGTCGCAGACATGCTGTGGCCCTGCCCGCATCGGCAGAGGTGCGGGCAGCACAGGCAGCACGGCCGAGGGCAGCTCGGCCGCCTGATGGCACGAAGCACCCAGTGATACCGTGGGCATCCTGCACCCCACCGGCACCCTGCACCCCACCGGCACCGGGGCTCTCCCCTTCCAGGGGTGATGCTACGACGTGACCCAGCTCTCCAGCTCTGTGCTCCCCCCTCCTCGTTAGCAAACCTATTAACTAGGGTTTGGTTTTTTTTTCTTTTTTCCCTTGCAATTCACACCCTGCCATGAGCCACCGCTGCGGGTCCCCACCACAAATCACCCCCAACCACATTTCGCTGGGCTAAGTCAAGCCCAAATGAGAGCTTGACCCAAATCCACATCCACACACACCCCCCCCCAAAACTGGGCTGGATCCCGTGGCAGCGACCTCGCTGACATCTCCTGGAGAATAAAAACCCGCTTCCCAGGGTGGAAAGCGAGAAGGACGGGGGGCAGGCAGGCTGCCCCGGCAGATGCCTTCCTCCGTCGCCGGCACGGCAGCACCGGGTTTTGGAGGCAGGGATCGCAGCAGCGGGTCTGGCCGGTGGCAGCGGCACGCGGGGCCCTCCTGATGGCACCCAGCGTGTCTTGCCCACGTGAGGCCGGCAGAAGGACAGGCAGCTGCCGGATCTGCAGGCCTTGGGCTGAAAAAACACCGGCCACGTACCTCCATCTCTAGAAAACAAGGGCTAGCAGCTACGCCGGGCTCAGAAAAAGCTGGTGGCCACGATGGGATTTATCCCAGCCCCACGGAGAGCCTTTGGGGTCGCGGTCAGGAGCAATCGCAGATGCTGACCCCGATGCCTGCCCCATAGAAAGGCTCGGGGCAAATGGGCACGTCCCTTCCCACAGCCCTATTTACAGAGCTGGGCCACGGGCGGGTGTCTTCCATGGGGGCAGCAGCCCCGCTGATTGCTCTTGTTAATGAGATTACGGGTAATCGGGGTCGATTTAGTGCCAGCGTGGTCTGGAGGGGGGGT
>NW_008796188.1:2952173-2952579 GCF_000699145.1 Aptenodytes forsteri | reverse complement strand
GATGGCTGCAGCGAGCACCCCAGGATGCTGGGATGCAGCGAGCATCCCGGGATGGCCATGGGGAGCATCTTGGTACAGCTGCACTGAGCATCTTGGGGTGGCGGGGGCGGACACCTCCAAAGGCTGCTGCTGCTTTTTTTGGGGGGGGGAGGGGGATTAAATAAGGCGACCCCCCAGCAAATGCCCAACCGGAAAGAAAAATCCCATTCCTTTCTGATTTTATTCATTTCTTTATTAAAGCCTGATACAGAGGTGGGTGGGGAAGGGAAGAAAAAAAAAACCCAACCAAAGCTCGCAACATTGCTTATTTCAGACACATAATTAATAAAACTAAACCAACCCAAACACGAGGCAGCGCAGCCCCGGGCACGGCTGCCCCCCCTCCGCTGTCCCCCACGCTGATTTT
>NW_008796188.1:2951765-2952122 GCF_000699145.1 Aptenodytes forsteri | reverse complement strand
AATCTGCAGCCTGATGGGGTGCGCTGCGCCCTGGCTGGATCCGACCCTCGGGTCTGACCAGGGCAGGATCAGCCCTGGCAGAAGCAGGGGGATGCTCGGCCAGTTTGGGAGCGATCCCGGCGGAAACGGGGCAAGACGCGGTCAGCAAGCAAGGGAAAAATCAAGGAAAAACTACACGGATTTAACTGAAACGCTAAAAAAATAAAGGGGAACGATACTAACACTAATTCATCAGTTAAACGACGCTGCCGGACTGGTCCGTAGAGTTTAGGCCCTGACCAGGATCCTTTAAAATAAGCCTTTCTAGAAAATTGTAAATTTTTATATAGTCTCTCTCTAGTATATACACACACACAC
>NW_008796188.1:2948805-2950663 GCF_000699145.1 Aptenodytes forsteri | reverse complement strand
GGAGAGGGGCTGGGATAGGGATGGGGATGGGGATGGGGATGGGGACAGGGATGGAGATGGGGACGGGGATGGGGACACGGAGGGGATAGGATGGGGACGGGGATGGGGATGGCGAGGGGTCAGGAGTGGGGACAGGATTGAGGACGGGGACAGGATTGAGGACAGGGACAGAGATGGGGATGGGACAGGGATGGGGGCTGGGATGGGTATGGGAACAGGGGCAGGGATGAGGCTGGGGAGAGGGATGGGGATGGGAACAAGGATGGGGACAGGGATGGGGATGGACCCAGGGACGGGCACAGGGCCAGGGCCAGCACCGCAGTGGCTCCCAGCTCGTGCCGGGGCTACGTACACATTTGAGCTCGATGTCCCGGAAGATCCTGGGCAGCAGGAAGCGCCGCAGGGGCACAGTGAGGATGAGGACGAAGGGCAGCGCCAGCGAGGCCTCGGTGGACTTCACCGCCCACAGCAGCACGAGGACGACGATTTGGGTGAAGGTGAAGAGGTGCATCCGCCAAGTCTTCACCTGCAGGATGAGGAGCCCAGTGGGGTCAGGGTGGTGGGTCCAGCACCCCGCACCCTTCCCAGGGTGCCGGGAGGGTCAGGACCAGTGGCCCAAAGAGCCCAGTGAAGGTCAGCACCAAAGGAGGAGGCTCTTTGGGGAGCCCCAAGCAATTGCAGGCTGCACCCGCAGCCCAGGACACCCCCAAGCCCACGGCCACCCGGCCGGGTGACATAGGGCTCACTCACCCGGGTGACGTAGGGCTCGCTGGGGTGGTACTTGGGCGGCATCAGCAAGAGTAGGATGCGGTCGAAGAGCTGGATGCCGAAGAGGGAGGTGACGCCCATGTAGAGGAAGATGCCGAAGAGCACGGCCAGCGGGATGTGCTTCAGGATGGGCTCCATGAGGATGGAGACGCCTGCGGTGGAGAAGGAGAGGTCAGGGAGAGCTGTCGGGGGCACCCAGCCCTCGCTGCCCGGGGTGGGGGGGCACCTCCCCAGCTCACCGATGAGCATGGCCACCAACAAGCCGCTGATGCGCTGTTCCTTGACCTCCAAGATCTGGGACTTCTCGCCGGGAGCGGAGGTCTTGCTCATGACGGTGAGGGCGTTGGCGTGGGTGATGGTGCGGACAGTGGTGGCGCTGAGCCAGGGCACGCCGAAGAGGGCGGCCAGCCCCCCCATGGTCACGATCAGCAGCAGGTCCAGGTGGAAGCCGGAGCCCTTCACCAACTTCCTCTCAGGCTTGCTGACGATGAGGCTGCCGGGGACAGAGGGGACGAGTTGGTGACACAGCACCCCAGGGATGTCCCCTCCGTCCCCATCCCACCTGGCACCCCGCAGCCCTCCCCTCCCCGTACCCCTCCCCAGTCCTCACGTGGTGATCTGCGTCTCGAGGAAGATGAGGATGAAGACCAGGAGGGCGGGCACCACGGAGGCGAACATCATCCAGATGGGGAAGGTGTTGTCCTTCCCCATGGGGTTGATAAACCAGCCCCGGGCGGACGCGTTGGTGACCTCCAGCCCTTTGGGGACAACCAGTTTCTGGATGGGAGCAGAGATGCGGGAGTGAGGGAACGGGGACAGGGCACAGGGACGAGCACCTGGCTCCACGTCCCCTTGTTGGGGACACCCGTCCCCCCCCCAGTCCTGCCCTCCTGCTGCTCCCGGACCTGCGTGAACGTGTCCTTGATGAAGAAGTCGACCAGCGCCATGATGAAGATGGAAATGGGCACCCCGAAGTCCCCGATCAAGCGCCGGGCCTGTGGGGACACCGCGACCGCGTTAAACCCGCCTGCGTCCCCACCCGGCTGAGATGCCCCCCCGCCCCCCTCCCCGACGTGTCCCCACCGGCAGT
>NW_008796188.1:2947614-2948570 GCF_000699145.1 Aptenodytes forsteri | reverse complement strand
CCCCTCCCCCCGTCCTCACCCTGCCAGGCAGGAAAGCGCTGTTCTTGAACTGGCGGAGGAAGAAGGCCAGGAAGAAGGTGCCGGCCATGAGGACGAGGGACAGCAGCGCGGTGTTGGGCTCCGGCACCTTGGGCTGGACCGTGTCCGTCAGGTTGTAATGCCGCTTTAGCGGGTGGTCTTTGAAGATCTGGGGAGGGAAGGGGAGGGGGAGGAGGGGTCAGGGAGGATGGGAGACCCGCTAGTGCGTGGGGAGGGGGGATCCCCCTGCACCCCTCCTGCCACGCTGGGAACCCCGCGGCACCGTCCCGGCGGGTGCGTGGGTGCAGGATGCGTGCCAGGGTGACCGGCGAGGCTGGGAGCTTGGCGCGTGGTGAGCAGGGGGTTATTTTTAGGCTCGGTTTTCTCCAGGCTCGTTCGGAAATGGGGCTGGAGCAGGGACTGGGTGGCGCGGCGGGGATGGACGAGCGTGGCCCCGCTGCGGACCATGCGTCACCCGGGGTGTTTGGGGCTGTGCTGAGCTTGTAGAGGGGTGCACGGGGGTGCCTTGGTGTGATGGGGGTCCAGGGTGCGATAGGGCGTGTGTCCTGCCTGTCACCTCTCCAGCACCAGAGGTGTCCCTGCGGGCACCCAGTGCACGGGGTGACACCGTCCCATTGCTACCAGCCCCCCGGGAAGGGTCTGAGCCAGGGGATGGGGAAAGAAATCGGGGCTCTCTGGGCAGTTCCTGGGCAAGGGCCATGTTTGCTGCAGCCCAGGTGGGACATCTGCCCGGGCTTCACCTCCCTACCCCAAAAGCCCCCTGAGGAGAGAAGCACGAGCCGGGAAACACCTGGGAAAGGGGAGAAAGCGCTGGGAGACGGGCTCCATCCCTCGCCTGCATCCCTCGCCAGGCTCCCACCGTTTCTATGGAAACCTGGGTGATGACCACAGTCTGCAGCACACACCACCACCCCCCC
>NW_008796188.1:2943989-2946516 GCF_000699145.1 Aptenodytes forsteri | reverse complement strand
CCCTGCGCGGGGGGCGGGCAGCGGCGGCGAAGCAGCTCGTGCTGCAGCGGCACCAGGCTGCGGAGGAGCTGCTCGTTCAGGGTCTCGGTGGGCGGCAGGACGATGCTGGCCTCCAGGAAGTCCTCCACCCCCTGCAGCAGGTCCTGGCGGCCCTCGGCCAGGTAGGCGTCCCGGCGAAAGACCTGCGGGGTGGCCCGGAGACGGGCGCTCAGTCGTCTCCGGCACCCTTGGGTGCTGCTGGGCACCCGCCCGGCCCCTGCCCATCCCCGCGGGGATGGGGCATCGTGGGGAAATGGGGACATGGGGACATGAGGACATGGGAACATGGGGGCATGGAGGATGAGGGGGGGCATGGGACCACAGGGGCATGGGGACATGGGGACACGGGGGACATAGGACCACAAGAGCATGGGGACATGGTTGCTTGGACACATGGGGACAAGGGGACATTTGACCTCAGGGGCATGGGCACATGGGGACACAGGGGCATGGGGGGACAGGGACACAGAAGTGTGGGGACAGGGATGCATATGGACATAGGGACGGGGGTGCATGTGGAGATGGGGACATGGGGACAGGTAGGGACGGGGGTGCATGTGGAGATGGGGTCATGGGGACAGAGGTGCATGGGGCCATGGAGACCCAGAGGGATGAGGACACAGGTGCGTGGGGACAAGGGGACACAGTGGCATGGGGACAGAGGGACACGAGCACAGAGAGGGACATGGCACAGCCCTATTAGAGGGTGCAGCCCCAGGGCTGGGGACTTTGGGGTGCTCAGGGCGGCTGTCACCCTGGACGGCAGTGCTGGTGGCGGTGGCAGTGCCGGTGGTGATGGTGGGGGGGGGGGAGCCATACCCTGTCGGACATCATGGTGGAGACGGCGCGGCCGATCTCGTGGTAGCTGACATGGGGGGTGTCGGGGCCCAGGACCACGAAGAGGAAGCGGACGGGCAGGGGCACATCGAGGACGGCGTCCAGCGTCACCGCGGCCTTCAGGCGCACGAAGGCCAGCGTCGGCTGCTCCAGGAAGGCTGCACAGCCTGGGGGGAGGATGGGATGGGACGGGGGTCCCGGGGGGCCGGGCACAGGGACACGGGGACACAGGGACATGGGGACACAGGAGCACAGAGACATGGGGATATGGAGACATGGGGACACAGGAGCGTGGGGACATCGAAACATGGGGACATTGGGATATGGAGACAAGAGGACACAGGGGTACAGGGACAGAGTTATTTGGAGACAAGAGGACACAGAGGCGTGGGGACATGGGGGACAAAGGGAATGGGACAGGGGCACACAAAGACATGAGGACACGGAGGCACAGGGACACAGACACAGGGGCACAGGGACATCGGGACGTGGGGACACAGGGGTAGGTGGGCATGAGAGCACAAGGACATCAGGGCATGGGGACACGGGGGCACAGGGGACAGAGAGACATGAGGACACGGGGGGCACAGGGGAGTGGAGAAATGGGACATGAGGGCAAGGGACATGGGGACACGGGGCCCAGAGAGCAGCGCTGAGCAGCAGCAGGCGGCAGCAAGGGCTGAGAACGGGGAGAGTCAAAAAAGGCACAAGAAAAGCGGCGAGTGAGCAAGCAGGCAGACACCAAAGCTCCCGCTGCGCACCCTGGCCCCGCACCCACCTCCCTGACCCTGCACCCACCACCCCAACCCTGCACCCGCAGCCCTGCTGACCACTCACCCACGAGGACCAGCGTGGCCTCGGCATCCTCGGGGACCTTCTCGGGGAGCTGGGGTCTAGTGGCCCCGCTCGGGCTCTGTGGTGGGCAGACGAATGGCAGGAGTCAGCTGGCTGTCCTTGGTGGCTGTCCCCTGCATGGCCCCCTCTGTCCCCTGCATGTCCCCCTCCATCGCCGGTGTGTCCCCCTCCATCACTTACGTGTCCCCCTTCGTTCCCTGCAAGCCCAGCTCCCTCGCTACCACCTCTGCACCATCCCATGGCAATGCCTCCCCCTGCTTGCACGTGTGCTCGTGTACGCGCATGCGTGTGCACCCGTGTGTGTGCATGTGCCTGCAAGTGTGCAGGTATGTGCGTGCATGCACATGCATGCGCGTACATGTGCCTGCGCAAGCGTGCACGTGCGTGCATGCACGTGTGTGCAAGTGCATGTGTGCACATGTGTGTGAGGGCGAAAGAAAGCGGTGTGCGTGGAAGTCTGGGGGGTGTTTGTGCCCGCGCACTTGCGTGCGCTCGTGCCCATATGAGTGTGTGTGGACAGGCGTGCGAGTGCGCACGAGTGTGTGTCAGTGGGTGCGTGCACTCCCCGGGGATGCACAGCACGGGGAGCTGTGCGAGAGCCTGCACACCTCCTGGTGCGCAACTGCCTGGTGTGCGCACCTGCGCGTGCCAAGGTGCGTGTGCGCGCATCTGCGTGCCTGCATGCACCGGGGTGCGTGTGTGCATCTACCGGGGTGCATGTGTGCATCTCCCAGCAGCCCTCCCCGCACACTGGATGGACCCAGCACCCCCAACCCCTACGCCCCGCTGCCCCCTT
>NW_008796188.1:2942323-2943773 GCF_000699145.1 Aptenodytes forsteri | reverse complement strand
GGGGACAGCGTCAGACAGGCCAGCGCCACTGACCCCCCCAAACCCCCCATAAGACAACCCCAGCCCCAGGGGTGCACGAGGACCCCCAAACTGGGCTGGGAGGCAAAGCCAAAACACAGAGAGGCTTTTCCACCCCATGCCAGGCTCCAGCGGGACTCGCTGGGGTCGGATCCAGCCCGGACACCGGGGCGCCCCCCCGCGGGGCCATCAGCCCCGGCCGTACTTGTGCTGCAGCAGCAGCGTCCTCAGGATGTCCTCCCGGTCCTGCGGCTTGATCTGCCCCTCGTAGATCATCTGGTCGATGAGGATGTGGGCGATGGCCGCCAGCGAGGTGGCCGCCACGTCGAGGAGCACGGCGCCTGCAGGGACAGCACCGTCACCGGCCAGCTGGCTTGGGGTCCCCGCTGCCATCCCGGCCCCAGCCGGTGTCCCCACCTTTGGCCAAAGCCCGGCGGATCTCCAGGAGGCTGCGGTAGGTCAGGAAGGAGAGATGGGGCTGGCCCCAGTGCCCGGCTTCCTTGAAGTCCTCCTCTAGCTGGAGCCAGTGGCCGGCCTCCATCCAGCACAGCTCCTTCGTGCTGTCCATGACCAGCTCGTGCAGCTCCACGTAGCCCTGCAGCCGGAGCCGGGGGTGTCAGGGTCCCCCCAGCCGTACCGGGGACGACCCCCAGGAGCCCCGGGGCTGCGGCTGCCCGTGCCAGCACCCCTGTGCCCTGGTGTCCCCAGGGGCTGGTGTGGGGTGGTCCCCAGGTGGCCACAGTCTGCCTGCCCCCAGGAATGGGGAGGGAATAGGGGTCCCCTGGGCAGCACCCACCTCATGGGTGTCCCGCCGGGACACAGGCCTCCTGCTCCCTGCCGCCTCCAGGTCCACATCGGTCCCCGACGGAGCTGCGAGCAGAGCCACCCGCTGCGTCAGCTGGCCCCTGCCCTGGCCCAGACCCCCCCTGGGGTCTGTTGGAGGTGTCTCCCCCCATCACCCCCACCCCAGACCGGTTGGGGTTGCCTGGATGTGTCCCCTGCTCCATCACCCCCATCCCAGACCTGGTTGGGACTCGCTGGACGTGTCCCCCACCCATTGGCCCATCCCAGACCCAGCTGGGGTTTGCTGGATGTGTCCCCCACCTCTACAGCCCCCCACCCTTAAACCCAGCTGGGGTTTGCTGGATGTGTCCCTCCATCACCCCCCGGCCTGCCGTTGCCCACCTCCAGCCCCTTGCATCCCTGCAGCCCGGCTCCCGGGGCAGGGTGACGGCCTGGGGTCATCACCCCGGCCGGGGTGAGGGCAGGGCTCGTGGCCACGCTCTGGCCCACCGCCCCGCCACCGGCACAACCCTGACCCCAGCACCGAGCACTGTCCCTTGGACTGGGACGGGGACAGCACATCCCCGGCCAGCCAGACCCCAGGAGCTCGAGGCGTCCCCGTCCCCCTCCTACCTACGGCCCCCCCTGC
>NW_008796188.1:2940216-2941287 GCF_000699145.1 Aptenodytes forsteri | reverse complement strand
GTCGCGGACCCTGGGGTGCCCCGGGCTTGGCCCCGTCTCGGGCACCCACAGCCCTTGCGCTGGTGGTGGCACCTCACCAGCTCCAGGGCTTCGGCAAAGGGTGCCGCTGCCTTTGGGCCATGCGATCCCCAGGGCTGCGTGTCCCTGCCTGACCGCCCCGGGCTCCGAGTGAGCCCCGCTGCCCATATGCAATGCTGGCACCCATGCAACACTGGTGCCCATGCAACGCTGGCACCCCGTGTAACACGTCTGTGCAACTCTGGCACCCATGCAATGCTGGCACCCATGCAACGCTGGTGCCCATGCAACACTGGCACTCATGCAACACGTCTGCGTAACGCTAGTGCCCATGCAACACATCTGTGCCATGCTGGCACCCATGCAACATGGTGCCGATGCAAGATGGGTGCCCATGCAACGCTGGCACCCGTGCAACACTGGTGCCCATGCAATGCTGGCACCTGTACAACGCCGGCACCCATGCAATGCTGGTGCCTGTGAAACACGCCTGTGCCATGCTGGTACCCACGCATAACTGGCACCCACAGAAGTCTGGCGCCCATGCAACATGCGCCCTTGAACCACTGGTGCCCCTGCAACGCTGGCACCCACCCCGTGCCAGTTCTCGTGCAACACCGTCACCCATGCGATGCCATCACCCATGCAACGCCGTCACCTCTGCAATGCTGGCGCCCCTACGACACTGGTGCCCGGGCAATGCCGTCCCCCATGCAGCACTGGTGCCCACGCGTGCCCGGTGTCCCCCAGCACCCAAGGGAGCCACTCACTGCTCATCTCCCCCAGCGATAGGTGGGAGCCCTTTATGCCGGGGTCCTCGTAGCCCTCGGGGTCCAAGCTCCTCCTCGTCCTCTCCTCGTAGGCCTCCTGCGGGACAGAGAGAAGGGGGCTCAGTGGGGACCGGCACCCCCAGTGCCTCGCCGGGTCTGTGCCGGGGTGGGAGCCGGTCGGGGTGCAGCGGCAGAGCCAGGGCTCGGGGACGGGTCTCCCTACCTGGCCAGGCCCCTCCATGGCTCCGGGCTTGGCCCCCGCCTCTGCCTCGCTGCGTCCCGG
>NW_008796188.1:2939601-2940180 GCF_000699145.1 Aptenodytes forsteri | reverse complement strand
GCGGCGTCGGGGCGGGCGCAGGGGGGGGGAAAGGGAGAGAAAACATGTTAGGAGAGGCCGAGGCAGTGCTCGGTGCCCCCCCGGGATGTGGGGTTTGTCCCCTGGGGTGGGGCTGGGGCTGGACACCGAGGCCGTTCCCGCAGTCCCCACCCGTGTAACCTGCTGCCCGAGGGCTGGGAGGCCCCGGGGCCGGGGGTCCCCGGGGAAGCGATGCCCTGCCCTGCCGCCATCCAGGATGGGAACCGACGTCAGGCGCCGGCAGAGCCCCGGCAGCTTCCCACCAGGGACGCAGCATCCAGTCCCAGCCCACCCGTGCCCACGCACGCCGGCCAGTCCTGCCGCGTCCTGCGCCTGGGGTCAGGTCCCATACAGACCCACGCCCAGGGGTCAGGGCCCGTACGGACCCATGACCCCTCGCATGTGGGTGGGGTCCCATATAGACCCGTGCACAGGGGCTGGGGTCCCACACTGCAGCGCCCGGGGCCCCCGGCAAGCCCCCGCAGTCCCCTGGCAGAGCGCTGGGGTGAGAAAGGGGAAACTGAGGCACGTCTGGTCTCACGGGGACATCCCAAAGCAGGA
>NW_008796188.1:2937693-2938715 GCF_000699145.1 Aptenodytes forsteri | reverse complement strand
GCCCCGCTCCCCCCAGCTGCCCCCCGTGCTGCCCCGGGGCCCAGGAGGTGCCCCGAGGCCGGGGTGATGGGCTGGGGGACTGCGGGGCACGGGGCGCCCTGCGCCCAGGTCACCCGGACCTGCCGAATCCATCCCCGTGCCACCCTGCACCGTATAGAGCCCATACGTTCTACACAGTGTGTGCGGTATAGAGCCCACACCTCCTACACCAGATACCGTGTGTGCACAGTATAGAGCCCATTTCTCCTATGAGATATACCCCATGTGCACAGTATAGAGCCCATACCTCCCGCATCTTGTGCATGGCAGGGAGTCCATACCTCTTACACCATACACCCCATGTGTGCAGTATAGAGCCCATACCTCCCACACCACGCGGCTAGCATGACTCAGGACTGGACTCATGCCTCCTACACCATATATCCAGCACGGCTCAGTATAGAGCCCATACCTCCCACATGCTGCGCGGCTCAGTGCAGGACCTCCCTCCCACAGCAAGGTACTCAGTATGGAGCCCATACGGCCCATGCCATCCACGCAGTGTGGCTGGGATCCCTCATGCAGCAGGTACCCAACGTGGCTCAGTATGGAGCCCATACATCCCATGCCATCCACATGGTGCAGCTGGGCTCCCTCCTCCAGCGGGTACCAGCCTGGCTCAGTATGGAGCCCATACCTCCCATGCCATCCACGCAGCGTGGCTCAGCTCCCTCCAACAGCGGGTACCACCATGGCTCAGCATGGAGCCCGTACCCGCCTGGCCCACAGCATCTCCCACCCCAGCACACCCCGATGACAACCCTACAGACCCCACCCCACGCCGGGGGCACCCTGGGGTGCTCCCCCATCCTGCCTGGCCCTGCCGTCCCCCTGTCCACCCCATCCCCCCACTCCCAGCACCCAGGGACACCCCAAGGTGCTGCCACCGCCCGTGACCCCGCACCTACCCCTGGGGTGGCTCCGTGACGCCCCTGCCCTCGCCGCCAGCCCCTGCCCGGGCTCTGCCTGCTGCTGCCCGCAGG
>NW_008796188.1:2936586-2937130 GCF_000699145.1 Aptenodytes forsteri | reverse complement strand
TTCTCTGCGGAGAGGTGGTGGGGCGGGGTCGGCTTCTTCGGTGCAGGGCGAGGGGTACGCGCGCGTACGTGTGTGTGCGGGCACGTGTGCGTGTGTGCATGTGTGAGTGCGCATCTGTGCGTGCATCTGTGCGGGCACGCATGTGTGCAAGCACGTGTGCGTGCATGGAAGTGCGTGCACACATGGGCGTGCGTGCACATGAGTGTGCACCTGTGCCTCATGCACGCGTGTCCGTGCTCAAGCCCGCATGTATGTGCGTGCATACGCGCATGCGTGCACGTGTATGCATACACATATA
The DNA here is from genome assembly GCF_000699145.1 of Aptenodytes forsteri. NCBI lineage: Eukaryota > Metazoa > Chordata > Aves > Sphenisciformes > Spheniscidae > Aptenodytes > Aptenodytes forsteri. Next base: position 2,936,832 of record NW_008796188.1, on the reverse strand, counting down.
TGCACGTGTGTGCGTGCACGTGTGCGTGTCTCCACATTTACAGCCTCCCTAAAGGGCTCCCGGCCCCCAGCCCCAAATCCCGGGCTGCAGGGAAGGGGAGAAGGATGAGCTGGGCAAGCTTTGCACATACGTGCACACGTGCACGCAGACACGCACACACCAGTCACCCCAGTGCTCAGGGACACCCGCAGGGACGTCCCGGCTGCTGGGGCATCGCTCGTGCCCCAGCCTGCGGGGTTGGGACAG
>NW_008796188.1:2932731-2934673 GCF_000699145.1 Aptenodytes forsteri | reverse complement strand
CTGGTTAGGGGCTGCTTGTGCTGGGCTGTGACCGGAGCCTGGCCCTGGGGCTGCTGGGGGGGGATGTGGGGGGCACCAAGGCTTGGGGTCACCATGCCAGGGACCCACAGGTCCTGCTGTTGGGGTCTGGGGGACCCCAGGGCTTCTCGTCATGGGCACAGGGCACCTCCAGACCCCGCTGTCATGACATGGGAACCCCCTGGATCTCCTTGCTGTGGCACGAGGCACCTGCAGGCCCTGCTGTCGTGACATGGGGAGCCCCAGAGCTCCTCGCCATGGCACGGAGCACCTGCAGGCCCTGCTGTCGTGACATGGGAAGCCCCAGAGCTCCTTGCCATGGCATGGGGCACCTCTAGACCCTGCTGTCGTGACATGGAGATCCTCCAGGGCTCTTCATTGTGTCACGGGGCACCTCCAGACCCCTCATCCTGACGCCAGGATGTCTCCAGACCTCACTGCCGTGCCATGAGGTGCCTCCAGACCCCACTGCCGTGATGGGGCACCCTCCACCTGCCGTCATGGGGATCCCCAGTCTCACCCTCCCCCCGTGTGGCCGTGACCCACAGACGGGGCGATCCCCCCCCATGCAAACATCTGCCCTGTCCCCTGCTGTCCTGCCGGGCTCAGCAGGTTTCGTATCTTTGGCATCTCTCTCTGCTGAGCATGAGTGGCTGGGCGGAAGGGGAAGCCATCACCGCCCGCGCACGGCCGGGGAGGAAGGGGGCCTTTGTTCGCCCTTCCTGGCCACTTGCATGGCAGGGGAGCAGCGGCCGCCCCGGTGGGCTCCCCGGGGACATGGGGACATGGGGGTCAGTGAGCCACAGCCCACGGCTCAGCTTGCCACCCTCTTCCCGCCGCTGGGCTCAAAAGCCAACGTCTGCAAAAGCATTTTGCTCCATTGCTAAAACCTAACGTGTGTTGGGTGCAGGGTGCTGGGTGCTGGGTGCCCGTCCCCTCCCACCCGTGACGCCCATCCCCCCCTGCCAGGTTCTCAGTGAAGACCCTGCTGGAGAAATACACGGCAGAGCCCATCGATGACTCCTCCGAGGAGTTCGTTAACTTTGCCGCCATCCTCGAGCAGATCCTCAGCCACCGCTTTAAAGGTAACGGTGGCCCGCGGGGACAGGTGCCCGTGCAGCCCCATCCCTGTGCCGCATGGTGGACGGGGATGCATGCATGCACGTGCTGGCACCAGGGAGCATGTCCGGGCTCCGGCTTGGGGCTTTCCAGGCTGACGGGGTTTGCCGGCACGGCAGCCCCTGACCACAGCCCCTCGGTCCCCGCAGGCCCCGTCAGCTGGTTCAGCTCGGATGGGCAGCGCGGGTTTTGGGACTACATCCGCCTGGCCTGCAGCAAGGTCCCCAACAACTGCGTCAGCAGCATCGAGAACATGGAGAACATCAGCACCTCCAGGGCCAAGGTCAGGAAGGTGCCAGCTCCAGCCCTGTCCCTGTCTCTATCCCTGTCCCCATCCCTGTCCCCATCCCCATTCCTATTCCTACCCCTGTTTCCATTCACACCCTGTCCCTGGCACATGGACCCATCCCTATCCCCATCCCATCCCCATCTCCATCCTCATCCTATCTCCATCCCATCCCATCCCATCCCCGTCCCCATCCTCATCCTCATCCCCATCCTCATCCTCATCCCCATTGCATCCCTATCCCCATCCCATCCCCATAGTCATCCCCATCCCCATCTCCATCCCCATCCTATGCTATCGCATCCCGTCCCATCCCATCCCATTACCCATCCCTGTTCCCGTCCCCTCTCTGCCCCCATCCCCTCCGCCCTGCCCTCCTGCAGCCCCATCTCACCCCATAGGACCCCACGGGGTCGCTGGGGCAAAACGGGAGCCGTGGGTCCCCGCGGGGGGATAACGGGGCTGAAAGCAGCTCCCGGGTGGGGACCACCCGCCTGGCGGCGGCCAGAGCCCCGCGGA
>NW_008796188.1:2930067-2932708 GCF_000699145.1 Aptenodytes forsteri | reverse complement strand
CGAGGGTGGCACCCGACGTGCAGCCGATGGTGGCACCCATCCTCAGGGCTGCCCCGCGGGGCGGTGCCTTGCAGGGTCGGGCCTGGATCCGCGTGGCGCTGATGGAGAAGCGCATGTCCGAGTACATCTCCACGGCCCTGCGGGACACACGGACCACCAGGTGAGCAGCCCGTGGCACGGCCGGCCCCGGCCACACACACACCTGCGCTGCCCCGGGAGTGCTAAGGGTGTGCGGGTGCACCGGGGTGGGCACCGCGGTGCGTTTCGGGGTGCCGGCGGGTGCACATGCAGCCATGTTTTTCCCTGCAGGCGGTTTTACGATGACGGGGCCATCATGCTGCGGGAGGAGTCCACGGTGCTCACGGGGATGCTCATCGGGCTCAGCGCCATCGACTTCAGGTAGGGGTGGGCAGCACGGTGGGGGGCGGGCACCCTGCCCTGACTGGCCCCCCCCCCACCCCCCCGGGGCTGCCCTGATCCTCTGCTCCTTCTCCTGCCGCGGCTCAGCTTCTGCCTAAAGGGCGAGGTGATGGACGGTAAAACGCCCGTGGTCATCGACTACACGCCCTACCTGAAGTTCACGCAGAGGTAAGAGCCGGGGTGCCCTGCCTGGGGTGGGGACCCCACTGCCTCTTCCCCGGCACCCCGGTGGGGCTCAGCTGGGCTCCCCCCGTGCGTGCCAGCCCCCTACCGTGGTGCCATCCCCGCTGAGCCCCCGCACCCCCCAGCTACGACTACCTGAGCGAGGAGGAGGAGCGGGGCAGCGTGGAGAGCAGCACGAGCGAGGACAGCTCCCCCGAGCACCCCTACCTGCCCCTGGTCACCGATGAGGACAGCTGGTACAACAAGTGGCGCAAGATGGAGCAGAAATTTCGCATCGTTTATGCCCAAAAGGTACCGGGAGCCGGGATGGGGCTGGCCGGGTACCAACCCCCCTGGGATGCTCCAGCCCGGAGCATCCCCCCGCTGCTCCCACAGCCCGATGGTACCCCCAGCCCTTCGTCCCACTGCTGCGGGGACCCAGCCCTCTCCTCGTCACCCTGGGTGGCCCTGGGAACATGGGGGGGTCCGGCGGGGGCAGCGGGGCGCTGCTGACGGCGGCCTCGCGCAGGGGTACCTGGAGGAGCTGGTGCGGCTGCGGGAGTCGCAGCTGAAGGACCTGGAGGCGGAGAACAAGCGGCTGAAGCTGCGCCTGGAGGAGGTGATGGTGCAGAACCAGCTGGAGAAGAGGGAGCTGGAGGGCGTCATCCTGGAGCTGCAGGAGCAGCTGTGAGTGGGGACCCACCGCTGCTGCCGGGCCTGGCTGGGCGCGGTGGGTGGGGGGGGTCCCTGGAGCCTGGGTATCCCATGGGCTCTGGGTGGGTGGTGGGTCCCCAGTGCCCCACTGACCCTGAGGGGCAGGGTGAGTGCTGGGTCCCTGGCACCCCATATGCCCTGTGGGGTGTGGTGGGTGGTGGGTTCCCAGTGCCTGGGTGCCCCATATGGCCTGTGGGACACGGTGGGTCCCCAGTGTCCCATGTGCCCCATGGGATGTGATGGGTGGCAGGTACCCGGTACCCAGGTGCCCCATATGTGCTGTAAGACATGGAGGGTCCCCAGTGTCCCATACGCCCTGTGGGACGTGGTGGGTCCCCAGTGTCCCATATGCCCTGTGGGACGTGGTGGGTCCCTGATGCCCCATATGTCCCACGGGCCGCGTCGGCCGGCAGGTCCCTGGCACTCACGGCTGTGCCAGGTGCTGAGCACCCACCTTTGCCGCAGGACGGGGCTGATCCCCTGCGAGAACCCACAGCTGGCCCAGCTCTCCAAGGAGATGGTGACGCCCCTGGTGAACCAGTGGCCCTCGCTGGGGACCCTCAACGGCAACGAGAGCGGCTCGGACAGCAAGCTCTACAGGAGGTAACCCCCCCCGGCGGGGGCAGAGCTGCCCTGACCTGCGCCCAGCACCCCATCCCGCCCCGGGGGGGTCTGCCCCGGGCAGGGGACAGGGAGAAGGGCTGGCCCTGGCTGGTGGGGCTGTCCAGGCCCTGGGGGCCATGGCGCAGGGGGGGCTCAGTGCCGTCCCTCCGCAGGCACAGCTTCGTGAGCACCGACCAGCTCTCAGCCGAGAACAGCCTCAGCTCCGACTCCCAGCGCCTGGGCGAGGGCAAGCGCGAAGGCGAGCCCTGGGGGCCCTTGGGTAAGACCCCCCACACACACTGTAGGGTGCCCCGCGGGGCTCAGCATGTCCCTCAACACACACCCAGGCGTCTGGACCCCCCCCAGCAGTCCCCTCCCCATGCCAGGGATGCTGTCCCAAGAGTGCAAGGACACCCAGGTCCCTCCCGGAGAGGTGGTTCCCGTCCCCATCCCCGTCCCCCCGCGGCAGGGCTGGGGTGCGAGGCTGCAGCCCCCTGCGACGCCGGCGCCCCGCTCTGTGCCCACAGGGAAGGACCCCACGCCCTCCATGCTGGGGCTCTGCGGCTCCCTGGCCTCCCTGCCCAGCTGCAAGTCCCTGGCCAGCCTCAAGTCCAACGAATGCCTGGTGAGCGACAGCACCGAAGCCAGCCCGACCCGCAGCCCCAGCTGAGACCCCCGGCCCCCTCGCCGCCCCACGGCCCCGCCACCCCGACACGCGCCCCGGCGGCAGCCCCCACCAGCA
>NW_008796188.1:2929773-2930046 GCF_000699145.1 Aptenodytes forsteri | reverse complement strand
GTTCCGACGAGGTGCTCGCCGACCCCGCCGGGGAGGCTGGGGACGGGCATCCCCCTCCCCATCTTGACACCCCACCCCGGCTGCGCCTTGGACCCCCAGCCCGGTCGCTGGCTGGAGACATGGACCCGTTGGGATGGGGGATGCCGGACCGGGACACATGCGAGCTGGGGATGGGGGACGAACTGTGCCACGGGGGGACACCGGGAGCGACCGCTGATGGGGAGCAAGGGAGGGGGTCGGGGCCAAAGCCACACCACCTGCGAGGGTCCGGGC
>NW_008796188.1:2928275-2929687 GCF_000699145.1 Aptenodytes forsteri | reverse complement strand
CTCACAGGCGGGCACTGCAGGGGGGCTGGCCTGTCCCTCCCTTTGGGGACCAGCTGTCCCTCTTTGCAGCAGCATCCCCACGAGAGGGATAGGCCCCCGCCCCCCCCCTTCCCATCCTCCCCTGGGTTTCTGGTTGTTTTGGGTGATTTTAGTTTTTAATTCAGCCCCATCTGCCTTGTTGGAGCAAAAGGAATCAATAAACGCAGCAAGCCGAGCTGGCCCCCGTGAGCTCCCCCCCGGGAGAGGGAAAGGGGGGAAAAGACCCCTTGTGCCTCCAGCCACGAGGTCCTGCCCCAAGCAGGGATGCTGGGGGTGGGGTGGGGTGGGGAGTGCCCCCCCCCCCCCCCCCCCCCCATGCCACCAGGGCAGGGATAGCACCTTTGGGACAGAGCAGGTCACCCAAGCACGGGGTGACCCCCTGCCCCATCCACAAGCAGGTTGCTGCTGGGGGGAGCAGGGAGGTCCTGGGGTCTCCTTACCCCCAGTAAAAGCCCAGCAAAGACCTGGTGAATGACAGCACCGTGCCCATGCAGGGGGGACACGGCTGTCACCCGTGGGGATGCCTTCCACAGCATGCAGGGAGCAGGGAAAGAAATCCTTGCCCTAAGAGACAAATAATATTTTCTTTTATTTAAGAAAATAAGAGAAATTCCCCCCTGGGGTCCCGGGGCAAGCTGGGGCAGCACCCACACCGGGCATAATGCTGGGGCAGGCCCTCGCGGTGAAGGGACGGGGCACGGGCAGAGGTTTGTTGCCAGAATGCCTGCCGGCCCCGCCGGAGCAGCAGCGAGGTCCCAACGCAGGGTCCGAGCCCAGGGTCTGCCAGGGGACAGGGACACCCTGAACAGGAGGGAGAGGTCCGGAGGGAGGGAGAGGGTTCTGACGTGACCCCGTGCCACGCAGAGCCGGCAAGGGGACACTGTGCGTGACTGATGGTGAGGAGGGGCAGACTCCCGGCTGGAGCAGGGCTGGGGGGCCTAGGCAGGCACGCAGAGAAGCCCCCGAGGGGTTTGGTCCTCGCCAGAGCCCCAGCTCCCATCTCCCGCCCCGCCGAGTCTCCCGGGTCACCCCATCCTCGCCAGAGCATCCGTGAATCCAGCAGCAGCATCTGTCCAGCCTCAAGGGATGAGCGCAGGGGACTCCACATCCCCCCCCCCATGTCACAGCAGCAGGCGCAGATGTCCCCCAGCGCGGCTGGGGATGGAGAGCAGGGCCGGGCTGGCCCTGCCTCTGTGCGCAGGCAGCGGGGAGGCAGAGTGCAGCACGAAGGCACTTGGGCTTTGCGCAGCCGAGTGCGGTTCGCTGCTCCCAGGGCACCTCGCCGGAAGCAGGGCTGGCAGCGTGCCCCGGGGCACCGGCCGCATCCAGCCCTGCCCAGCCCCAGCTCACAACCCACGCAGACGCCGCTCCCG
>NW_008796188.1:2921240-2926743 GCF_000699145.1 Aptenodytes forsteri | reverse complement strand
CCAGCTCACAACCCACGCAGCCGCCGCTCCTGGTTCAGCTTCTGGAAAAAGGTCTTGCCAAATTCGTAGGTGCTGATCATGATGGCGCAGGCGGGTGCCACCTTAATGACGCGGGGCAGGAAGCCTGCAAGGACAATGCCGTTAGCCCCTCGGTGACAGCAGGGGCACCAGTAAACCCCAGGCCGGGGCGGGGGGTACGGCCTTACCTGCAAACAGCCCCCGGGTGCCAGACTCGGCGCGGATGCGCCGCATGAGTAGCCAGGTGGAGGAAGGCTTGGAGGCTGCGACTGCGGGGAGAGGGGAACGGGTCAGGGTCCGGGGATGCTCACATACCACCGGGGAGTCCTGGTTGCCCCCCAGGCATCCGCCCGCAGCCCGGCCTCTCACCTGGGTGCACCTCGCTGTCTCCCAGCTCGATCTGCCGCTGGGTCTTCACCACGTCGAAGGGCAGCGTCAGCACCGCAGCCACCTGCGGGGTCAGCAGCCGGGTGGTGAGCTGGGACCTGTGCCAGCTCTGCCGTCACCTCCCAGCGCCGTCCCAGCCCCATCCCTTGCTCCCCATGGGGGCCATTCCTCCCCCAGCTAACGGCCGAGCGAGCCCCTGCACGGCGCAGACCGCAGGACCCCAAACTCACCGTCCCAGAGATGGCCCCGGATGCGAAGCTGATCATGAATGTGGCCTCGTTGAGCCGGGTCTGCCCGCAGAGCCATTCCCTCACCAGCTCATAGTTAAACCAGTAGAGAGCTGGGAGAAGAGAGACACCAGAGCTACAACAAGGCACCCCGGACACGCCAACCTCCCCTCTCCCCACACGCAGGGCTGCCCTGCCCTGTGCTCGTTCCCCCATCTCCCAGTGCCACCGCTCACCCTGTCCCCCCCGCAGCCATACCTGAGAAGGGGACGTCTCGCAGCACAGTGGGTCCCCAGCCCCTCCAGAGGGACAGCCAGCCATCCTGAGCCACCGCCGACTGGATGCAGACGCCCAGCTCCCGGTAGCTGAGCTGCCGGGACTGCATCTTGGTGCGGATGAGCTCCAAGGGGCTGATGACCGTCACGGCACCCACTGCAATGGAGGGGACATCGGGCATCAGCCCCGTATGCTCCAGCAGCCGTGCCGGAGCCATCAGAGCGCCGTGCCAGGAGAGCCAGGCGCCGAACGTGGGCGCCAAGAGACCTGTCGCGCTCTCCTGTGAGGACGCAGGGTGGGCACAGGGGGATCCCTGGAGAGGAGGGGTACTCACGCCTGGCGAGGGCCCCAGCCAGCAAGGGGATGTGGTGCCCCTGGCTTCCCGTCCGAGCGTGCAGGTAGTCCCGGAGTTGGTCGTAGGTGGTGAAATAAATGACGGTGGCTGGCACAGCCATGACCCTGCCGAGGAGGAGGGGTGTGAGGGGCACGCGTGCCCTCCCCGGGGGCTGGCAGGAGGCTCGGGGCAGATGCCCATGTGCCCAGGCAGGCGTTTGCACCCAGAATCCCCCCCCAGGCAGAGTCCAAACTCACAGGGTGGGGGGCAAGCCGCTCCACAGAGACCTGACGCCCTCGTAGCGCGTGATCTTCACAAAGGCGTCCTGGAGAGAGAGTGGAGCACAGGGAGAGGGGTTAGAGGGGGGAGAGGGGCAAGCACCCCCCCAGCAAACACCCTGACCCCCTCCCTGGGACAGGGGGACCCCTGCCCACCCTGCCTGCACCTGCAGCCCCTACCAGCGTGCCGGTGAAGCGGGTGGGGGCCTTGTACCAGGCGGCGCAGCCGCTGCCGTTCTGGCAGACGTACAGATGGTCCATGAGCCCGTTGCAGTAGAGGAAACACTTCCCTGGGGTGGGAGGCAACAGCATCGCCGTTAGAGAGGGGACCCTTCCCCTCTGCCCTGTGCCCAGCCCATCTGATCCCCAAAACCATCATTTCTCCCAGGAGAGAGCCAAACCCTCAATACCTGAGCCCAGCGGGGACCAGCCCCAGACCAAGGCCAGGAGAGGGATAACCCTCCAGCAAGGGTCCGACCACGGCCAGACCCACGGGGTGGGGGGCATGTGGCCCCACCATGGGGACGGGGGCGTGGTAGGAGCTATCGTCAGCAGCAGGAGAGTTTTATGCCTCGCTTGGCGTCAGCTTGGCACACCCCCGGCACGGTGGGTGTGCCACCTCAGGGAGCCAACATGGTTCCCCCCCCAGCCCCGGCGCTCTCTCCATGGGGCCAGTGCACTGGGTGCAGGGACACCGGGCTGCGGGGAGCAAGCAGGGCGGCGGAGATCCAAGGGGACTTTGATGTAGCGACAGGACAGGGTGACAAGACAGGGCAAGGACAGGGGGACGCAGACAGCCAGGCCTGTTGCACAACAGACCCCCAGCAGACCCCCTGGGCGAGGACCCAGCGGGGACATTGCGCGGCCAGCCCCAAAGCAGGACTGCAGGAGCAGCTGCGGGGCTGGGGACGATCGCAGCCCCCACACCAGAGTGGGATGTCCTCCCAGCCAGAGGAGCCCGAGCCACCACCAGCGGGGAAGAAAACCAGGGTTTAAGGCTTGGGAAAGCAAAGCCGCTGGCGGCGGGAGCTGCCCGGAGCCCCTGGGCGTACTCACATGTGGCCTGCTGAGCGCCCCAGGGCACAGACCGCGCTGGCAACGCTGAAACACACAACGGGGCCGTGCTGAGCGACAACACGGGGGACGTGCCACCTCCCCGGGCTGGGGCCCACATGTGGCCCGCAGCTCCAAGCCGGGCAGTGGGAGAGCTCTGTGGGTGAAGGGGCTGGATGCCCCTGCACCCACTTCCCAAGCAGTCCCTATTGTCACCAAACCAGTCCCTTGGGACCAGCCCCAGCCCGCTGCCCCCACAGGGAGGGGGGCAGACGGAGGGCGCAGAGCCCATGGGGTCTCTCCTGCCCCATGGGAGCTGTGGGGAGCAGCGTGGAGATGGACACAAAGGCAGCAAAGATAAGAGTAAGCGGCCGGAGCAGGCTGAGCCCTTCCACCCCTGCCCCAGCGGGCAGGGGGCTGCCTGGCACAGCGCTGACCCCGTTCGGCATCAGCACGGGGCCGCGGAGGGGGAAGGACGGAGCCGAGCATCAGCCAGGCTCCCCCGGCAGGGCCCCCCGAGCCCATCAGGACGAGGGGCCCATGGTAACCTGCCACCTCGCGACGGCCCCACGCTCAGGACTGAGAGATCCCCGCCACCGGCTCTGCCAACCGAGACATCCACGTGGGCTGCTCGCTGGCTGACTGGGCGAGGGGGGGGGGAGGGCGGGCTGGCCGGAGACCCCCTGCCCTGCCCCGAGCGGGGTTACCTTTGGAGAAGGGGGTCCTCTGGGCCTGCAGCCGGATCTTCACCACGTCCAGTGGCGTCACTGAAACGACACCATCCTTTAGCCACGCTGCACCGCGCCAACCCCCGGCACCCACCCGCTCCCCACAGTCCTCACCGAAGAGGGAGGTGAGGATGGCCCCCGTCCCCGAGGCCAGCATCTGCTGCAGTGGCGTGATGCCCCCGCCGGGGCTTGGCAACGTCTTCTCGGCCATGGCGCTGGCCCCCTGCAACACATGGCGGGGGGAAGCGTCAGGCTGGGGGTGCTCCTGGGGGGGTCCCTGCCCGGGGACGAGCGACGGCTCCCCAGGGAGCCCCCCCAGCATCCCTGCTCCGTTGGTGTGAGGACAGGCGGGCAGGCGCGGCTCCCCCCCCCCCGCTCCCCGTAATCGTGCTGCCCCCAGGGGGAGGACAGGGACCACTCCTGGGGCCGGCCCAGCCCCGATAACACCCCCCAGCCCCACCGCTGGCAGCGGGCCCAGCCTCACTGCAGAGGTGGGGATGGTCCAGGCCACCCTTCCGTATTCTCGGGGAGGGAGGATCATCCCCTCCCTGCGCTTGGAGAATTAAGGGACAGGAAGGAGCAAAGTCCAAAGACGAGACACGCCGCGACAGCCCCCCCCAGCCCCGGCGGAAAGGGCAGCAGAGCCCACCCCAGCCAGAGGGGGACCCCCCGGGGGGGGGGATCCCCCCTGCACAGGGGGTGCAAGCTTGCAACAAGCGCCCCAAAAAGGGTTCGCGCATCCAAAACCTTCCGCTATGCCTCCCCCACCCCCGAGGCTTGGCAAGGCTGCAGGCCCCGGGGCCGGCGTCTCTGCCCTCGGGAAGCGGGGGATATCGCACCCTTCCTGAGGGAGGAGGACACGGAGAAGCGAGCCCGAGCTCGCTGCGCGCACTCAGGACCAGCTGCTCCCCCTCGCTGCAGCCTGGGGACAGTCCTTGTGCCGGGCCCTGGCTGTGGCAGGAGGGCTTCCAGGCTTCGGGAACCCACTTTTTTTTTTTTTAAAAAAGCCAAAAGCCAGGGTATGCAAAAAAAAAAAAAAAAAAAAAAAAACAAAACCCCAAACCAAACCACCCACCACCCTTCACCATCTGACTCAGCAATTTTGCAAGGTCAGAGCAGCCATAAATCTCTCAATTACAGGCTTCAGACTTGTCAGGTGCCCAAGGCTGCAAGCAAGGACGGGTCTATCCCGGAGCCGCACACGCCAGCCCCACCGCGAGAGCTGGGTGCTGTTTGCGGGGTGGGCACAGGTCCCGCGCGGGTCCCATTGTGCCTGTCACGGGACGGCGGCGAGGCGGCGCGGCGCCCTGGCACGCTCCCCGTGGACCACACGGCCGCTGCAAAACCGCGCCGCGGGCAGGGCGCTCACCCCAGAGCCGGATCTTTCCGTCCGATCCAGCCCTTCACATAAACCCTTACGCAAGCAGGAGGAAAATCTCTTGCTCACAGCGCTGTGACACCTGAATGGCTTAAACCGAGCTATTTATACGTGCCAGAACACAGCCCTCTCCCTTTCTGTAGGGGGGAGCCGAGCACCTCCAGAGCACTGGCGAGGGCTTCCCGGCTGCATCCGAGCTCCCTTCTCAGCCGGGAGCCGCTCCCTTTTCCATCCAGGAAAAAATAAGCCCCTAACACCATGACCCCGACCCCACGGCTCGGTCTGGAGCACTGGTGGGTCTGGGTACATCGCTGTGCTGCTCGGTGCAAAGAGCGGGGGAAAAACGCAAATACGTGTTAAGATGATAAAGGCAAGAAACTCCAGGGGACGCGAGGAGCTCAGCAGCCCCTTCCCGCGCAGGAAGGGCCCAGCTGGGTGTTCGAGCCCCGAGCGAGAGGCAACGCCGATGGAAATCCTGCGGGCAGACCCCTCCGGCGCTTCCCAGCACCTGGGCTGCTCCAGCCCGGGGCTGCGAAGCTGTCGTCCCCCCCTCCTCCGTCCCTGGAAGTGCCCGAACAGCACCAGGGGCCTCATCCTGCCTGGGCGCACCCCCGCCCACGCTGTCCTGGCTCAGGCAGGGCCCGGGCGCTGCCCGAACAGGCAGGGACAGCTACCAGCGCTTCTGGGGAGAGCTCGACCGCAGGACCCACCGCAGCCACCCCCCCCACCGCGGGTGGGCCGGGGGACAAACCTCCCTCCCGGGGAGCAGGGGGACGGGTGCTGCGGTGTCCCCTGGGGCGCACGGGCACCCAGCCCGGCCCACC
>NW_008796188.1:2913087-2920385 GCF_000699145.1 Aptenodytes forsteri | reverse complement strand
CCGTGCCGGCAGAGAGGCGCCTTGCACACTCACCCTCACCGTGCTGGCAGAAGGGTGGGCCTTGCACACTCACCGTGCCGCCAGAGAGGCGCCTTGCACACTCACTGTGCTGGCAGAAGGGTGTACCTCGCACACTCACCCTCACTGTGCTGGCAGGGGTGTACCTTGCACGCCGTGCTGGCAGAAGGGTGTACCTTGCACACTCACCCTCACTGTGCTGGCAGAAGGGAGGGCCCTGCACACTCACCATGCCAGCAGAGAGGTGCCTTGCACGCTCACTGTGCTGACAGAAGGGTGTACCTCACACACTCACCCTCACCGTGCTGGCAGAAGGGTGGGCCTTGCACACTCACCATGCTGGCAGGGGTGTACCTCGCACACTCACCCTCACCGTGCTGGCAGAAGGGTGGGCCTTGCACACTCACCGTGCTGGAAGCCTTGGGGCTGGCACGCTCACCATCCCCGGGCCACCGGGTTTTGCACGCTCACCATGCCAGAGGCGGTGGGGTTTGCACGCTCGCTGCGCTGGAGGCAAGCAGCGCTCGGCGCTTCCTCCGGCATCTCTGCCCGCAGCGCAGCAGCGCGTGCCGGGGCAGGTCGGGACATCGGATTCATCCGGGGCCCAACGCGCAGGAGCTGCCCCCGTTACGCGCACGGTGCCGTGCTGCTTCCCACGGCACCGAGCCAGGGTCTGCGCCGCTCCACCGACTGCTAACGAGGAACAAAGCCCGTTAGTTCCCTCCCAGCCAAAGCCGGCCCAGACACAGCAAGCACACAACATCCACCCCCTCCTTTTGCAGTCTCTCACTTCAGCTCTGCTGTGACCCAGGAAAGGGGGGGGATGTTGTTCAGGGCTGGAAGCTGAGCCCGGAGGTTAGACAAGCCGGACCCTTGTGCACGCAGCCTGGGTGCCGGAGCCGGCTGCGGAGGCTTGGGGGTTTGCCCGAGCAAGGGCAGCAGCGTGGCCGGTGCAGCGCAAACCTCGCCCCGTGAGCTGGCGAGCGGAGAGGCAGGCCCATGCAGGAGCCGCGGCTGGAACCGTGGCGAGGATGCTGCCGGGCGGGTGCTTCCACAGCCTGCTCTCACCTGCACCAGGACCAGCAAGGAGGAACCAGCTCCTCTAAGGTGCTGCTACAGGGAGAGCGAGGTGCCAAGAGCCTGCTCCCACCCCGCTCTCCCGTCTGAGGTCTAGGGGGAGGAGGCAGGGGCCAGCTGAGGCCTCTTAACCCGAAACAGGCCGAGGAGGCGGAGGCATTGGGGCCTATATAATGCCGGCTGCAAGAGCCCTTGGGGAGGTGGGCTGTGGGTTGGTGTGTGCTTTGGGGGGGGAAATTGGGGCCTAAGACAGGGAAATGTGGTCTGTTAAGGGCGGGAGGTGGGCTGTGGGTTGGTGTGTGCTTGGGGGGGGAATGGGAATTGGAATTGGGGCCTAAGACAGGGTAAATGTGGTCTGTTAAGGGCTTTTTTTTTTTAGGTACTTTGGTCTGTGTTAGCCAGCTGGAAAAAAAATCTGTTTTGTTTAGAGGGTTACAGGATGTCTTTTGAATTTCTAGCTCTTCCACTTGAGAGTAGCTTTATTCATGGGTAAGCATGAGGAAAGGGCTCCTACAGCTCTTCTCTGGCCTGAAGAGAAAGATGCAGTTAAATGTGTGCTCTTGCACTTTGAGGTGCAGCCCTCAAAATGGGCTGCCGTGGTGGCTGGTGCCTCTGCTAATAGGTGTGAGCATCGGAGCCTTGTCTCTTACTTCTACCTGGTCCTGTAAGAGCTGTGGCTTTACCTGGGGCCTTGTCTGGGAGGCGAAAATCCTATCTCTGCTCAATGTAGCTGCTCATGTTTGCTCTTTGTACTGGATTGGAAGTGCCTGTGTTTCCTGTGGAGAGTCCCGAGTCCTTTGTGCAAAGAAGCGAGCTCTCTGAGGTGGTCTTGTTTCTGCTGGCGTTTTAATCTAGAGAAGATGCTTTAAGTTTCCTTGTTCATGGGCTGATGGGAGAGTAGCAGAGCAGTGCTGAAGGGTGTCCCGTGCACCCCGCCGATGAAGGTGTTGCCTGATGCTGTAGTGTGAGCTGATAACAGCAGATGGCTCTCAAAGCCCCTCTGAAACCTGGATGGACGCTGCCAGGGAGCACAAGCTCTGGCCTGGCCCTGTACAGCCCCAGCAGGGAATAAGTAGTGGCTGGCTGTGGGTGCCTGGGGCAGAAGAACTGGGATGAGGCCAAAGTGGTGCTCCAGCCGGTGTGTCCTCCTGGTAACCTGCAGACTAGAGGCTGCCGGTGCCCCTGTGTTTGTGTACGTGTGATAACTTCACTGCAAAACCTGCTAGTGGTGCTGCATAATGCAATCCTCTACCTTACTTTAGAGGAGGGCTGAACTCTTGCCCTGCCTTAAACTCCAGGAATAAAGACTGCACTGGTGCCTACACCCATCTCTGCTCCCCTGCGAGTGCCATCCTGTGGCAAGAACAGGAAAGACTTCAAGGCCAGGCAATCTACAGATGGCCACCAGCAGACTCCACCCAGGGCGAGCAGGTCAGGGCTTCAGAGTCTGCAGACACAGTGGTATTTTCTAAATAGCCTGTTCCACCCCAGAACAACGTTCCCTGTCTCCCTGCAGAACTGTCAGGGCCATGGTGGCTGCTCTCATCCAGGAATAAAGGTCCTTCTGGCTGCTGGCATCTCTGAAGTTTGTCAACAAAGGGAGGCAGCTAATGCCAGGAGCGGTGATCGGGCTTCAGCCCCGCGAGCTGCTGCTGGCATCTGGGTAGAGGCTGTAAACACCCCGGGTTGGTGCTCGAGGGAGAGGAACTGCTGGGGCTGTTACCCTGGGTATGCAGACATAAGGGAGTCTCGAATTCTCTGCAAGCACTCGCTGCCCTTCCGTGATACCAAGGCCAAGTGAGTCTTGACTTTGTGATGTGAGGCCAGGAATCTAATAATTCCCACAAGGTCATGTAAGTGAATGCATCCTGTAACTCCCTAATGAGTCAACTCTGCCTCTTACAGATACGCAGGGCTTAAATGATCTGGAAGGCCTCTTGTAGCAGGTAATTTAGAAATGGAACAATGATTAATTAAAAAAAAAAATATCCTTAGGGGTATTGGGTCTTCTATTTGTAGGTGTTGGGCTCTGCATGCCTTCCACACTGCTCAACTGAAAAGAAAAAGGAATAATCTTTTTCCAGCTGGGGTGGGGCCAAGGGGGAAGTGTGTAAGATGCTCTAAGTGCCTCAGCTTCAATTTGTCCGGTCTCTCCATTTGCTAAAGTGATCAGAGGGAAAGCGGTGAATTTGTTTTTCCCATGCTCAGTGCTGCTGAGAGGTGAGGACCGTGCTGGCTGGCTCTTTCTGCTGAGTCACAGCCTGCTCGCTGCCTGCGCCGTCCTAACACCGAGGGTGTTTCTGCCTCTGATTTACATCTTTACAGCGCCGCTGGCCTCAGCGTGGGTTACAGGGGTGTATCACGCTCCGATTGCCTGTGAAAATGAAATGTAAGTTGACTTCAGTTGGAGAGAACTGTGTCTGAGTTGCAAATAGGCGTATTTGGTTTCAACTTGTGAGGAACGGAGCCAGCTCTCGAGCTGCAAAGTTACATGCAGGGTCAGAGCTGCTGGGGAAGGTTTGCATGAGCCTTGTTCTGGTCTGCTCAGCGCCGGCCTGGGTAATGCCCGTTGTCCTGCCGTTACTGACAGTATACAAGCATGGCTGGGAAAACTGCTTGTGTAACGCCCCGCTCGCTGCCATGATCTCCATGGAGAGGCTTCAAAGCATGGCGAGCTCATGAAACCCAGCTGGGTCCCTGGTCTGATGCCATGCCTGTGTTAGCGGCCGTGCCCTGGGAAGCAAGTCTGGGGGCTGCGTCTGCCTGGGGCTTCCTCATTTAGGAAGGGGTCATCCTGTGGTCTATCAGCATGCAATAGCATCTGGAATTGTTTTGGAAAGATCAATCCTGTTGCTGGAAACCATTTTGAAAGCGATTAGCCCATTTCCTTTTTTTAGGTGGACTTTAATGGCCAGGTTGCAAAAGGGGTCTGAGTAGCACTGTAATGGAATTAAGCTAGTGCAGAATTTGAGTATTTATTTCGGCTAGGACCATTATGGTTTTGCAAAAGCCATCCTTAATCTGAATTAAGTGACTGAAATGAAGCAGCTTGTGGACAGACGAGGCCCTGGGGACATCTGACTTAAAACCACTGTAACCCAGAATTCATCACGCAGTTGCAGTTCTGCAGGTCAATTCCCACTGCAGGTGAGACCTGAGAAATCGCATCCTACCTTCCATAGCACCTGCCATCAAAAACCTTGGTAGGGCTGTGAAACAAGTTGCAGAACTCACCTGTGAGGAAAATGAGCCCTGTCTTATGGATGAGGAAACCGTGGAAGCTAAAGGCTTAATGCTTTCCTTCCTAAAGGTTTCCTTTATAATTTGATGTTAAAAATAGTGTCTTATTTCCACCTGGCAGCAGTATGGGCCGAAAGGAATGGAGGGGAAGAAAGCCTGGACTGAGTTAGAATTGTAGGATAAACTCACGGATCCTTTTTCCTATAAACAAAACCACCCTATGAACAAGAAGTGGCCAGAAGAGCTCTGCGCGGTAATTAAAGTCTGTCAGCTTGCTGTCTGTACAGGTAAGAAATCTGCCTACAGAGTGTTTCTCTGCAGTTCCTCTTAGCCGGTGCAAGATCTGTCAAATTACCGTGAGCTCATTCCACTTGGGGCTCAGAGCACTCAGCTGCACTTCAGGACTTGGACTGCTCCAGCAGTTCCCATAACATCTCGCTACTGCTGCAGCAGCATCCTGCATCCATCCAGTGCAAAACAGTGTGTGCCTGCCCAGTGCAGGGAGCAGAGGTGGAGGGTTGCTGTACCTGAGATGTAGTACAAAATGAGTGTCTCGCAGCACAGTGGGGCTTTGCATCAAAGGGATGGATCTGCAGCAAGCTAGAGGTGCATGTGTTAAGACGTGGGGAGTGAGGGCACCTGAACAAGGGAGTCTTCTCCCAGTTGCTGCCCCTCTGATGTGGGCATTCAGCCCACGTTTTTGGCCCTGCAGGGTGTTGGTGAGGAGGAGAAGCTGGATGTAGATTTGATTATTTCTTTGCAGTAATCTTATTTACCAAGAAGATCCATGTGCTTCTATTTCTCTGAACACAGATGGAATTAAACAGCAAGATGCTGGGTCTTTGCTCATCGTGCCTTGGATAGGGCTGCTTATGATACGCTGAGCACTTTATTTTTCAGGTACTGTGCCACCAGGCTTCTGTGGCTGTGCCCTGGGCCAGGACAGGAAGGTGCTTGCTTGTGTGATCGCAGTCTTGAGGACTGACTGGGGGGAATCATTGCTGTTTCACTTGAGGCTGGCAGCACTGTGGTCCATCAGCTGATGCATTTAATTCTTGACTAGCCTTTGCCAACAGATCTTCTAAATGGCCGGAATGTGGTAAGAGCGGCTATGCCTGAACATCAGCTGGGACTGGCTAATGATGCTTCCCAGCCCATGATTTCTTGGATCCAAAAGGGACTCGGTGCCTGGTGA
The DNA here is from genome assembly GCF_000699145.1 of Aptenodytes forsteri. Classification (NCBI taxonomy): domain Eukaryota; kingdom Metazoa; phylum Chordata; class Aves; order Sphenisciformes; family Spheniscidae; genus Aptenodytes; species Aptenodytes forsteri. The sequence goes on along the minus strand of NW_008796188.1, from coordinate 2,914,855 downwards.
GCTGAGAAACGCAGGCAGGCAAAGCTGAGCCTTGAGATGACTTCAGAAAGCCAGGTGTCATCATCCCGAGTACTTTGTGTTAAGAAATGAGGGCAGGGGGTCCCTTTTGGTTTTGTCTTCTTTAGATGAAGAAATAGTCCTGTTAGAGGATGCTCAGCTGATTCGCAGTCAGTCTTGTGTTCCTGGTACATCTGTACCGCCTGTAGGAAGAGCTGCTGTTCCAGAATTGGACTCTAGCTGCTTGCACTACAAGTTCAAATTCAGCTTGCTCCTTGTCTCACAAGCACAGATCCCCTTGTAGCACTGGAGTATTTATTTTACAATTCCCAAAGCAGTGGCATTTTTTTCAGAGATGTGTCTACCCTGGGAAAATTCTCCAACCAATTTATAGTGGGTACTTCTTAACCAGTTTAAAAATGGGCAGAAAAGAGACATTCCCCCGGTTTCAGATGCCTCACCTGTTTCTATTGACCTGGAAAAAACTATCTCAGTGTTGCACGTTCATAAATCCAGATTTTTTTCCCCCCTCATATGACTGTACTTTGTACTTCTGCAGTTACAGATACTGTAGTAAGAGAATGGCTTTGACTCTCCATAGGACTACAAGATACCTTGAGACCTTTATTCCAAACCGAGATGGACCACTCCCAACCCAGTCTGCTTTTAAAAACCTCTGGTGCTGCAGGTTCCACATCTGTGTCTTCCCCCCCCCGGCTTTCCCCTTGAGCTTTCCCCTTCACAACCTCTGCCAGAAGCCTGTTCTTGGACTGGGTGTTTGCCCTTGATTTGCGCTTGAATGTTTCTCAGGAAAAACTGAAACCTGGAGCCTGTCTGACAGAAGATCCCTCCTGCAGTTTCTCCACTAAATCCGATTACCAGGGATAGTAACCCTGTAATGCAAGGCAGTAACTCCATTGAGGGATCTCCACTGCATCTGTAACGTGCCAGAGCATCTCACTGCTTTTCCAGATGAAGCAGGCAACGTGGAGAGGGATCTTTTGGGAGTATGACTTGTTTCTTCAGCCTCTCCCTCCACTTTCCAGTGCTTCAGGCTGGGTTGAGGTTCCGTACTGGGTGGTGAGAGAACCCCAGTGCTCCTTTACACCACTGCCTGCCTCAGGGTGATTAACATGTCACCGGTTGACTCCTTCCCACAGGGGTCTGCTGAACCAGATGCTAATTAAAGCTGCCCACCACTGTTCCTCCATGCATGCTGTGGAATCCCAGTGGCTATCCGTTGTATGTGTAGTTGGAGGTGCATGGATAATGGCTGCAGAGCTGCCTGCCTTGGGCAGAAGGCTGCTTTCCCTTTGTTAGCGTGGAGCTTACAACCGGATGAAATTAAAACCAGGATGGCTGCATGTGGTAGCTCCTGTCAGGGGCTGGTGAGGAAGGTAAGGGGATGCTGTTAGCAGCTAGTGAGCTGTTAGTATTTTCATCTCCTTGGATATCGAGGACAATGGGTGACAGCACAGTTGGACCCGAGGTGGTGAATCCAGGCCCTGAAGCATGTCTGTGTGGGATGCCCGGCTAAACGCAGGCCGTGCAGAAAATGGAAGCCAGGGTTGGGAGATGTGGCATCTCCCATCACCCCTGGGTGTGGGACCAGCAGTGCCGGCCGGGCGGAGGCCGGTCTGGGGGCGCAGGACACCCCGAGCCCGCGCCGGTCCCTCAGCGCCGACCACAAAATGGCGCCGGGGGCGGTTTTGGAGGGGGGAGAGAGTAGGGCAGCGCGCGAGCGCCCCCTCTTGGACGGGGCCGCGCGCGC
>NW_008796188.1:2896044-2912108 GCF_000699145.1 Aptenodytes forsteri | reverse complement strand
TAATTAAAAAAAAAAAAAAAAAAAGATAAATTAATCAGTAATAGAAAACCATGAGGAAAAGGCGTTTCAGAAAATAGAGCTGTCCATGCCCAGCCTGAAATTTGGGGGTGGCAAGCGTTATTGAGGTCACGGTGCCTCGGAGTTGCCTTGTTTTTGTTGCATCCCCCAGGTGCCCGGGCCAAGGGATTCCAATATTTAACGTTAACAGCACGGTTGCCTCAGGTGGGTTCCTGTGCTGTTAAACCCCGGGTGTTTTCCAGCCGGGCTGGGGATGCTGGTGCCGAGCCCCGTGGGTTTGGGGCTGGGGTGGTGCTACTTGGTGTAACTGGTGGTGTCAGCGATCCCTGGATGTGCCTCGCACCTCACAGGCATCCCCGTGTCGTGCTGAAATTGCCCCCTTGTCCCCTTCATTCGTCTCTTTCTGTGCTGCCTGTTCTTTCTTGTCCTAAAATCGCACCAGGCGGGGCGCAGGGCTGGCCCCCTTTCTGGGGTCTGCCTTTTTTGCTTTAGCTGCTCGGCATTTCTTTGTTTTAAGTCTAACTTCACAGGTGTGAAAAAGGAAGTTTTCTTGCCAGGTGTTTCCAGCTGTGCTGCATGGCACACCTGCCCTCCTGGCTTGGAGCAATTAAACCCATAAGGAGTAGAAACCGCTTACTTCAGGTGAGGGATGGAGATTTCTGCCTGCATCCCTGTCTGCCATGTTAGCACAAGGGAGGATTCGGTTAGGGAAGATGTTTTTTTTTTAACACCTAGAAATGCAATCCTGTTGTTCATTCGCAGAGGGCAGCTGCCATCGCTTTAAAGGGAGTTTCTCCTTCCATTTGCTGGTGGTACCACCACGCGAGGTGCAGCTCCATTTGCAGCGAGAGGCTGGTCTTGCTTAGAAACGGGCTTGCTGGAACGAGCAGCTGAGATGAGCTAAGCTGTCACTTCAGCAATTTATATGCAGCGTATTCCTGAGCTGCCCTGCGTTTATCTGTGTGGATCTGGGCAGATGTCTAACGTGTGTCTGAATGAGTGGAACAAAATTCACTACCGAGAATCACTAATTCGTTCTGTTGAGCAATGGCTGCCCTCTTACATCCGATGAAGGGTTTTTGCCTTTGCTGCCAATACCTCAGATTTGGAGTGTTTAATGGTTTTCCTTGTGCAGTTCAAATTTTTTGCATTTTTTTCTCAAGGTGGTCAATCAAAACAGCTCTCAGTTGGGCATTTACAGGCTGCTCTTGAGAGAAGGAATGTTAAAATCTTATTCTCTCTAGAAATGAGAAACAGTCTAACCCAGTTACACTTTGTTCCATCTCGATATGCAAAATGCTTGTTTTTTCCCCTAAGATGTGCAGCTAAGGAGAAAGGCAAGGTGCTGGCTGACTTAACTGTAGTGCGTGGAGGTTTTTGAGGCAGATAATTCACACCATAGTATTGCGTGTTCTTATTCTTGCTCTAGATAGAATAATGATGTTTGGAAGGAGGTGTATGGCTGTGGCATACTTCCCTGTGCCATCTGCCAGTGTTAGCAGAGGTACCTCATGCTGCTGAATGCCCTTGGAAATGAAGGCTTGTGGAATTAAGATGCAGGTGGGGTTTGTTTTTTGAGACCCAGCTCTTGTGCTCTGGGGAAATGTGGTGCCTGTCCCACAGGTTGGTTGCTTGGGTCTCCATCCTCCATCAGGCTTGACTGCAGCATGAGGTGATCGTAGGACAGTTGAGTCTCGAACACATAGAGCTTAAAATTAAACACCTGGTGAGCTCTGTTTGGTTTAAAAGGTTATTAGGCCATTAGTGTGTGCGTGGAGGTGTCCAGTCCTGTGGTTCTGTCTTCATCTTGCACAGCAAGACAGCCAGAAGTTGACCCTTGAGAAACTTGAACTAAACCAGCTCTGCCTGTTCTAATGAGTGAAAGTGTGAAGCGCGGTTGCCATTGTTTGAAGCCTTTAAACGAAGACTCTGTTCCTCTCTGAAAGAGGACCATTTGTTCAGCCCTGCTCTGGAACAGCTCGCTGCTAATCTGCAGCTTTCAGGTGAACTTGTTGCAAAGGTCCCATCTGACATGAACATGAGACGCATCAAGATGTTGTGGTCTCTGTCTGGGAGAGCAAGGCTGTTAGCTACTCTGGAAGGGGCAGGTGGCATCACAGATTAAGATATTGACATTTATCCTTTATCAGCTGGGATTAGCTGAGATGAGGACAGAAGTGACAGGACTTCTGTGTGCCCTGTGGGGAGCTTCCATGGGGAGGAGATGGGTCCAGTCCCTTCAGGTGACAAGATGCAGGTGACAAGTGCAATAGTATGGGTTTTGTGTCTCTCCCTCATTACTCGCCCTTTTCACGTACTGTGTTAAGTGTTTACGGGTCAGGCTTCTAATTTAGTCTTCCTCACCCTGCATCAGTTCCTCTGTGTCGCCTTGCCGCCCTCTGCTTCCAGCCTCTTTCTTCCCAAGGCATTTAATTCAAACTGCCCCATTCCCTCTGTGCTTAATAAACTGCAGTTTCAGCAGGACCCAGCTGGACCAGGTAAACATATTTATCTGTCCTGAACAAGTAGTGCTGCAGCTTTCTCATTTCCTTCCCAAAAGCCATGGGGAAGTCTGCTCCTCTGGCCAGGAGAGCAGTCCTCGTAGGATAAAAATGAGGGAAAAGTGACACTGCAACTGCTCCTTCCACGTTGAGGCTGAGCCCAGTGTATCTAGTCAGGGACCTTTGTAGCATGCCAGTAAGGTGGGTGTCTTAATCTTTTGCCTTTCATGTTCCTCTGCTTCATTTCGAAGAACCATGTTCTTCATTGCATGCTTGTTGATCTATGTTGCATCATTGTCTTTTTTTGGGGTTTTGCCAGCCATGGGATTTGGAAGTGTTTGGGTACCACTTTGCTCCTTGCATATTTGCTGGGGCGTAGCTGAGCGGTTCTTACTGTGTAGTAGTGGGGAGTAGAGAAAATTGCTCCTTGATGACGTTTATATCCTCATTTGGAAGTTGGGCTTTGCAGTATCATGGGGCTGTTAGGAACGGCTGGGGAAAGCCATGTTGTAAATGCTCTTGAGACGGTGTCTGCCGTTTCTTCTGAAAGCCTGTGTTCATCAGCATGGGAGTAACAAATTGTCCTGACACGTACAGCAACACAACTGTAACCTCTTTGCCTGTTGGAGTGTCTGCGTGCGCCTGTATGGGTGTTTGGCATTGCCGTTTGAGATGTGGGTGCTGGGGTGTGTCCGCATCCAGACTTTCAGACAAATCCCTTTTGGTTTGCAAAGCATTGAAAATTGGATCATGAAGCAGTGTCTGAGGGGAAGTGCTGAGGGTGGCTATTCCCTTTTTTCCCCAATAGGAATGTTATTCAAAAGCTGGAAGAAAGCTGTAGATTTGAGTTTGTCTTGAGCAGAATAAGCTTACTTTGCCAGCCCAGCGTGCTGATGAGGCTTGGTTGTTGTCTGCATCTTTTGAGGGAGTGCTGCTAATTTAGCTGTAGCAATGCTCTGTCACTTGATGAATTAGTCAAGAAAGAATCGGGGCGCTGGCTTCCACGCAACTCCCAGTATTTTCCACTTTGCTTAGCCTGTTGGTTGATGAGGTCAGTCGGCTAGTAGGTTGGCTTATTGCTTCCTAGGCTATGTACTGGCTGTACATAAGTGTGGGGCTGGACTGTGAGAGTTGGAAGCTCATGGTGAAGTGCCTTGGACTTGGTGACAAGACTCGTGGGTCCTTCGTCTGGGTGATGCTGAGAGGGTGTGTGGCGTGTCAGGGCTGTCTCTGGAGCTGCTGGAACATGGCACAGGTTTAGGAGGGTCGTGGCTCTGCACGCAGGTAAAGCAACCAGCCCTTGAACAACAGGGTCCTGTGTTTGTGCTTTCTGGGTATACGGCTTGCTCTAAGGTCTGCAGACCTGTGTAGTTTGTGAAAAAGCACTGTGAGCCCTTTCTTGCAAAAGCAAAATGGACCTCTGTAGCTGTATTAGAACAGCTGAGACTTAAATAAAATCAGAGATGATTGTTTCCCTTGTGTGCCTGCCCCTTAGCCAGGTGGAGGGGGAACCCCAGACTCAGGGTCTTGGCTATTCCCAGCCTCTGTTCAGAGAAGCACCAGCTGATGTCTTGGGAGAAGGACAGCAGCTCTCAGAGGATCTCTCCCTAGTACTGCAGTCGCATCAGAGCTGGGCTGGCTTTCTAGGTTTTTCTGTTCATCCAGTGTAATCCCTGCTTTCTACCTCAGGAGCTTTGCTGGCTTAACCGTGGTGCTTAGACTCCAGAGGTGGGCTGGCATGGTGTCTGGGGCTCACCCCAAGGGCATATCCTTGCAGCTGGGGGGGCTCATCAATAAAGTAGGCAGTGCTGTAACGCACAGGTTGCTGGCAGGGCTGTGCCTACCTGCGGAGACAGAAAAGAAAGGAGGTAATTGCAGAAGTAACTAGAGCTGGATTGCTAATCCTTGCAGAGCAGTGCAGAGATGTTCCCACTCATCTCAGACCAGTCCTGGGAAGAGAATCAGGGTGACTGATGCTGGGCAGAAGTCAGTGGGCTGTTTGGTGGCAGGCAGCCCTGCCAAAACCTTGCAGAGCAGCAGGCTGGCTCAGCCTTGCCAGAGGTGCAGCCCTCAATTTGGATCACTGCTTCTTCTTGGAGATGCACAAGTGGTGGAGTGTCTGCTCTATGCAGCATTGCTCCCGTCCAGTTCTTTTAGCATGAACAGCCCCTCAATCCCAAGCTGTCTTTGCAGATCACCCCAGGATGTGGTGGATATACCAGAGAATTGTGGCCCTTTAGGTAAACCCTTGTGTGGTTTTTAAGGTGGGCACAGCTCTGCCGTGAGGGACTGAACAAATCTCTGAATCTCTTCTTGCAGCAGGATGGATCTCCTCCATCTGCGAGTTGGAGCTTTGTTTCGCACTGAAATCTGCTGTTTGTAGGCTGGTTTTTAAAGTGCTTGTGGAAAGCATATGCGGTTTACACTAGAGTCTGGAGGAGACGTATCTGTGCCTTTAGACTTGAGTGGATTTTCTTTGCAAGAAAATGATGAGCCCTTCATGCTCCTCAGAAATCAATCCACTGATTTTTTTCCCTTTCCCTTCCAAGCAGTCCGATTAGTAAAGGCAGTCATTACATGTGGCATGGCTTCTGTTTTCAGTGTCTTTTCTTTAAATACCCAAGGGAAGGGAGCACCAGGGGATACCTTCTGGTAAGCTAAAAGGATTATCGCTGCAGTTGGGCTAATTATTTCCATCTTCGCAGCCTCCCCACTGTACCTGCCCTGACCTCTCTTCCTAGAGCAGATCCGGTATCACTGTCTGTCCATCTTTGCCTCTATGCCCTCCTTCAGTACTCTTTTGAATTGCTTCAGAGTGGTTGGTGGGGTTGCACCGTTAGTGCCCTGGGAAGGCAGGTGGGTTTGTCCCTGAGCTGTCCTGCGTACTCTTTTGAATTGCTTCAGTGGTTGGTGGGGTTGCACCGTTAGTGCCCTGGGAAGGCAGGTGGGTTTGTCCCTGAGCTGTCCTGCTCGGCTGGTCAGTGTGTGTGTTACTCTAAGTGAGCTGTGGCTCGGCTGTCTGTGATGATGCTCTAAGGCACATGGGAAGGACGAAGGCTGATAGGGGTTATTGTGGGATGAGGTGCAGGCTTAAGGGACAGATTATACAAGTCCATAGGAAGAAGGACTGTATTAAACTCTGCTGTTCATGGAGAAACTTCAGCACTTACAAGAGAGGTGATGAAACTACTTGTATTCATGGTTTTGAATAGCGTGTGTGTGACTTTGAATGCCGTGTGCTACAGAGTTGCAGGGCTTTCTGCCACTTGTCAGCTTTTCGTTTTATGGCTCCCCATCAGCTCCTGTCCCAGGCTGTCTGTCTGTCTGGAAGTGCCTGATATAATTTCAGATGGATTTCATCAGTGTGTCAAGTCACTTGCTGCAGAATGAAATTCCTTGAGGTGTTTGTAAATGGCTCAAAAAAATCTAAAGAAGCCTCTCCCGTGATCCTTGAACACGTCCAGCTCAGCAATGTGCATGTTTGTGCTGGCCTGGAGATCCATTTTTGAGATAAATCAACTGTCTTCCACACATTGGAAAGAAGTGTTTGCTGGGATGCCCTTTTGAAGTTGAAATTGGAGAAGTAGGTGGGTGTTCAGAGTGGTGAAATTCTTCCCTGCCTAAGAAACATTTAATCTCGTATTTGATCAAAGCTTGACTTAGATCCTGGATGCGTTGGCTTGGTCTTACCATGAAGGTGTGTGTGTCTTGTTCGCAAGCAGCTCTGCTCCTTTCTCTCAAATGTCACTTAATGTGAGCTTCCTGGTGCAGGGAACACATCTGGCCAGCTGTGCACGTTCTCAGTTGAGTTGAAGGCAGAGCAGGTCTGTCAAAGTCAAGATGTGAGGCAGAGTGATGGGCAAGCAACGTTTGTCTTGGCTGGCTGCTGTAGCTTCACATGTCCAGCTAGCAGGGTGAGTCTTCGGCAGAGGGGGAAGGGGAGTATTCCCCAGTGGTGGGTGGTGAGCACAGGGACCACGTGAACTCTCATCAGGCTGAGGTGCAGCCTGACAAGAAGGCCAAAGAGATGGAGTAAAGCTAACTGAGGGCTGAGGGGATATGTGCGTACTGTCTTCTCCCTGGGTTCCTGTCCTGGGAAGGGGCTGTTGGACCTCAATGACTGGAGGTACGGTAGTGGGAGGGCTTTGGGGGTGGCGATCTACAGCACGTCTGCACGACAGCATCAGAACTGTGTGTCCAGGCTGAAAACTTGCTTGCCCTGGGCTTATAGGTCACACAATGTTCCTGTCCTGGTTTGCAGAGCTCAAGGTGAGTGTGTTCATTGTGTGGTTAGTTTGAGGACATAGTGATGACAGAAGGAGTGTGCCAGCAGAGACTTTCCCAAGAGAAGGGATAATCCAGCGGGATGAGATTCCTGGAGGTTGGTTTGTAGCTCTAGCCTTTTGTGAACTCTCAGGGTTATGTTTCAGTGCAGGCTCTCAAGAGGAGCCCCTGTATAAAAATGCAACTTTTATCTGAAAGCGTACTTCACTTTGGTATGGTCAGAAATAAAGGAAACCTAAGAGAGGTAAATGTGTCTCGTGTTCCTTTTCTAATGCTGACCCGCCTTGTACGAAGTGCTGACTAGCTCCATGCAGGTGCTGAGTATTTTATTACCCTCCCACTGCAGATCCTGGATGTGATGGGGTAAGAGTTGCTGGGCCTGAATTACCTTTGTGGTTTAAGGTGAGACTTGTGATAAAGCTGGCTTGTGTGGTCACGTTACAGAAGTGGAGCTTCACGTGCTCTCTGCCGGTAGCTGTAGCTTGTGGTGTCAGACATCAGGTGTTAGTGAGCGCAAAGCTGGGATTTAATCTGAAGTCAGAATTGCCTTCTGTGGTTCATTTTCAGCTCCCACTTGCTTTGAACTCAAGGGCAAACTTTACCCTGAGCAAATTCTGCCCTCTGAAGTTACTTCTTTATATGTGGTTTTACCTACTGCCTCATCAGCATGACAAACAATGCTGCCCTGGAGCTAGCTGGAGGGGTTTGTAGAAGTAGCTTTTAACAATGGACATCTCCAAATTGGACAGAAGACTACATGCTTTTCCCTTAGCATCTTCTGGTGTAATAATGGAGAGCCTGACAGGCATATGCAAGCAGAAGTAATAAATGTTGCTGTTGGGTACAAAAAGGAAAGCGGGTAAAAGTCCAGCTAAAGATCTACCGCTCAAGCTGTGGTGTTGCTTGTAGTCACTGCCCATCAGTAAGCAAGAGAACAGATTCAGAAAGGATGGGACTAAAATGAGGGTATTGGACCTATGCTGTGACAAAGGGAATGACTCTCTGGGGCTTGTGAAGAGGAGACTTGCAGGGTTGCAGTGGTGGACGAATGATCTGGAAAAAGGGCAACTGTGAGCTGGAGAAAGGAGTCTGCCACGATGCTCCCAGGTTTTGTTCTCATCCTGAGCAGTGTGTGCATCTTGGGCACCTGCCAAATCCAAGCACCATGTGCACACGTGGGCATGCTGTCCTGTCTCCTTTCCTTTCTCATCAATCTCTCCTGTTCCTGTCCTCTTTCCCTTCCATTTTCAATCTCGCCTGGCAGACACAGATCCATGTTCTTCTGCAGTGCCCCTAGGAGCCTCTTCGCTGAGGCAGCCGGTGCTTGCCTGGCCCTTGCCTTGGGCAAGAGGTCAGCAACTGGACTTGCTGAGAGCAAGATGGGGCCCAGCTCCCTGCAGGATGTACTGGGCTTCCAGCATTGGGAATCTCTCATCTGCAGCACTGCTGAGCTGTCATCAGTGCATCTTTATTTTATGGTTTTGTAGCCTACTTTGCATGAGTTCTGCCTTTCCCCTATTTTAGTGTTAGTTGAATTACCTTGCTAGCTCCTCCCTTCCCCTAGGTTCCTCCAGGCGAGAGGGGAGGAGAGTCATGAATACTGTCTAATCTGAAGGCACTTATTAATGCTTAATCTCTCAGATATGTCACTGCTTTTATTGTGTCTAATAATAGTTTATTGTCACGGCTGTCTGAGGTCTGTGCTCAGCTCCAAAGCATGTTTCATTAGTTATTGTTGCTCATGTACTCCCCTTATGGAGGGGTTTTTGACTCCATGGGTTGGTTTGCTCTATCAACATCCAAGAGCCTCTTGGCGCTTAAGTTCTTAAATGGAAGAATTCTGTACTGTGGTTGTAGCAGTATGAAAAAAGTGTGCAGGTGAAAAGCACCTTATCAATGCTCGTGGCAAAATAGCTTGAAATGGCCTGGGTGAAATACTAGAAAGTCCTCATTAGCTAGAGGGAGCTGGGCATACCTGGGTGATGCTGAAGGGAGGTCAGCGTGTGTAAAACGAGTTTCGGAACTGAGTAAGGATCGCAAGGCATTCAAGTCCAGTAGTCTGCAGAGAGACAAATGCCCTGAACGCTTCCCGTCTGTGAAAATGGGCAGTTCTGTAAGACGGGTAAAGCTGTCGGGCTGCAGTGGGGTTTGCTTTGCTGCTGCCTGATGTCAGCGTGAGAACAGAAGCCGGCGTCTCCCACCAGCAGTAGACTGCTCTCTGCCTCCTTCGATAAGGAGTGACAAAGCGCTGTGGCTCTAGGTGTGGTCAGAGCCTCTTCAAATAGTCTGCCTCTATTCATGCACTGCAATAAAAAGAAGCACTACTAAAATACTGGCAACCCTGCTTATTCCAGCCTTTGTATTAGTGATTTAGAGAGAGCCTGTGACCTTACCGAACATTGAATGGATCCCTCGTAACCTGAGACCAGGAGCAATATTATTTTAAGCAAGAAGTAAGGCTCTGAAGCCGGCTGTCCTTTTATACATATCATACGTGTGACAGCAGAGCTGCATTTAGAGCTGAAAGGGGATAAAATCCCTGAGGAGACTGATTGCACCTCATTTATTTTTAACAAATGTACTGGGAAAGATTGAGCCTGAATTCCTAGACTTGGGGCAGTCTTAAATTTGGACAATTTCCACTCTATCCCTGTGGAAAGGAAGATGGGCACCAGCTGGGCTTCCAGCTAATTCCTGGGGAGGATGAAATGCACATGGATTCTGATTTTTTTAAACTTGCTCCTCTTTTAGTCTTTGGGTTAGGAGGGGAAGTAATGGTTTTACAGCTCTCTGGCTGAATTTATGGTCTGGGTTCCCATGTGGATTGTCACTATTCACGTTGCCTGCATCTGCTTTTGTGGCAAATCTGCTCATTGGCTTGATAAAACTAGAATCAAGGCAAGACAGATTGCTACCTGACCGTCATCCCGAGTGGCCCAAACTGGGCGAAGACCAGCTGGAGAGAGACATCCGAGTGCTCAGTAGGGATGTGTTTTGTGTATAAAGGTTTTTGTTTGCCGTTCATCCTTACTTGAAAATCCTTGTTTGTCTTGTTGCCTCAGCATGGTTCAAACTGTGCTCCCTTGTTATGAAAAATAAAGGTACAAATGCAGCTTCTGTTGGGTTTTTGTTTTAAAAGCAAGAGCTCTGGCTCTGAAATTCTGCTGACTTGTGCTGGGTATTGGGAGACATATTGCGTCTCCCACTGCACCTCTCGCTTGCTGTTCATGGCGTGGCGTATGAAACTCAGAGCTAAAACAGGCACTGGTACCCTTGGGTGGAACCATGGCAGCCGATGAGCAGTCTGATCAGCCACCCCCTGTGACCGGGGCAGCAGCTTCCCGGTGCTCGGTGAGGTGTGAGCCTGTTGGGGTGCCCACCCATTTCCCCATCGCTCATTGACTTGGTTGGCATCTCCCAGTCCCTGCCCTCTCTGTCAGGAGTTGAACGATGCACTCATCCCTAGGCTGTGCTCTCCTGTTCATGGTTTTTTGGGTTGGTTTTTTTTTTCCTTGAGCTCTTCCAGATTAGGATTTTTTTTCTGCATTTATCTTCTTACTGCCCCTTCTGATACAGATTTAATAAAAAAAATGCTGCTTTTAGTTTTTTAATAAATACTGTTGTGAACATTTTGAGGGAACAGTGTTTCTTCTGCTGTTATGCAATAACATGACAAGGGAGATGGAAGTGTAGCAGAAATGCTTGACGAATGTCCTATTGTTTGTGTCTTTTGGCCTTAAAAAAAAAAAAAAAGACATTCAGGAAACACACTCTGACTTTTGACCTCATCTGAAGTCTCTCTTAGTCCTGAAAAGCAAAAATAATGCAGAAAAGCTAGATACAAGCTAAAATCGCCTTCTCTGAGCCCTGTCTTGTTGCGTAGTGACTGCTGGGGTGAGGACAAGTCCTGCTAAAGCCCCAAAAGCTTGCGAGATCTGGCATGCTTGTTTCTTTCTAGGCTAAGAAACCAGTGTGTCAAGAAGGCATGACTCTTTCCTTCCCCTGTATTTATAGAGAGACTGTCCTGATAAGGCATCCTGCTGCGTTCCAGTGCTGTCAGTCATCTTTGGGATGCTGGAACTGGATGCTACGGGGCCAAAGGGTATTTGGTGCCCAGTTTGGGTATCAAGTGGCTAAAAGTAATGGCTTGGTGAAATAAGCACTGTGGACAAACTGTGCGGTGATGGTTTGTCACAGGAGTGCGTCGACACCTGTGTTCCTACTGCAGTGGTAAGCTGTGGTTTTTCAGGCAAGCTGGTAATGCCTGTTCCTGCATGTGTGTGGCTGAGATGCTTACCCTGGGCTTCTCGCCGCCGCTGAGGGCAGTGAGCATCGCTGCTTAACCCAACTGCCTGGACACCCTGTCCGTTCCCTCCCTGTTCCTTGTGGCAGTAGTGGAAGCCTCTCTGCTGTAGCACACTGCAGACCGCTTCTGCATTGGCAATCTTTGCAGCCAGGATCTCTGCAGGCTTGGAACCTGTAGAAGTAAAATAGTGCTCCCTAAGAAAACTCCCCTGACTTGGCTTCTTCCCTAGGACAGGCTTTCTGTTGCTGCAAGAGTGATGCCAGCCATGGTGGTGTGGCAGTAGCTGGAGCAGATGGTGCTGTTGTCATCGTTTTAATTTCTATCCATGTGTTGAAACAGCTCAAAATAACTTAAGAAATGAAGACCCAATCCGAGAAGATACCTTGAGTGTTTTCCTTGCCCTGAGAACATCTCCTGCAATGTTAGTGTCCGCAGCACTTTCCTGATTCTGCCCCATCCACTCTGACTAGGATCAATCGCATTTGTAGCCTAGAGCTGTGGCATGAAGAATCTTTTGCATTTAATATCTTCATTATGTGGCAGCATTGAATATTCACAGAACTTCTGTCAGGGTGCAGCAAATGTTGTCAGCACTGTGAAATCAAAGAAAGAGGAGCAGCTGAGATCAAAGTAAGCAATAAACACATACCTTGTGTCTTGACAGCATCTTTTTCAAGCCGGAGGCAAAACCTGGAGGGGCTCAGGGCACAGTTGGATGGCGGCTGGTGCTGGCATGGCGCTGGCCTCCCAGGCTTTCCCCCTCTGCTACGCCGGTGCTCCAAAGCCGGGGTGAGGTGACCCATAGCACTACTGTCACACACAACTTCTGCTTCTGAGAGGTTCGTTTTCTGCTTGTTTAGTGCCTTGAACCACCTCCCACTGGGGTGTTGGAGCAGTGCTGGTGGTGTAAGGAATGAGGGTGGGACCAAGCAGTGTGGTCTGAGCCTGGCTTGTTGAATTGCAGCCTTGCTCTGCCCAGTTTTGAGGTAGGGGCCTCACTCTTTGGATGTCTCCACAATCAAAACACTGTTGCTCTGAGGCCAAGGTATCTATTTTCTTCACCACATATTTTGGGCCCTTCCTGTGGTGCTGCACTGTGTGCACACGTTACCAGCTTGTTTGAGGTGGAAGGCAATAGCAAGTGCTCAGATCTTAAGTCCATTTACAGGTGTAAGGGAAGTTTCCTTCTCATTAAATTCTCTTAATTTATGAGGCTTCTGCTTGCACATTGATCTCTTTTTCTCAGTGTCAGCATCCTCTGAGCCTAGCACCAAACACAGCAGCATCGTCTGTCTTTGCACATAGAGAGGTAGGGGAAGGAAGCTGGTGTGCAGCCTGCTCACTGCTTGCACTGAGGCCAGCTGGCTAGAGCAGCTCCTGGAAAGTGCAGGATGTGGCCCTTCCCAGCGCAGGAAGGCTTAATCCTGCTTGTGTGTCCCTGGGGGCCCTGGCTCTGTGCACTGTAGCAAAGGTGAATGGTGGCTGTTTTCTCCTGCAGCAAAGAAAGAAAAGATTCATGGGACTGGCAGGAAGGCAGCTGAGTACTGCAGGGGGTTTCTCTCCTTGCAGTGGACTCTGCAATTTTTGCCCTTAAATACAGAAAGTTTAACTTAAACTCTTCAATGTAGAGTGTGCCGATGGTGTGTGTGCTCTGCAGGTGGCTCAGGGCTTGTATTTGATCCCATGTTCACACCGGGTTTCAGGCATCTCTCTAGCCCGTGGCTCTGGTGCGCCAAATGGATGCTGTTGTACGTGTGCCACTACAAAAGCCTGCGGAGAAAGGAAATTAGCAGAGCTTTGGTTCTTGTGCTAGCAGTTGTCTCTGCTGGGTCCTACAGCACACGGCTGTGCTGCAAAGCAGTAGGTTGTAAGATGGAGACGGTGCTGGAGAGCTCGCGTGAAGATGAACAGCAGAGCTGCTTTCAAGGAGGTGCTGTTCACTAACCTGCTAGAGATGCCTTTATCTGGTGCTTCAGTCGATCACGTCCCACACCTGCTAGGTGGAATGAGCGCCCGTCTGAGACCTTGGTTCCACGCTGTCTTGTCAGCCAGCATGGGTGTTTTAACCCTCCTGTTTGTTTGAGGGTGTTTGCTGTCTGGCTGGCTAATAAAGGGCGAGTTTTGGGGTATTTTTCAGCTCTTCGACTGACAGAATTGCATTTCAGGAGCTCTGTCTGGAAACCCAAGAAGGGTGTGACAGTGCTCAGTGCCCTCCCAAATTGGCTGTGTTCAGGAAAAGGAGGGTGATCCTGTATCTGTCAGCCTTTCCCTGCCCTGGGATGTGTTGTGGTACCCACTGGAGCATGAAATAAGTCCTGTCAGTTTGTTTCTGACCTCATATTAATGAAGAAAATTGTGGTAACCATGAGAAACTGCTGGCCACACTAATAGTCCTGCTTGTGGTAGATTGCAAGTGTCCACAGACCAGATGAGCCCTGCCAGGCTCCTTTTACCACCAACTGCTGTGTGAAAGGGACCTTCCTCGACTGCTTATCATGGGAACATCCTTTATAATTGTTCCATGTGAGCGACAGAGAGGAGTGCGGCAGCCGTCAGTTAGTGGGGATGGATGTCTGTATTTCTTTCTTCAGGCAATGCAATCTCTCAGGAAAGCAATTTCTTCCTCCTCACGGTGTCATTTGCCAGCCAAGGTAAAGGAGACTTTTGATGGGGCAGAACGCTGTCGTGCCGTCAACTGTCCTAATTCATTAAGATTCCAGTGGCATTTTCGGGAACTTTTCCTTCCTCTTTTCCCTCTCCCCATCCAGGCATACATTAAGCATTACTTTTCTGCTATTGAACACATTGACTTGTGCGCTGTGTTTCCTTCCCTGCTGGATTCTTTTTGGTGGCAGTGGGCAGGCCGGGGGAGCAGCTCCCCCCCAGCAACCAGTGAGACTGTCCGAGGACTTTGCTGTACTGCCATGCGTAGCAGTTCAGCCACATCTCGGCATGCAGTGCGGCCTTTGAGAGGCAGTGCAGGGGAAATATTAGGCTTCCACCATTTTCTGTTAAGTGAATAATGACTGGTACAAGCCTGAATGCTGGTGAGCCCGCCTTAAAACCTGCAGCAGCAGGGAAGATGCTCTGATTTCCAGCGGGTTGGGCTGAGCCTGGGATGGGAAGAGTCAAAGAGAATTAGCTGGTAAATAAGATCTTCTGCCTTCTCTTTGATCTGCTCTACGTGTTCAACTGCTTAAAGGCTTCCCAAGCAAGCAGGATTTTGGGGGGAGGAAGAATTTATCCACCCATAGACCATCTCATGGCTCTGTGAAATGCACAGCTGCAAGACACTCTAGCAGGGGGCTGGGAAGAAATCCGAAGGTAGCCTAGTAAATCCCTGATAAAGAGGCTTCTCTTCCTTCTATTCACGAAGAGCCTGCTGAACAGACAGGGCAAGCTTTAAAACTATTGTTGCTTCCTTTTTTGCTGCCGTGTAAGCCCCTCTGATCAGAGCTTTAATCTAGCTAAAGTTAGTGGACTTAGAGACAGCCTGATCTTTGCATCGTAGCATGGAATGAGCAGGGTGATCCGGAGTGCTGACACCTCCCTGGGCAGTGGTCGCCCTTAAACACCCTCCTGTAAGTGCACAGAGAAAGCTGGGGCGGGGGGCTGCTATAGTGGTGTTGCAAAATGTTGCTTTTGACTTGCTCAGATAAGCCAGACAAAAAGCAAAAAAGAAGGCTAAGAAGGGGTAAAAGGTCAAGGAAGAAAGATACTAATAGCGGCAGTAGATGCTGCAGGTTGACATGGAGGTGCTCAGGTTTCAGGTGGGGTGCAGGTGGAGCCTTGCTGCCCTTATGTCCCTGTAGCGTCCCTCAGGAGCTTCCTCTGGTTTCTCTACTCAAGTGCTGTTCCAGAGAGCCCTGCCTGAAGGAGGGTAGTGCAGCTGGGAGCATGCAGGTTGTCGTGTCTGCAGGAGCCTGGCTTCTGCTCTGGTTTGTCCCCAGGCTGCTCCATGACAAGCCTTTTGATCTCTGTTCCCCTTGCAGGGAAGATGGGAGTAACGATGTCTTTGGTAAACCACCTTGTGCTTCTGTCAATAGCAATTGGTGTAAGATTTAGGGTTAATATTCCTACATTGCAAAACACTTGTGTATGTTCTCTCAAGCGATTCCCAGCACATTCCTGCTCCTGGAAGAGGCCACATTTGTGGTGCCCTTTTATTTGGGCAGAGAAGAGACATGCAGATAAAACCATTTCCCATCTCCCGAGTCAAGCTACTCTTGCAGCTTGGGCCGTGGGCTGGAGTTGCGCGCCTGGATAATCTGGTCTCCTAATTGCCACCCTGCTTGGAGGCAGCTGCTGAACTGGACCTAAGCTGATTTGGGATGGCAAATTCTGTTAGTTTAATTCTCAGCAACACTGAGGAACTCGTCAGCATGTGAGTATCCCTTGGCTTTTTTCTAGCCACGAGTGTGCCCTGGAGACCTTTGCCAGCTGGTGACCCCACAGCAGTTAGCTTGCAGAGCTCTTGGCTGTGGAGAGGTTAGATTTGTAAGGGCTATTTACTGATGGTTCCCTGAGCTCTTGTGTCTCTGAACGCAGCTTTTCTGTTCCCTTTTGATGCTGTTTGTACAGAATCGTGGCATCTCATTGCTTGGGGCTTCTTAGCCCTCAGTGTTACCACTCTCCTCTTTCCCCATCTCTTTTCCAGACTTGGTAATATGTCATTAGCTGGTGTGGGAGTGGGTTATTGCCTGGTCTCGGTAACCTTCAGGTTACCCTTGCTGTGATGAGGCTCCTGTGCCTCAAAGCTGTTCTGCTATGAACCCAAACCCATCTCACATCTGCATGGAAGGTGTCCTGCCCCCGGGGAAAGGTATCAAAAGTTCCAGGCCCCCAAGGAGTGACTTGAACTATAATATGGAAAAAATGTGGAAAAAAAAAGAAGAAAGATGCATTTTTGAGACTATTTCTTTTGCAACTCCCTCCTATAATATGGAAAAAATGTG
>NW_008796188.1:2860669-2895970 GCF_000699145.1 Aptenodytes forsteri | reverse complement strand
AAAAAAAAGAAGAAAGATGCATTTTTGAGACTATTTCTTTTGCAACTCCCTCCTATTGTTCTAAGAGGTGTTTGTCTGTCTTTGAACCTGAAGGAAGTTTTTCTAGCCTCTCGACTAGGTAAGTTGAAACTCCATGTAATTTCTCAGCTCACTGCATATTAGGTAGTGCCTGCGATTAATGAGATCACCGTCCATATTCCTTCCTCTGTCAGCCTTTCAGAAAAACAGTACTTGGAAAAATACACAAAGGAGATGAAAAGGAAGTTGCTTATGAATTATGAACAGCCTTTCAGGCTGATGTTATTTCATGGGGCTGTCACTCCATTTTAATTAAGTAATTCAGATGGAATGATGCTTTTTTTAAAACCCTGTTTGTGTTTGATCACCTTTCAGAGGTAACACTTAGATAGCTCATGTTTGTTGAATTTTCATTTTAAAGTAACAAGAGCGGGTGCTTACTGCCCTTACTGATTAAATAATGGAGAAGGAAGACACTGCTGCGGCTGGGCATGAGACACAATAGCCACGAGGCTTTACTCTGCCCATGTCTGGAAATTAGCTGGGTGATTGCTTGGGCATTTTGTGGCTGGTGTGAAAGATGGAGCTGCTTGGTTGGACCCAGTGATGAGTACCAGAGTGTGCAAATGCAGCCAATCTCTCTCAAAGCATTACACTCACCTTCTGCTGAATTTCCTCTTTCCTCTGTTTTCTTACCAATGTGTGGCTAGTAACCCCCTGCACCCAGCCGCAAACAGATCTGCCAACGCCTAGTTTATTTTGGGATTTGTGCATATGTAAATTGAGCCATTAGTTCCCAGACTCGTGATCCCTGGAGCTGCGCAGTTTGAATTGCTGCAGATCGAGACTCTACCTCTTCCTCTGTGATCGGGGGTAATCCCGCGGCCGTTCAGAAACGGCGGCTGTCAGATTGTGTCCCGTTGATCCTTGGGCTGTGGTTGTAGCCCTGCGTGTTGCTGGGCCCGTGGGTGAGTGGGGTGCAGCTGCTGACCCACTTTTCTTGGACGAGCATCGTGGGAGCACTCATCTCCTGGCACCAGAAGAGTTTTGGGGATGTGTTCTCCTGCTCCTTTGTGACAGTGCTAATGATGTCGTCTGGCACAGATTACGCAAGGCTGAGCACCACCGAAGCACAGCTGTGTGGTCCCCGGCATCTGCTTTCTTCCCCCTCCGCCACTGGGCCACTCTCAGTAGGGTACGTTGTTTTCAGCCCTGGTTTTGTTTACCTTTCATTGCGAAGAAACCTTTTGCCAAGGGATTAAGACTTCGGGCTGCCCGACTTAATTTGGGATCTAAATCTTCCCAGGCGGAGAGTGCTGGAGGCTTTGTGCGTGGTTTGCTTGGTGGTTAGCCTGAGTGGCAGCAGAATGAGGGCTCTGCTGTGTCTTTGTGCTGGTGGTGATGTGTCCTGACTGCGCTCCAGAAAGGCATCTGGGGTGCCTGTTCGCTGGCTGTGCAGGAATTGCTGCTGCAGACTGGGCATGGGGCTGTGTAGTGCCATGCGGCCTTTGGTCTGCAGCGCAGAGGGGTCACCAGGCAGGACAAGCATGCTGCTTTACAGGAGAAGTTCCTTTCCAACACCTGGGGCTGGTTTATGCCCTATAAACAGGGCTTAAATGTTCTAGCCAGGAACTTCTCATGTATTTTGTTCATTTATTGATTTAATTTTCTTTTGTAATTCCGGTTTGCATAGGCTTTCCCTGTTCTCCTTCCTTCTTTATGAAATAGTATTTGTAGCCGTTGTTACAGTTCCTCTTGGAGGAAGGATGCAGCAGTTGTTTCGTTTGGACCAGCTTTCACGTGTGTGGGTTGTGCAGGGGTGGGGGGTTGCTGTGAATTGAGCAGTTGGCTTTACTCTAAACAGTACCACCCCAGCTGTGCTCTAGTAGCTTTTACTTCTGCTGTCAGACCAGACCAAGCCATTTTATTGATGCCTTCAAGTCTAACAAGCTATTTAGAAAACATATTTGCAGGATGGGCAGCGGAAGAAGAGCCATGCTTTAATTTCTGGCTCAGTTCTTCTGGGCACTAATGCAGGATGGTGTCAGGGAGGTGGCTCTGGTGTCTCGATTCACGATCAGTGCATCTTGCAAACGAAGCAAAATCAGGCTGGCTGCGGGCTGGCACAGAGACCTTTGTGGGCGTTGGACAAAAGGCGGTGCGTGGTTTTTGCAGGCAGTGTGGGAACCATCACATAAAGCTGATAGGCTTTACTGTCAGGTCTCTGCAACCTACTGTGAGAGGGGTGGTGTTGCTTTCAATATCCTTGCCAAACTCCACAAGGAAAATTATTTTCTTTACCTCTTTAAATGTCTTGTGGACCTTGAGCTGACTAATATCTTTCACTTCCTGACCTAAACTTCAGTGCTGTCGATGGATGTTAAAGGTTTGCATCATTTCACTTAAGGCTTTTCCTCACTGGATGTGCGGTCCTGCATGCTTTGGGCTCTTTGGGGTGTAAATTGCTATTTTGGCTTTTAGCCCCTAACCTTTTGTACAACACAGGCCTGCAGGGACTGTTCTGGGGCCCAGTTCAGCTGTGAAATGCTGTTCAAATGCTGTGAGAGTTGCTCCTGGTTACCACAACGTTGAGCTTAGCTGGCTGAGTTGTGGAGAAGTGCATCCAGAGTCGCCCGGTGGCCTGAATGCCACGAGCCACCCTGCGCTCCCTCTGCTCCAGCGATGGATCCACACACACCTCCAGCCCACCCCAGTTACAGCAAATTGGAATAGCTGCTCCTCTCCAGGTTACACCACACCGGTCTGAGGGTGGGGATGGCAATATTCAACTCTCAAACCTGTTGGAGGCTTGGAGCCCACTGTTTTGTAATCCTTTATCACTGGGAAAGCATCTCCCAGTGGTGATATTTCACTCCCCCAAAGCCTGGGAGTGAAACATGCTGTGTGCCAGCCCGCGTCTCATCTTAACACCGTTGTGAATGGCAAAGCAGTTGCATTTGGTGGCAGGAGATGGCTGGGCTCTCATCAGTTAAACTCGCCTCTCGGACAAACTGGATTTATGCTCAGGGCCCTAACTAGGTTGCACATACAGAGCAAACACCAGAGGCACTGGTGGGCTGAGTCTGCACTGCCAGAAATCAGCCTGTTTCTCCTGCTCCTGGCAATAAAAACTTTACCCCCCTACTTGCCTCCTTGTGTGCCTTGTTGCACAGCTCAAAATGACTGCTCAATACGCCTCTTCTCTCGAAAGGCGGGCTGCGGGTTTGAAAAATGCGAGGTTTGGAGGAGCTGTTAATTATGGGATAGGCTGTTGCTTTTTAGATAGTGTCCCTGGTTAACAAGAATAGTTCTGCTGGAAATGGATAAGATTCTTAGGAGGGTTTGTGCTTTATCTGTCATGCAGAGGGTGCTGCTGAAGTTTATCTCTGCGTAGCTATCCTTGCTGTAATTATTCATTACTGAACCATTGCTTCAAGGTGGGGCTGGTTTTAGAATTTTTTAGAATATTTTTTCCCCTTAATGTTACGTTTTTCCCCAAGAGGGATTTCCCCTTCCCCCACTTGAAAAACAGGATTATCATTGTAGACTTTTTTCAAAATTCAAAGTAGTTTTTCAAATGCGCAATTTTCAGACCACCTTTGTTTAAAAAGTCTAATCTAAAATATGCAGTTTTAATAAGGTTTAAATTCTCTTTAGTCATATGAATTCATTACCTGAGTGAAAAGCCGAAGCAACGCTGAGACTTTCCCGGCTAGAATAAGAAGGGTTTTGCATATAGGCAATTCAGTTTTGCTTCTTGGTTTCAACCGGACAGATCTGTCCCAAAACCGTGTGCATCATCAGTACGGTTTTGACTGAGCAATGCTTTTAGCTGACATCTACAATGGATGAAAAAGAAAGAGGGAAAGAATGAAGTTCAGCATCCATCGGAGAGGCATAAAATATCTTTATAGATGACGTTCCTGGTGAATAGGACTGTATGATTATATGGCCTGTGTATTTCAAATTCTGCTGGGAGAGCTTTGCAGCTTAGAGATAATGGTGGTGGTGGCTCACTCGTACTTACCCATTGAATTGCTTTGTGTGCTTAATGTTATTTATTTGCTTATCTGGTGCTGATGAAATTTCATCAGCCCTATTGTAATGGGTTTAAATCTCATCCCTGCCAGGCCTTGGAGGGAAAGCTGTAGGAAATGCTTCCTGAGCTGCACGGGAGGGGCAGTGCTTGTGAGAAAGGCATCTGTTGAGTGGGCATTTCTTCAGCTAAAAGCAAGATGCTGTGGGAACCATGTGGGAGCTGGATCCCCCTCCCTGCCCCTTGGCTCGTGCCAGTTTGAGGAGTTTTTGTTCCTCTCCACCACTGACTGCTGCACACAGTGGCTCAGGCACAGAGTGACTCTGCTCCTCTGCCTGCCGTGCTGCAGACACGGTGGGAGGACATTGTGCTTTGTCTGCTGGGAGATGCTTCTGCTCTCCATAGCAAACCGTGCATCAGCCCCTAAAATCACCGTGTCCAAATGAATGAGCGTCCAGGGTGTTCCGTAAGCTGCAGCCAGGTTTCAGGGGCTCTCAGGGTCCCCATTGGGTGGTTTTTGATGGATCTTTGTGGCTTTTGGTCGTGCTTTTTTCCTTGTAACAGAAAAGGCAGCTCTTCCTCTCTTGTCTCTGAAAAATTAATGGCTACATCCTCCCAAGCCCATCTCCAGTCCTTTAGCTCTGAGACGGCTGAATCCTGCCATGCGTGGAGCTCAGTGGGAACGGGGGCTGTCTCTGCCTGGCTGTGAGCAGCACAGTGTTAAAGGCCTTCTTGCAAAGCTCAGACAGATAGCAAGATCGTCAGCTTCTCTGAAAAACACCCAGCCGTTTCTTTGTGCTGAAAAGCCCTGGCACTGGCAGGTCAGCGGGAAGCGGGGCGACAGTCAGCCCTGCAACCAGGCGGCCCCGCGCGCCTGCCAGCAGATCCACCGGCCTTTGCTGAATCATGGCTCACTGCTGCTGTGCCAGGGTTGCACAGATGCTAAATGCTCTATTCAGAGGAAAAGTAGAAGATCTTCGGCTGTGTCGGATGCTGTCCATGGAGCCAACAGATGAGCCTCCGGCGGGGTATGCAAGCTCACTAGCTGTCAAGCTAGGAGTCCTCTCTGGATGGTGTTCCAGGAAATTCTTGTCCAGAGGCAGGTTGGGACTAAATGTATCTTTCCAGGGAGACTGGGGGAGACGCTAATTGCTCTTCTCCAAAAAACAGGTGGGAGGAAGAGAGAAAAGGAGGCAGAATAAGGAAACCGTAAGCCTCATTTAAATCCAGCACAGCAGATTTGCGAGTGGTTTGCCTCCGGGTCTGCAGCTGGGAAGCAAAGATGTGAATATCCGCAGATGTTTAGTGAACTGAGCCGGGCTGGGAGGACTGTTAGGGACCACGAGTTGTGAGTGGAGTAGGAACTGCTTCTCCCATCCACATTTTCCTACCAACAGACAGGGCAGTGCGTGGGGAAAACTGTACCCAGTGCCCTGTGTGCATTTGCGGCAGAGCGGTCATTCTTCTGTACATGCACACACACAAACACACACACACACGAGCAGCACATATGTGTGTCATTTTACACTCACGTTCATGCCCAAGTTGCTTTTGTGCCCTGTACGCTAGGTTAACATTGTATTTTAGTATTTCAGTGCTAAGCAGACCTGTAAATAATACCAAGTGGCAGCCAGATGAGACCAGGATATAATCAATATGATCCTTTGAGCTCTGGGAGGCGGGCCATATGTCCAAATAATTTGGGCCCACCATTTTTGGGGGCAAAAATTAGGTACTTAATCCTTTCCTATTTTATACCTCTGTTTTTATGGGTGATTTCCTTTTGGAACAAGTTCTCGAACTTACTTGGTACGTTTCTGTGAAATGGCTTTGTAGCTGTCTAAGGCAGAAATCAAATTGCATAGTCATCTTGCTAAGGCTTAAAAAAAGCTGGGTGAGAGATCTGGTTACTAGCATTGGAGTTTCTCTTGCGTAGTTCTATATATCCAGTTAATTTATTGCCAGCAACAAACCCACATGAGTTTGCTTCCTTGCTGCTGGTAACCTGAGCTTCATTGCTGGATTCATTTGCTCTTGATGGTCATGGAAAATGTGCGATTACACTAATAGCTGGTTATTAATCACTGCCAGTGGCTGTAATTATATCAGCTATTAGGAAGTCAACTAAAAGCAATGTCTGTCCAACCAGCATGGAGAATAAGGAGAAACACGGTCCCCGCTTCACAGAAGCAGATAATGTTTGTCAGTGACTTCATCTCCTTTTGCAGATAAATGCACATTAGAAAAATAACTCTGAATTTTAGCACCTTTCTACTTCCACTCCAGTGTCCAGACCTATTTACTATGCCTCGCTCTATACCACAGTGTTGGTTTTCTGAGCACTGCAAGAAGGATTCAGGGTTAAGAAGCCGTTGTGCTGTCCTCTCAGACCCACAACCAAGCGAGACCCTCTTCTCTAAGAGTGCCTGGTCCAAATCCATCTCTGTAGAGTCCTGGTTTACCCCTGTATGTCACTTTTGGATTGCTTTTAAGATGATCAGTGTATTGTTATAGCTGTGTATCCCTGCTGGGTGTATCCACAGGGGTAGAAAAGCATCCCTTCCTGCAGCAGTGTCACACCTTGCCAGCAGACACTTCTTCTGAGCGACCGATTAAATTGGCAAATGCAGAGTTTGGAGTGTGCAGCAGAAGTACGTCTGCACTAAGCATGCTGCTCCTGGTGATCACCTGTGACGAAATGGTGGCCGAGCAGTGTCCTGTGTGCACCAGGATGGTCATTTTGCTTGGGACATCTTAAATACCTGTGGAATTTTGATGTTGCAGCTGGGCAGAAGTTGCCTATATCCTTATCGTGATGGATGCAGTGACTGGCACGTGCTTTTGCTTGCGCAGGAATAATTAGAACTTCCCCTTGTTCACAAGGAACTTTTGCTCCTTTACATGTCTTTTATGCAAAATCCATGTTTTCCTTTTGGCTCATGCCCCTAGGTGAATTTTTTCTGTCTTGAGTATGGATTGCTGTGACCTCTTGTGCTGAGAGCTTGGTGCAGCTCTGCTGAAGAGTGGTCTGGCTGGGGCAGCCCTTCTAGATGCTAGTTTGGCATGTTAGCACTCCCTTCCCGCTGTCCTCCTCCACTTGATGACTGTGGACAAAACATGCTCCTGGTGGATTTGGAGGCACTAGCGTTAGATGCTCCGGGGAGTATTTCAGCACTGGTGTGAAACCAAATAGGTAACATGTATCTTGAGCTGTGACCTTCCCCGTGTGTGTGATTTCAGGGCTCATCAGGAAAAGGGAACAAAGTAGATACCTTCTTATAGTGGCTGAGAAGATGGTTGGCTGTTGTTGGCTGATTGCTTGCAATAGGATGTTTAATGCTCCTGGAAACTGGCTGACAAACCAAAATCGTCTCGTGGAGCAGTAGATGGGAGAGCATCAACTGGGCTCCAGATGAAGGTGTGTTGTGTCAGGTTTTGCCTGATGGGTGTTTGTTTACTCTCCTCTTCAGGTAACTTTGCTGAGAGATGGCGGAGCAGCGTCAGGACGTCACCGTGATGGAGGATCATGCAGCTGGCCAGGAGAAGCACATCCCATCAGGTGAGCACCTCCAGGAGGAGATGGTGTAAAGGACCTGCCTTTCCCACTGCTGAGAGAATGACCTAAGTGGGGAGAGCAGGGCCAGCGTGCGAGGGGTCCTTGGGGACGGCCAGGAGGAGATGGTATGTGTGTCTGGAAGGTTACTGTGGATCAGCTGGCTGCAGACAGTGGACAGTGGGTAGCCCACAAGATGCTCTATGTTCATAGTCGTAGGAAAATGCTGTTCTTTGATATCATTGCCCAGCAAGAACAGAACAACCCCCAGTGTCCAGACTAGTGATGATCTTATTGCTGCAGCTTTGCAAATGTATGTTTCTGTGTTCACTCCTCAGTTTGCTATAAAAATGCAGCACTGCTTTTATTTGGAGACACAGCTCAAGGATGCTGCTTGCTGCCTGCTTTTCTCACCTGCACAGGGAGATGGGGAGAACTGAACAGAGAGCTCTGGGAGCGGGGGCCATGCAAGAGTCTTTTGCCCCATATTTCAGACCTGCATTTCTCAAGAAGCCTTTCCTTTCTCATTCCACCATGCTCCACAATTGAGCTTGGAAACCCACGTAATGCCAGCAAACCTGGTGGGACTCACTCCTGGCTATGCTCCATATAGACATCATCTTAATTTTCTTTTCTTGAGGTGCTTTGGACACAGCTTACACCAGATAAATGGATTGTCTCTGTCCTGGAGAGAATCCATAGCATCCATTCATCCCGGGTTCTGTAATGCATTTCAGTCTGATAGCTCCTCTCAGCTTGTAGCCTCAGCTTCGCACATCACAGGTTCCCAGGGATTTTCCTTATGTTAGTTTGAATCTTCTTTTCCAAGTAATTTTCTCCAGTTCTCATTATTTTATTTGCCCAGACTCCTTGCAGAGAGGAGACTTGTGCCTCTTGCCCTGCTCTTCCAAAAGATGACTTTTGCAACCAAGTCTTCGCACAGTACGTTATGTGCTACACCAAGCCCTTTACAAAGACTTGCTGGTTTGCAATGATTAGAATTAATGCATCATGGGAAGTGTTCAGCAGCCTGCTCTGGGAGGGAGGCTAATGGCTCCAGACATGGCAGAGAGGACAACAGTGACTCAGAAGTTGTACATCTTTTCTGCTTACGTTGCTAAGATCTCCTTTCCTGCTTGTGCCATGCTTTGCTGTTTCTAGCTGTCCAGTTCACTGGGCTTTTCTTTTGCTGATGGGTTTCCGCTTGTTCCTTTTGGTGATGACACTGATGCTTTTGGTTGGCCTTTTCACGCTTTGCTTGCTTATTAGTTCAGGTGTTTTATACTCTCCAATTACAGTTTCTTGCTGCTGTGGATCTGGGCAATCAGAGTTCGTAACACACAGGCCATAATTCATAGCCAAGGGCTTGTTCTAAGTATTTGAATGTTTTCCAGGCTATCCCCTTCAGATACCAGTCGATGATGGATCAGATGAGCCTGTTTCTGAAACATCTGACGCTAAGAGCACCCCAACTACGGAAGGTGGGAGCTCTTTGACTTACTGCTTTGAAACCATGATGGATGGGGTTGTGATAAACCTTGCCGAAAGACTCACCGTGCCGTGTTCTGGTGGGGTTTCTCAGGAGGAGTGCCTGCACTCTTGGACAAATGCTCTTCATTAGTCTCATCACAAGCGATGTTTGCCACTCAGCAGAATGAGATAATGAGCTTTAAAGGTGGAGAGTGGGTTGGAAGTCAAGAGAAGGTGAAGTGTTTATTATAGTTCAGGAAGTTGCTTGTGGTTTGTTTCCTGAAGACGACTTACACAGTGACTGCAAGGTCCCGTTAGCTCAGTGCAGCCGGGAGCAATCCCATGTTGTGTGTTCCCAGGGCCAGAGGTTTGCATCATTGTGCTCCCCCAAGATACTGACAGCACGTCCTGGTCGCTGTGTTCCCTTTCAGAGTTAGCTGTACCTCATAGCTCTTTTTTTGCCCCCTCTGTATTTACATTTACATTAGTACAGCATGATTCATGCTGGAATGATGAGGTGGGCAGAGTCTATACATAAAACAAAACTTTGTGCTGATCTAAAGGTCATATTGGTAGGACTCAGGGCATGTCTGTGCTGCTCCAGAGTGTTATCTGAATGCCATGTTTGTAGAAAGAATCTAATTCCGAAGTGGTCTAGAGACTTGTTCACCATTTTAATTAACTGCACTTTTTGTGTTCCTCTGGCTGCTTTAATCCCAAGTATCTGCCTCTTGGAGACTTCAGGTAAAGGCATTAGTTTGCAAAATTTATCTAAACGAAAGGTGGACAGAGATGCTGACCGGTTCCAGCCCTGTCCCGCTGGAGGTGTGGGCCGATTGATCGTCTGTGAAAGCAGCTCTGTTCCTGTGCATGTGGCTCAAGGAATGTAACATACTCAAGTATGTAAGACCTGGCTAGTGCAGAAGGGGATATTGCCCCTCTTTCCTGTTGGATCGGGACTGTCATGACGAGAAGACATCCCTCTGGTAGACGGAGCCAGGTATCTGTCTGTCTCAGAGCTGCCCAGAGTGCGACGCAGTCGCAGTGCTCGGATGGTTTATGAAGGTATCTGATGGGAGCTGTTCTTTCCTGCTCCAGACCAGTGATGTCCCCATGCAGATAGCATTGCAGTGCATGCAGATCAGGTACCAGTGGCTGTCTTTAGGTGTGCATTTTCAGACAGTGTTTATGGTAAAACCTTCAGCTGCGTAAGGAGTACGCTGGAGATGTGTGGTTTGTGTCACAGAAGGGACCGCTCATGGTGTCCCTGCGATACTGGCTTTGCTACGTCACACTCGGTTTGTCTCCCTCCACAAGCACTGGCTCGAGGGAGGGAGTCGGGTGCTTTTCTGAGCAAAAAGTTCTTCGGGCATGTCCTGGCCTCCACAGGGTTTTGCCACTCAACAGCTATGTGAAAGCTGCGTTGTTTTTCAGATGCCACAGCACCTTTAGTGGAGGAAGGAGACCACGAGGATCAGGGTGGTGTCGAACAGCATGGGGAGATCCCGGAAGGAACCACAGGTGAGGGTGACCAAGGTGCAGTTTCATCTCTTGATGCAGACAGAGCAGAGAGCTGGACTGGTTAGTGCTTAAAAATAACACTGCAAAACCTCTTGCAGGCATGCTTTGCTCCTGATGTGTGCTTCTTTCTTCTTCACGGCCTGCAGAAATAATTCCTAGCTTACAATTGTCCTCTTGCTTTCCTCATCCTGGGGGAAACTCGCAGCCTTTTCTTCTCTCTTTCTCAGCTCCACATCTGACAATCTTTCTATCTGGTGTCTCTGTGGTGGCTTTGCCTCCCATCTCCAGGCTAAGCACTTACCCACAGATCCCGGTCATCTCTGCCCCTCTGCCAGCCCCGCTTTGGTGGTGAGGCGAGGCGGTCACCGCAGGACCTTGCTGCTTGTCTCACTGGTGCTCTTGCTCAGTCCAGCCCATGCGGTTGTCTTTGAAGTGGCAGGTGAAAACCAGGCCACTGCAGCAGTTCTGTGGCTGCCGGCGCGTTTTAAAGATAATGCAGAGGAAGTGAAGTGGCTAATTCAGCCTGAATGCTCTGTGGGGAATCATGGCACCTGGGCCTGGTTTTCCAGGGAGGGATGGGGGTCTTCCAGAGGCAGAGTAAGAAGGGAGTGAGCTGCAGCAGTGCTGTGTGTGTACAAGAGAGCAGGAGCTCCTGGGAGAGTTGGGTCTGTATGTGAAAAATGAGTATGTGTCCCCTGTGCGGTAGCCACTGGCTTTTCCTGGAAGCATCAGGCAGGACCTGAGAAAGGTAGTGGGTGGAAATGGGCTTCTGCCAATGCCCGAATGCTGAAACAAGCCCACACAGCACAGTCCCTCGGGCAGCCAAATTGTCTATGCTGCATCCAGTCCCCAGGCTGCTGGTGGAGAGAGTGGCTCGCTTGCTAGCAAGGATGCACAAGTCTCTGGTTCAAGATCTGACTGTACCAGGGAGCCGGGAAGAAGCAGTGTGTCCTGAACTCTTTGGAAAAAAATGGGGAAAACAGGGAAAGTCCTAGTTTGACTGTAGAGCTGTGACATACAAATACAATTGATTAAGCTGGTTTGAAAGTAGTCATATAATACATTGAAAAAATTCTGATAGAGACAAACCATCATTGCTGTGAAGGAAATTGTGCTTCTCTAATGTACCAGTATTCCCGAAGTGTCAGAATTATATCAGACTTGGATTTAGTGGTGTCAGATAGCCTCGGCAGAGTTCATTACAGTAAGCTAGGTAGTAGACACCAGGAAGGTAGGGCTCAGGTAAGAGTTAGACATTCATGTGAGTGCTGCCGGCAGCATAAACACTAGGTGAGGGTAGAAGAGGGATACAAATCCACAAGTTTCCCTGCTCCTTAACAGCCTGTTTTCTGCACCTCTGCCTGAAGGAGCTTGTACTAACCT
The DNA here is from genome assembly GCF_000699145.1 of Aptenodytes forsteri. Taxonomy (NCBI): domain Eukaryota; kingdom Metazoa; phylum Chordata; class Aves; order Sphenisciformes; family Spheniscidae; genus Aptenodytes; species Aptenodytes forsteri. The sequence continues at coordinate 2,883,989 of NW_008796188.1, read as the reverse complement.
GCCACCCAGGATGTGCGAGTTGGTGAAACGCTCCTCCAGTCTGGTGCAGCACAGGCTGAATAGATCTACCTAGATCCATCGTCGGTGTGGGTTGATTACCTTTCTGATACTGCCCTGCTGTATCAGCACTGATGGGCAGAATCAGCAGGGAGGTAAATAAATTCTCCAGACACACACTTAAACTTAATTCTTGTTTTGATCATGTTTTTCCCCTTCTTTCTCTGAACTGGGACCAGCTGAAGAGGCAGGCGTAGGAGCCACCCCCAACCTGGAGGATCATGCTGCAGGAGATGCTGCTCAAGGTTAGTGAATCATCTGTCACTGGGGTCCAGTTATTGCTGCCCACATGGGTGGCTGGTTACTAGTGGCTTGGGAATTTTCTTCTGTAATGCAAATGCTCTGCGCAGTATGAGCAGTTGTGCAGTTCCCCCTGTTCCTGAGAGGGGAGGGTCATACATGCTTTGAATGTTCTGACATACTCATTTCAGGGAACTGCAGCTTTTCATGCACAAATTTCTCTCTCAGATGGCTGAAGCCCTGGTGCTTGTTTGTCCAGTTACAAAACAGGGCATCCTCCAGGCTAGAAAATGTAATAAACAGAGCCGGGATGGTGCAGTTAGCCAGGAGGAACTGCTCAGCATTGAACAGAGTCAGTTTTGGGCCCTGCATGTCACACATGAAATAAGTGAATTGTTTAATTACTGTGTCTCTTTCTAACGTAAACCATGTCTCAAACCTACTCACTGATGTCCTGACTTTAACATTAAGGGTGTTTTTTTCTCATCCCAGTCTTAGGGAATGTGACTGACAAAGTCAGGCACGGTGGGCAGTGAACGTTTTTAGAGCATTAAATGTGCATCTGCTCAGATGAGTCAAGAAATTATCCAGGGACCTCTTGGCTATCTGGAAAGCCTCTCTTGACTCTGCTCCATTCAGACTTGATGGAAAACTTTAGGACGGGATTTTCCCAAAGCACCCGGTGCTAGCTTAATTCTGTGCCCAATGCGGCAGACTTATGGGTTCAAACTCACTTTGATATTGCTGTCTTGCTAGCACTAATACACCATAGCGCTAATTTGGTGCGCTGTTTAAAATCTTAGTTAAACCCCATTTGGTAAGGTAGTTTTCTGCACAGTAGACATAACAAATTCCTCCAGTTGCTTGGGCAGCATCTTTCCTCCTCATGGCTGCATTAGTGCATTTACAGACATCCGCGTCTTTTAAAGAAGTAAATAGGTCTTTGCCTTCTCAGCTGAGGGCAGAATTCAGGTCGTCTTTGCTTTCCACACACAGATGGGCACAGTTATGTGCAGTCTGCTCCCTGCAATTAAAATAAAACCTTTGCTTGCCTGTCCAGTGGTTCTTGGACTAGCAACTCTTCTGTATTTAAAATAGTGGTGCCACTACAAAAAAGAAATCAAGATTGTTAGCAGGAGGGGAGTGAAGTTCTCTCTTCTGTCTGCCCTGTTCAGTCTGGTTCTAGCTGCTTTTTCTCAGCAGATTTTTAATAAGACCTTTCTGTACTGTCCTGGGATCTTTCAGCTGTCAGGTGTGGGGACATACAGCTAGCTGGAGCTCTGATATAACCTATATATGACATTTCTAGGTTCTTATGTAAATTGTTACTTCTCTGAAAATGGACTTGTAATAATCTACTGCTTCCTTTTAATGGTTCTCTTTGATTCGGAGGAAAATGTGATTATCGATACACACACAGTCTTGGATGTCTCATTACTAGCTACCTTCATTTTTTGTGTCGTGGGATTTGAAAAAATGATCTTTGCAGTGAAGATGGAGCGTGTTAAAATGCTTTTGGAGTCTCAGGTGGAGAAGCGCCTTCTGATTCACAGCTTGTGCCGTGCTGGCATTCTGCCAGCTCTTGACCTCGGGCTGCACATTTGCCTCAGAACCCCCGACAGGTCCTGGAGTATGGAAGCACAGCTAATGAACTGACCGTCCACATCTCTGCACCGGCGGTCGTTAATGGTCATGCTGTTTGCAGAAGAAATGAGCCAGGACGGTCTGCTGGCTACTGCATAAACACCCTTCAAATCCCTGTGGTTATAAAAGGCGTTTCTTGATGCCACGTTTCAAATATTACCTGCCAATAGGTGCCAATTTAAGATTTCTCTTAAACCACAATTTCGGAGGTCTTTGTGTGGTAGTTTCACTTAACCATTATATGCTCTTAAAACGGGGAGAACATTGATAAAAGACCGAGTCAGTCTTGACTTCTTTTCTTGTTTTAATCTTGTTTGTTGATCTAACAAAGCCACAATCGAAATCTCAGTACTGAAGTGCTCTTTAGTTTACCTGCTCAGTGCTCAAAAAGACCAAAGAGTATTTGAAGCTGGACAAATTCATAATATAAGATATACATTCTTACTAGGGCATTGACTTTAAAGCAATTTACCTATGTTCAGAGTGAATTCTCCATTGTTCAGTGCATCTTTGCTTCAGTTGAATGAATTTCTAACAGAAAAGCTCCAGCTTAACTAGAATATATGACTTAATGCAGCAATTGTTGGGTGAAATTGTAAAGGTCTGTGTCACGCATGAGATCAGTGATAGAACAGAATTCTCGCTTTTACCCCCCCAAAAAAAGGAGAGATCTGTGTCTCTGTGACCTTAAGTTTGGGTTTTAAATGTCACACTTTCTACTCTGCCCAAATGGTGGCAGCAGCACTGGAGCTCTGATTAGCCTGAGTGGGCGCACAGTCCAAAATTGCTGTGGCATGTGGCTGCAGCCACATTTTCACTTAACAGTCCTTTCTACTGAGGCTGTCTGCTCCACTGGCTGTTGAAATACAGCAGTAAGAGAGGAGACATAGGAGTGCTCTTCCCCAAGCTTATTAGCAACAGAAATGATCTGGAGAGCAAAGCAGAGATGGTTTGAGCTCTGAGAGCATGTAACTGGTGCCTGCATGAACATCTCCTGCAAGGGAGGAGAGGACTGTAGGGATTTTGTAAGCCCGTGAAGGAGGAGAGGGTGTCTGGCCTGTTTTGTTCAGGCCCTTGAGGCAAGAAGAGGTGGTCACTGACCAGCAAACTGACGGTCCAGTGGTGGTGTTAGATTAGAAAATGGGGGTGTTCTTTGCTTCTGAAAACCTCTATAGCTAAACCAGCTCATAGAGCGCCGGTGTGGCAGATGTTGGTGGTTGGATACCCTGGCCACCTCTGAGACCGGGTCCAGGGAGGAGTCCGGTCTCCCACGTGCTGTGGCTGTCACCGTTCCTGATTCCCATGGGGATCAGAGTTTCTTTAAAGGCAAAAGCCACTGTAGAAGTGAGTTGTCTGTTCAGTGGGGCAGTGTGGGACTTGCTTTTATCCTCTAGATTGATAGTAGAAATCCTTAGTCTCTCTTCAGCATTACATGACTGACTACCTATTTGACATGTCTGTGCTAATTGTCTGCCCATGCTTCATGCCCTGCGCCTTCAACTCCAGGGGAGCCAAGCTCTCCAAAGCTACAGCCTGGCCCTCAGGAGCGTGTGGGAGATGCAATAAAAAGAGAAAGCCAGCCCACAAAGCAGGTAGCTGGGGTTCTTCAGCAGCCTCTTCTGTCGCATGAAACGAAGGCTACAACAGCAGCTCCCACCAGAATCGAGGTCACCATCCCAATACCCCTGGATATGTACCAAGACTCCAGAGCATCTGAAGACAACGAGTTGTGGGATCATCGAGGCAGAGAAGGCATTGGTATGGATCCAGCGCTGGGAACAGAGCTAGGTCGTGGTGTGCGCACTGAGGGGTTGGCAGGAGCAGGTGGCACAGACGACTCCCATATTAAAGATGGGCCATCTCCTTCTTCATATACCAGAGCTCCATTAAAAGAAGATGCCAGTGGACGGGAAAGAGATGAGGACCGTGATATTGATGAAACTTCTGAACAGGATTTGCTTTCCCTGGTGGCACAGCATGTTTCACCAGGACCTGAAATGGGCTTGTGTCCAGCAACAGCCAAGGAAGCTCTTGAAGAATATGCCTTTGAAGAAAACAAGTCCAAAGATGTCCTCAGAGACATACCAAGAGAGGCACTTCGTGTTGAAACTGAATCACATAAAGCAGGAGAGGACCAAGAGGAGAGGAGACAGCCATTGAGGGGGGAAGAAGACACAGATGTCACTCCATCAGAGCCTTCCGAAATCATCTCCCAAAAAGAAGCAGAACCCAGGGAGGGAGAAGATTCTGGACCCTTGCTAGAAGCAGCCAAACTCCCTGTTGAGTTAAAAGATGACGTGGAAGACAAAGATGCTCCTTTGGAAGAGGCTGTGCCAGATACAGGAGAACGCCGGACACCCAAGAAGAAACCTTGTGCTCATGTTGCAGATAAAGCCGTCAGTCGCGTCCCTCTCCTAAAAGGTGTGTGCAACGTTTGCCTACCCTGAGCTCACATTGCTGGTGGCTTGCTCACGACAAGGCTGCCTGAACCAGTACTTCAGCTTGCTGTCACCTCTCGAATCCTGCTGCTTGGGAAATGGCCTGGACCTTTGCTGTGAACTGATCTACAAGGCACCGCTGCTTCTCCCTTCCCCTCCTTCCCCCTTTAGTTTAATCCTGGATGTCCTGGCATACTTGCCAGACCCTCACGCTTTGGTTTTGCGTCCCTTGCATGGTGCTGGCGTGTCCCCAATCATGCTTTGTTCACTTGTTTTTGTTTTGATTTCCTTGGATCTGTGGGGTGGGCACCTTAACTCACACCTGGCACCTTCCCAGAGAAGACAAAGACCGGATGGACGTTGTTCTGGCATGTTGGAGTGGGGCTAACCCGGCGCACGCTGCAGCTTGTTCCAGCAAGACACGTGCCATCTGGTTTGCATGTGTCCACTGTCTGGTCCAATAACTCTTTGTATTGGCTTTCCTAAAGAGGAGGGAGGAGGAAAAAGGCAAGTGAGATGGCAGGTCTAACCGTGGAAAAGGCCACACATTGGTCCTGTTTCTTGTACTTTTCCCTTAAGTATCCACTACTGACTGCTGTTGGAGGCAAGGTCTGCAGCTAGCTGGACCTTTGCCCACTACAGGGCATGTCCGATGCTCTTACAAAGCATCCTGCTCCGATCCCAGTTCTGGACGGTGTGTCCCTGGGTGGTCCAACGTGATGGCTGTATTTAGGGTGTTTTGTGGGAGCTGCCTGTGTGTGTGGAGGCCTGGCTTTTGGGTGCATCTAACAACGTGTGTGTCTCTAGGCTGGGCTAGGCTGGGAGGGCTGTCAGACCCTGGAGCTGCTGTGTTCATGCGGCAATCTCGGTCTTAGCTGTCTTGGGTGAAGGTCTGAGTTCACCGCTCAATGCACAAGCATCCCTGCCAGCAGAGCAGCTCTTAGACCTTTTCTTTCTCCAAGAGCTATTTTCCCCTTTACTGGGGGTCAGAGGGATGTCACTGGGGGCCCGGCTCAGTGGCCAAATGCAGGTTTTGCACTGAATTGTGTTAATAAGCTGGGGCAGCAGGACACGCGTTAAAACCCAATGGTGTCTCACCGTGTTGTACCTCAGCTCTGGCTGTCCAGGGCCTGGCCTGAGGGGAGCTCTGCCTTTCACCCCAGTGCCACATCCCAAAAGCTGGCTTGGCTGCTTCCATTAGCCTGGAAATGCTGCTCTGGTTTGCAGCAGAGAGAGCGTGCTCTTTGCTGCGCGGGGTTCCTGAGGAAATTGTTGATGTAGCTTTTTCCATTGGAGCTAAAGCTCATAACATATTTCTCGTTGTTCACTACCTAATAAGCCAGCGGGAAGCTTCGCACGTGTGCTGCAGGGCATTGGCATGGCTTGCTATCGCTAGCATCGGAGCCTGAAAATGATGACCGGTTGGGGATGCATTGCAGAGTCAACCAGTTTCTGATTCAATAGGAGGAATTTCTTTAGTTATTTAATGGTCTTTTCCTTCAAAGACAGAGATACTTTGTGGCTGTTCAGCTCCAGCCTTGCTCCAGTCTGTAGTTTAACTGAATTTGGGAAGGGTAGTGCATCCAGCAGCTCTGGGAGCTGGGACGGGTCAGGGTCGTCAGTGCTGGATTAACAGCATTGTTCACGTCACTGGGAAAGGGCTGACCCCCCAGGGCAAGTTTCCAAAACACTGGGGAGAATATCAGCAGCTTTTCCTCCCAGATTAGGGAGGAATTAGCTGAAGACTGGGAAAAGGGTCTTTGTTGTGAGTGCCTTATAGTACAAACATTACTTCCTCCCTGTTTCTAATCTCCTAATTAGTAATACTGCAGTCTGTTGTGCTTGTAGACTAATGGGACAAAACACTGAAATATTGTCAGAGTCACTGTAAGCTTGATACAAATCAAGTAGGACAACAGCTAAAACCTTAAGACCCTGCAGGGTCTGACCCAGATCGAAGGCGCGCTGTCTGCTGGGGAGGCAGAAAGCAGTGTGTCAGGAGAGAGAGGAAGTAACAACAGCCAGGTATAAAACCGCTTTGCAAAGCTAACACACTGAACAACAACTTTAAATGAGATCACGGGCAAGCCGGTGCTGCTAGGGTTGGGGCATCCTCCAATTTTAGTCTTTATATATATGGTTGTTAGAACCAATGGGTGTTTTAGAGAGGGAGACTCACGTTTAGGGTTGAAGACAACTGTTCTGTCCTACACTGAACAGATGCTACTGGAACTGAGTGCAAATCTGGGCAAAATGGTCTCATACAGACCTTGTTGCGTGTGTCGGACACTCCAGTGATGACTAATGCACTGTTGCCTGTGCACAGGGTAATCTGTTAACCCAGAAAGAATGTGTTTACGATGTGGAAGTATTTCTGCAAGAAATGAGTGACTTTGTAATATTTCTAAGAATAGTATTTAATTTAAAGGAGAGCAGGAACATGGAACACCCACCCAGCCTGCATGTTGCTGTAGCGCAGGCATTATCATCTCTCTAGAGTTTAATGACCAGTCCCAAGAAGCGTAACTGTGCGTGTTTCCATTTGTCAGGTCGTATTGACAGCAAAGACAAGGAAGGGACTGAAGCTGAGGAAAAGAAACCGAAGGTAAGCTAAAAAATAAAACCAGAGGTGACGTTAACCCACTAAATGCTGTGCATGTTCCTGACTCCCTCTCCTGCTCCCCTGGACTGCAGTTGTGCCTCTTAGGAAACGTTGCCATTATCTTCCATTCTTCCATCTGTCTTTCAAGAGTGTTCTTATTTTTTCTTCCCTCACCTCGGTTTGGATGGTGCAATCCATAGTGATCTTTGAGGGCGAGGAAGCGAACCAAATCTAAAACAAACATGTGGCTCATGGGGTTGGGTGGGTGGTTAGAGAAATCATTTTCTCAGCCTGAGACCGTAAAGCAGCCAGCTGGCTTTGCTGGGGCAAACCGGTGCAAAAGCAAACTCAAAACTGCCTTGGGCTGTATTGGGGACAAGCACCATAACAGTGCTTGTTAGTGAAAAGAGCAAGACGTGTAATTAAAAAATTAAATTAAATAATCTGGGCTTTGCAGATGCTGTGTTCTGGGTGAGGAACAGAGTTTAATAGTGGGTAAATTCCAGAAATTTAAAGGTATCCATCACACTGCTAATTTGGAGGAGGTTTAGTTCAGCTGGCCATTAGCCTGGCTAGTGCCTGGGTGAGATAATGGACAAGCTGGTGGGCAATTTAGTGGGTGAAGAATTAAAGGTGAGGAATATAGTTATTTTCAAACAATGTGAAATTGGGTCTTTCTCTAGTGAGGTTTGGCAGGGTTGTATCAGGCTAGGCATTTGACATGATACCAAGCAGTTGTCTAGGTAAAAACCATTGATCCATTATTGATAAAGCACAGGTATGATGGGGTTGAGAGACCTGGGAGCAGTCATCTGCATCTCCCAGAAACGCTGGTGTTGATAGTGCTGTACCTGCAGCATCTTTGCCAGTGGAACACAGAGAGGGTTTGGGAGTAAATAGAGCAGTTCAGATGGTAAAACGTGCCACTGGTGTGAAGGGCGGTGGCAAGGGCAGGCTGTCACTTTCCCCAGAAAGGGGCTTGGGTGTTGCTGCACCCTGTGGGAGGAATAGAGCTGAGGTATCCCATGCTTGCTGGTGCAGCCATGGGACCCTGGCAGTGCCCTGGGCCCCGCAACTCTTGCCCAGCTCTGTGCTGCAGGGAGAGGGCAGTACCAGCCATTGCCTATCCCACACCCAGTTCTGTATTGCACCTTCTAATCCTATTTAATGTCGGTGATCCCCTTTTGTTTCCCTCCCATACTGATTTTTTTTTTGTTCCAATTTTATTTTGTTTCCATGTTTAAGAAATCCTCACCTTCCACTGCCAAACCCCCAGGCGATAGACCCTCCATCCCCCCCCAACGACACACCTCCTCTAGCACAACCCCTTCGAAAACACCTTCCAGCCCTGCTTCCACCTCTAAACGAGTCTCTTCCGTCACATCCCGACCTGCCAGTACAGGAACGCAAGAAATGAAAGCCAAGGTAAGGAAATGGGATGTGAGAGAGGCAAAGCTGCCTTGGGGAATACCATAAGGCATTCCTGACAGGTCTGGCAGTGCTTGGCTGGGCAGTCTCTCCATGTCCCATTCAGTGGAGAGGGTGGGATGTGCTTCCCCTTCACCTTCCAGTGGCCGTGGCCAGACTTGGCTCCAGTTTTGGTGTTTGAAGCAACTGGATCCATCTCACCAGCACGTAGACCTCTTGCTCTGCGTAACAGCAAAACTCTCTCATTGTTGCAGGGTGTTACCTGGTTTCCCTGAGGCATTTCCAGGTCCCTTTATGTTCTGTCGTGCTCTTCTTTGCAGCTTTATGCTGTGTTTTATGGGTGCATTGGCTGTAAACAGCAGATGTATTTGAAATGTGCCGGAGCCAGATCTGCCGGGTGCTACACAGAGAATAGGAAACGCACACACATCCGTGGCGTATTCTGCAATGTAAAAAGTAGCTTGGAATTTCCCTTTGTGGTGTTTAGTCATACAAATACACGTGTGGTGAGGGAAGGAGCAGAGATGGCAGGTTGCAGACAATGGGATATGGTTTTACTGTGATAGGGATTGCGATGGCTCTGCTCTGGTTCCCTGCTGCCTTGGGACCAGTCAGCTTGTAAATCTTCACTTGCATGTTCTTCATGAGCTTTTGTACACAGACCAGCATTAGAAAGCCATAGATTTGGGGAAGCTTTTCTGCAGGATCAGAAGACAATAAATAGCATATTGCTATTTACATGCCATTACAGATTATGTACACGTTACAGTAGTGTATTACAGGTGAGGATAAAGGAGGTGCTTCTTTGTGCTTGGAGTCTGGCACTGTACTCCTGAATGGAGCCTCTGGTCTAGTCAATGGATTTATTTATCTTCTGTACAAAATTTTAGCAGGACAGGGGAAACAAAGCGATGAAATTTAGAGAACAGACAAAGGAGTTGAACATACTTTTTAACCAGGTCTGAGTGTGCGGTGAATAATGTAGCGGAAGCTAAGAGCTCACATGGGAAAGCTGCGCAGCCGTTCTGCCAGCCCAGGAGTGACCGTGCAGCCGTTGTGGCAGGCGCCGTGATGGGAGACGGGGTGTGAACAGGCACGTCGCAAATGCCTGCATGTGGGGAAACCCGTGGGAGCTCCTGTGAGCTGTCAGGGTAGGAAGCAGGAGGGTCTCGTGTGGCTCTGATCCACGAGGAGTGATAGCCCATCCCTGGGCAGATCCCCCCTGCATCAGCCTTTTCCCCTTGCGTCCCCAGGGCCCGGAGATGAGAGGTGGCACGAAGACGGCCACGCCGCGGTCTGCAGCTGGGCAGGCTCAGAGGAACTCGACCAATGCCACACGCATCCCAGCAAAGACCCCCACGGCCCCCAAGACACCTCCCAGCTCCGGTAGGTGATGGCGAGAGCGGCACGCAGCCACCTTCCCATGGTGTCTCTGACTCTAGAGGCTCTGCTTTGGTGGTGCTCCCAGGCTCTCCATGCCGTTATGTGGGGGTAGTGAACAAATTTGCCCCAGTGCAGGCTGGGGACATGCACAGCGCTAAGCAAGGGCACGGCCAGCAGGTTGAGGTCTGCGTGGTGACTGGGAGCTGCTCAGCCTTGTCGCGGGGCTGTGGGTGCAGAGCTAGGGACGATTCCTCTGAAGTGAACCTTTCTGGATGCTGCTTTATCTGCTCTGTCCATATAGTTGCCAGTGTGTAGGAGAGGGCAGTTGCTTTATTCCTTTGGGATTTCCTCCAATTTGAAAGATTCAGGCAGCTCCATTTTTTTAATCCATCTATTCTTTTTCTCTTGACAATATTTCACAAAGACCAGAGGCAAGAAGATCAATTCTTCGATTGCAGGAATGGAGATTAGCCCATTATTGTCAGAGAAGAAAACCCCAGAAAGCATCAGGCATTGTGAATTTCCATTAAAACAGTGCATTTCACTGAATATATATATTTTTCATACTTAACCAGAGCTGCATAAAACCTTAAATCAATTAAATTTCCAGCTTTATTATGTTTAAGCATCTTTCTCATTCATTAAACAGGCAGAAAGGAGCAGAAAAAACCACCTCCTGCAGCAGCAAAGTCTGAGAAAGGTGATGTTTAAGGGTTTTCTTTTCTTCTTCCATTTCTTTTCAGACTGGGTACAGTTCTAAGCTGCTCAGTGACCAGCCTTATTTAATTACATAAACTAATTTTCTAAAAATGCTTCCAAATTTCTAATAGAAAATTGGTTTTGTTTGAGTGTCTTTTGTCTGTAATTTGTCATGCATGCTAATGTCACGCTCGGGTGGGGAGTCTTACCGGCGATCCAGACAACGAAGACCATCTTCCTTCTGAGATACTAGGAAATTGCCTTTAACCACAGTTTCACTTCAAACTGAAGTAGAAGAAAGTGCAGCCATCTCCCCCCTGCTGATGGGTCTGCACTAGAAGTAGCGGGTGGGCCCTGGGACCAGGCAGATCAACCCCATAGAGGCAGGCAGTGTGTGGGGAAGGGGTTGCATACCCAGATTGCTTATCCTGTGCTTGCTTCCCTCTGTCTGCAAACTTCAGGTGAGCAGCCAAAGTCTGGAGACAGAAGCGGTTACAGCAGTCCCGGCTCCCCCGGGACTCCAGGCAGCCGTTCCCGCACTCCCTCTCTGCCCACCCCACCAGCCAGGGAGCCCAAGAAGGTGGCAGTGGTTCGCACACCACCGAAATCTCCTGCATCTGCCAAGAGCCGCATCCAGCCGTCTGCCGCACCCATGCCTGATCTGAAAAATGTGAAGTCCAAAATTGGCTCAACTGAAAACCTGAAGCACCAGCCCGGAGGTGGCAAGGTAAATGTGGACTCTGCTTTCCAGGGGCCTGTCTGTAGGGACAGCGAGTGCTTGACGCTGCATCTGGGAGGGGAGAGCCCTCCCTGAATCAGCAGCAGCCCAACTGGGGCCAGAGGTACAGCAGTGGGCAGCCATGCTTCAGCTGATCTCCAGCCTGATTCTGATTTTGGAGTTGTTTGGGCTGATTGGGTTGGGTGCTTGTCCTGAAATTGCTTGCCTGGCTTAGTGCAGTACAGCTGTCCCGCAGAGGGGACTGCAGAGAGCTTGTGATGTGGCTTTCACGGGGTGGCACGTCAACGTATGGACTGGCTGCCAGGGGAATGACATTCCCTTATGGTGTCCGGTTAGGGAGAGCAAATTGTGACCTGCAGCTCTAAAGAGTCGCAGGATCAGGGTTGTGTTTCTGAAACCTATACTGTGTGACCTGGAGCAGTCCCTTCAACGCTGCCTCCATTTCTTCATTAGCGAGCAGACAGGATGGTCGCCTCCCTGCGAGGGTCCCAGGCTTGGCGGGTTTTTCAGAACGTTGTGATTTTGGATCCAACACTGTTGGCAAGGTTTTGGATTGCGTTCTGCAATCAGGCACTGTCTTGCTACATGATGCAGTGTGGCATGGCCAGAACTGGTGGCACTACTATCCTTTCAACCACTAGTACTTTTCACTCCCAGAGAGGTTGTTTCATGAGCAGTAAAGTGAACTCCGTGCTCCAGGTGCTTGGGAACGAGGGTCTCGTGTTAAATTTTGCGAGCCCAGCAGAGGAGAGTTTGGGTGAGGGGGTGGTGTGAGCTTATTCATCCGTGCAGCCCCAGGAGCAGCAGTGTGTGGTTACACGGCTCCAGCTGTAGTGTTGGCTGCTCAGCACCCATCCGAACCTCTCTGCTGCTCCGTTGCACTGTGTGGATGTGTCCTGAGGCTTTTATAAAATCCTCCTTGCTGCATGGGTGGAGACATGAAAGCACCTCATTCTGACTGGTGGCTCTTACACAGATGTTAAATGACAGAACTGCCCATCTGATGGCCGCTGCAGTCAGGAGTCCCCATGTGCTTGTGCTTGCCTGCCCCGGGGGGGAACACTGCCTTGCAGACCATGCTCTGCAGCTGCTAATGCAACAGAGCCGTGACAAATCTTCCCCGGGTGCGGTGCATGCCATTTTGTGTGACTAGGTAACTCCGTGGCTCTGAATGTTCGACTTTGGCATGGGGGGAGGCTTTGAGATGGCTTCTCTTCACCGTAGCAGCGTGCTTTTCCATTTCCTTATGTGCATTTTTTGCTGTGGCTGGCGATTTACTGGACAATGCACATTTTGCTCTGTACTACAATCCAGGGGGGCTCTGGAGCCTGGGCAGGGCTGCTCTGGCCATTGGTCATGAGCAGAGCAGCATGAGTCCTTCCAGCTGCCCCTGTCCCGGGGCCTCAGCCCTCCTGTCCACTTAGCAGAAGGCATAAGTTTTTCCTGCCTCCCCCACCAAACACTGCTTTTCAGGGATTTTAGAAGGAACCCTTCCTTTTACTGTAAATTGGTTAAATTGTTTGCTTGTTCTTTTTAATCCAGCTTTTACAAGTTTTTTTTTTTTCTCTGTCAGCTTCTCTCTCAGGCAACATGTTGTTTATTGTTGTCACTGAAAGAGTAAGAACAGCTGAATTTGGGACAATTCATTGTTCTTTGCAGGGGAGAATGGCTGGATGCTCTGTTGGGGATTTTGTAGGACACGAGTCTGCTCTTAGGAGAACTGTTGCAGCTGGGACAGAAGGGGCTGATCCAACGAGTTTGATTTTAGGGTGGCCAGAAGATGAGTCTGGAGCCTGCTCTCCATGCAGATTTCAGACCCCCAGCCTAGGGAAGCAAAGGTACATGGGGCACATGCACCAGGAGTCAGCCAGGCCAGATCTCTTCCCAGTATTTCTGCATTGTCTAAGCACTTTTGTTGTTGCTGGATCACTGAGTACTGCTCTGGCAAAGCCTGGTCTGGCAGAACTGGATCCTGATTTGCAGGATTAGTTGATGTGAACTTGAAAAATGAGGCTGGAGGCACGTGAGGAGCCTTGGTGCTTCTCGTGCTAAAGAACCAGGGTATAGCGAGGAGCTCTCCTTGCAGCAGCAGGCCGGGGACATGCTGAAACGGAGGGCGAGGTTGCCTGCTCGGCCAGCTTCGTGGACGTTGTCATCCAGGGACTGCATGTGCAGTGTGATGTGACGCTGCTTTCTTGCAGGATGCTGTATCTCTTTTCTTCTCATGAGGGTTGTGCTTCAGACAGGCTTTCTCCTGAGGGAGCACAGGCCTGTGTGCCTGCTGATTTTTACCTGCATTTACCTCTGGTTTATACTTGCATAGGTTGTAAAGCCACTTCAGTCCATGTAGGGGAAGGAGCAGGGACTATCTTCATCTTTGTCTTGCCTGGAATAGCTGCTCCTATGCATGGAGTCACTCCAGCATAGCTGCCCTTATAAAACCCAAATAGGGAAAACAAGCCCGAAAGGGAAACAGCTTAATTAATTAGTGCAAAAATCTGTGTGTGTGGGGAGAGCGTAGACAGGCCTTGGGACTGGAGGGTGAGGTTGGCATGGTGTGTGGTTCCCCTGTGGCACCAAGCCATTTCCAGCCTGTCTCCCACCCGAGATGGTGTTAGGAATATGCAATAGAGCAGCTGCCTTTGGGGTTGGTCTGTGCTGCCCCTTTCATCTCATCTATACGGGAGTTAAGAAGACTTGCAGGCATGGGACTGCATCCCTGGCAGCATTTGTTTTTTCTCTTTGTAACTGTAGAGGGAGTTTGAGCCCTGCACAGCGCAGAGCTCAGGTGTCCTCTCCCAGACAGTGCTGGACACACAACTCCTGCTCTCCAGCCTGCTGCCCCGGCCAGCTGCACCCATTTGCCCAGTTTGCTCAAGCTGCTGAAACGTGAGGCCACGTATCTCTGTCCTAGAGAGAGGGCATGCTGTCCAGCGTGGGAGATGGGGCTGAGCAGGCATTTTTCTCCCAGCTCCATCCTTCCTTCTTCCACTGGCTCTGCGGAAGCTGAGTCTCAGACCACTGGTGCCTTCCAGCGTGTTTGCTGCCCAGCAAGTTCCCCGTTTTGTTCAGTGAAAGAAAATGGGGTGAGCTGGCTTTTTGCTAGTGTTTCTGGGCTGGAAACCAGGGCTGCTTTGCTAGCCAGACATATCCAATCTCTAGCTATAACCTGCCCACCTCCATCTTCAGTTTCCAACCCATGAGTAGACAAATCTATGCAACAAGCCAGAGATTCTCCTTTGCTCTTGGCACTGGAAGGCAGGTTCCTGGTTTTAGTGATATAACGCATGGTCAAGCTGCAGATAGTCATGTTGTTTCTCACACTCTTTTCTGGCTACCAAAGGTGCAGATTATTAATAAGAAGCTGGACTTTAGCAGCGTTCAATCCAAGTGTGGCTCAAAGGATAATATCAAACACATCCCAGGAGAGGCAGTGTGAGTACCTTCACACTTTCAATGCACTATAATAGTTCTTATTATAAGTGGCATGTTGTATACACTAAACCGCCAATGCTATCTGCAGCGACCCTGCCGTCAGATAGCTATTGGTGACGTGCAATGACTCTTTTCTGGCTACCAAAGGTGCAGATTGTTAATAAGAAGCTGGACTTTAGCAGCGTTCAATCCAGGTGTGGCTCAAAGGATAATATCAAACACATCCCGGGAGGAGGCAGTGTGAGTACCTTCACACTTTCAATGCACTGTAATAATCCTTATTATTAGTGGCATGTTGTATACGCCAATTCGCCAATGCTATCTGCAGCGACCCTGCTGTCAGATAGCCATTGGTGACGTGCTGTCATTTAACCCCATTAACCCAAAAGACATGGTTAGATGAACCCTAACAAGTCCTGTACATGCCTGACATGGACAGAACTAACTGGCCCGTCTAGAAACCATGTCTGTAACAAAACATCCCGTTAACTCGAAGGTTTTACACTACCTGGAAGGCTTAATGCCTCATTGTCTGCAGGATGGTTGGCCTCTAGCAGACAGTGACGTAGTTGCTGATGCAGTAGATGGATAGATTTATAAGCAAATGCAGTCCTCGTTGCTTAATGCACTGCAAAATTGCACATGACTCTGCACAACATGTGACAGCGCAGGTTCCTGCCCATTCCCATCAGGCAAGTATGATCCATTCAAATATTAAGCTTCTCCTTGCTAATGAATATGTCCGGTGTATGTCAGGCAGTGCCCGTGGAGGCTGAGCCTAAAGTAATATTGAGTTAATTGATTTGAACGCCGGCATTTCCAGCCATTGCCAGCTGAATAGCCGGACTCAGCTTTCAGTTACTGTGCCAGAAACCTGGAGAAACTCCACAGCGGTTGGTGGATTTACACCAGTCTCTCTGGAGACAGAGTTTGGGTCCAGGAAAGATGACCAGGGAAGGAGCATCACTGAGACCCCAAACAGTGCGACCCAGGGTCTGTGCTTGCCTGGTCTGCAGCCACCTGAGGAAGCTATCTGGTGCCCCTCAGATGTTGCCGATGGATTTTCTTTGTGCTGTTTTTGATCTCTGTGGACGCCCTCCCTGAGAAACTGAGTATTGCAGAGGGCTTGGCACGTAAGCATTGGGACATAGCTGGGTTTGCAACCTCTGTCTTAAATTTGATGTCATTCTGCATTTATTTAATGGGCCAGAGGAGCTGCTTCGCAGAGGTCAGACCTCTGTGAAGCAGGTTCCATGCTTGTTCTGCTCTTTCTTACCCCAGGGTCCTGCACTGGCTGGACTGCCTGGTGCGTGGAGGACCACTTGTTACGCCAGGAGTTAGTGTTCGTCACGAATCATCTGTGCTGTGGCTGGTAATTAGCTTCAGCACAGGGTGGTGAGCTCATCCTTTTCTCCACTGAGAGCTCACACCATGGGCAAGCGTTCGCAGCTGCAGTGGCTGCAGTGGGTTAAGAATTATCTGGATTTTTGGCTGGAGGTTGTCATCCCTCCCCAGGCTCTGCCAGCAGTGAAAATCGTGTGATTGCTGCCGGCTGCATTGACACGGAAAGCAGCAGCTTAGCTCTGGGTGCAGGCTCTCGGAGCAAAGCCATGTGCTGACGTGGCCAGAGCGTGGCCGCACAGGCTGTCCTGGCGGCAGAGCTGTGCCTTGGGGCTCTTCCGATAGAGGGGCAACAAGAGACCACCGGGGTTTGATGGCTGTCATGTCTTAGTCCTCCACGACGCTGTCAGCAGTGACTGCCTGCCCAGCCATTGCTGCTTCAAGAGGAATGAAGTGTTGCTACAGTAACCTGGGGTTGGTATCTATTTTTTAAGCCAGTGGATGCTCTGACAAGGTGATGCATTAGGCAAAAGTTGACGTAAGCACTGCTGATGCTGAGAGGTGGGATCCCCAGGTCTCTGGCACTGGTTTCCCAGGCAAGCAACTCTGTGCCCTTTTTCCTTTCTTGCTAAAATGAGGAGGACCCTTCTCTGCTCCCCAGCAGGATGGTAAGGGTTAATGGAGTCCTGTCTATAAAAAAAGGGAACTGGAATGAGAGCAGAAAGTGTTTCAATTGCTGATTGCTTGCTCTGGAAATGGGAGGTCTTTCAGTCCCAGGTCCCAGTGGTGCCCCAATTGCTCATAGGCCCTTCGGGGTCACAGCTGGGATTAGAAAGGCACCAGCTGTCCTTTTGGGGTCTGTTTCCTGCCTCCCGACTGAATCTAGCTCTCCTCCTGCCCAGTGCATTAAACGTGTGATCTTTCCCCAACCCTGTCTTCATGTCTGTGTCTGCGATGTGCTCCCAGACCCTAGGGTTGCTTTTCTCCCCTCTCTCTGTCTCCACTCTCTGTCAAATGTGCCTTTTGGTATGCGTGAGCATTGGAGGCAAGGCAGGCCCGCGTGCATGCTGCTCTGGCTCTGTGCCGGTGGGATGGTGGCACCGAGCCTCTGTTCCCCCCACCTTTTCCTGGCTGCATGATGGAGGGAGGGGTGTTTATCAGTGGTGTGCACAACCACGGTCCAACACCTAACCTCTGAGGGTGATGGGGCCGGTGGACATGGGGCCAACATGAAGGAACTGAAGGATGCACCTTCACCCCAGGGCTTTTGAGTCAGCACAGGGCGCTCAGGTCGATGGAGAGCAGTGGCTACGGTGAATCCTTTGTGCTGGCTTTTGGCCACGTTGGTCCAGAGGCTGCCTGGCTGCTTGGAGGAGTCAGCTCCTCTGCAAAGGTCCCTTTGGTGCTGGCACATCCTTCCCGAGATTTGTGAGAGCAGCATGCCTGTCGTGGTGCTTGGTGAAAACACAGAGAGCAGCATACGCTCGCCTTGCAATCCAGGCTATTACTGAGAGCCAGATACTTCCCAGTGAGTAGGAACCAACCTTGAGGTGCTGATGATCCGATTTCTCCTGCACAGCCCCACTAACTACAGCAATAGCTGATTCACACACAGGTGTGGGTCCAAAACCAGGGTCCAAGGTAACTTCTGGGGGTATGGGGATGTTTTCTCACCCCCTTGTCTCCTGCTGCTGATGTAGCTGGTGTGTATGTGCTGTGGTTTGCCGTCCCTGACACGCCTGATGGTCCCAGACCTCTCCAGTCGTTGGTGTTTTCCAGTGTGGTGTTTAACCGCTAACGTAACCACTAAACAGCTCCACGTTAACCGTTCCTTGTGTGTGCGTCTCGTGTAACCCAGTTGTCCGTGCGCAAGAGGCCGCCGGCCCCACGCCCAGGCACGCCACAGTGCCGTGGCCGGTCTTTGAATGGGGCTGTTTAAGTGGAATTGCTGGAGCCCATGTTCAGAGACGTAATGGGTAAAACAAATAAAAAACAGAGCATAATATCATGAAATAATGTTATGGTTCAATATATTATAATTGCCATTTTAATTTATATTATGTGAACTCCTGCCAGATATTTAGACTTTGCTTTGCTTTTTTTTTTAACCCTTATTTCCATTACAGCATTTTTCAGAAATGCATATTTTGGTCATTCTTTTTAAAGTTCTGTGCACATTGATCATTTCTGTTCTTTCAGTTTTTGTGGACATAAGCTTTATGTTTTACACCAGAAAAGGTATTTATTTTTTACGTTTTCTCTCTGGTATATCTCCTCCTTTTGGATGATGTGTATGCAAATCTTAATTAATTACCACTCCACTTTCTCTCTCACTTAAGCACTTTAAAATTGCCTCTACTTCCCCCCTCTGTGGAGAGGTGATCTTGTGCATGCTGACATGTTAAGAGAGGCTACTGCACACGGGCATTAATGATCTCCCTTTTCTGATGACAGTTTCTTTTGTATTATTAATCTTACTGGGGTTTAAGCTGTCCTTTCCCTTGAATCCAGATCAGGTGCCGGTGTGTGTTGTGCCTCCCCCTCCCCAGGTTGCCCGTGGTGGCAATAAGCTCATCGCCTTTTCCTTTCTCATACGGACAGGTTCAAATCGTTTACAAGCCAGTCGACCTGAGCCACGTGACATCCAAATGTGGTTCCCTGGGCAACATCCATCACAAACCAGGTACCCTTTGACTCCGCAGCATCCAGCAGCACGGGGTGCTGGTCCTTGGGAGCTCACAGGCTGCGTCGTGGTGTGCAGCCGGCGATGGGGAGAGGGTTGGGGTAGTGCAGGGAGCGAGGGGAGGCACGTGGGATAGTGACTGGAGCATCAGAGTGAGCCCTGGGGTGCTGGATGCTCTTACCAGCTCTGTCACTGCAAGACCCTCTCCAGTCTGCCTGACCATTGGGTTGTAGGGGAGGGATCTGGTCTGGTCCATGGACACCCTTGTCTGTGCCAACACATTGCTGTGAATGGGAAGTATTTAGGAATAAATAGGGGGAACTGCTGGTGTTTAGGGAGAGTAAGGTTAGCTCCCTTCCCTTGGCTCTGTTTTAACATTGGGATGTCTGTCGGCTCTGCAGCATCCTTTGGAAAGTCTCTTTACCCTGGTTCCCACTTGCCCTGGCTCCTGGGTTTCCCAAATCACCATGGGGTCCCTCTTGCTGCTGTTTTCCTGGTCCTCACCCTCTGCTCAGCCTCAGCAGTGCTTTGGTTGAGCCACCTCGGAGCGGCAGCTCAGACCTGAGTATGTTATCTCCAGCCTGCCCTGGCTGGCACAGGAGCCTACCCTGCTCGTGCTCTTCTCTTCCAGGCGGTGGCCAGGTGGAGGTGAAATCTGAGAAACTGGACTTCAAAGATAAGGTGCAATCAAAAATCGGGTCCTTAGATAACATCAGCCACGTCCCTGGAGGAGGAAATAAAAAGGTAAAGGGGCATTGGGTCGAGAGCAAGCATGCTGTTCTGCTGCCAGTGTCCGTCTGCCCTGTGAGCAGGCACGCAAGCAGAGAGTGGTTGAAGTCTGGACCCGGAGAAGGTCCTGCTCACCCAGCTCGTCTTTAGCCCACATGGCCTCTCCTCTCTGCTTACCAGGCAGCACTTCTTCCCCAGTGCTTGAAATGATTTGCTGCCCATGTTCTAGCGTGGGGTGATCTGTGCACGCTTGTCCTTCAGAGGACAAAAAGCGCCCTGCCCAGGGACGGGCCGCTCAGCCGCTGCCCACACAGCCAGCTCGTCTTCCTGCCAGCGGCTTGCTGCAGGCGGGCAGAGCCGAGGGCTCCCGGGCTGCGTTGGCCAACCTGGAGGACATTTGCTGGAGCACAGCTGTGGCACAGCTGCGAGGATGGCAGTCTCTGTCCTCTTCCTGGCCTATGGCCACCTGAATGAGTGTGAATGTAAGTGATATCCTCTCCTGTGGTTTCCTGCTCTTTCTGCTGTTCTCTGAAGTTTGTGAAGAAACATGGTTGTGTCTCAAACCTTTCACGTTAAGGGGTGCCACCGTCAGCAACCGCTTTTGCACTCTGCGTTGCCAATTACTCCCAGTGGTGTGGCCCAAAGCTGGCAGCTCAGGGTGCTGCATAGGTGTTGGTTCCCCAGTGAAAGTGGAGCATTAAAGGCATAGCTTTATTTAGAAAAGGTGACTTCGCAGTAGGCCGTCTCTTCAGAAGAAAGGTGATCTCTTCTTACTTCAAGTCTCAGTCTCTCAGCTGAGACCAACCAAGGACTCTGCGTAGGGAGCGGTGCGTGTTTGGGGGGATTTAAATTGAAACACAGAAGCCAATTAGGTCAGGTGAAATACTGAACTTGGGGTGAGCCGGTCCTGCCGGAGGCTTTGATGGTTACTTTACAGTAAGTCTTAGCTAAGTAAAACCTTGCTTCAAGGACAGCCAAGTCCCTTGCAGGCAGGGGAGCAGGGAGATCAGGTAAGCACAGAGTTGAGACTCCACAGCCTGGTGACACACGTGGTTGAATTTCTCCAGGGAAAAGTGTTTTTTGTCTTGCTTGTTTTTCAAACACTTTTTTCTCAATGGGAGGGGAAGGTTCTGTTTCGGCTCCTGTATTTTGGCACTTTGTTCTCGGCCACGTTTTCTCTGTGCACCTCCCAGCTCTTCATCTCCCAGCGGTGCGCCGGCCTCTGACTGAGGGATCGCTTGACTTCCTTACCCTTCTCTCGCTGCTGCTACGCATCAGACTGCCCTGTGCTTCACTAAGCCCATTTTCATCATTTTTATGATTACAGTGATGATTCTTTCATATCCTGGCACATTCACTGGGCCATAGTTTGAAGAACTTGCCTTTTGGAGGGGGAATTTATTTGCAAGGGTGTGACCCAGCCAGTGGCATCACCTGCCTCAGCCTTCCTGCGTGGCAGTTGCCCATACCCTCCCTAAATCCACACCTGGAGGAGGTTGTCGGTGTAACTTGAGTTCAGATGCTGCCGCAGATTGCTTCCCTTGTCCAGCCCGTTCCCATTCGCACCTTAGCACCAGGGACCATCCTCAGGCAGCGCTGCTCTGAGGTGGGACACTCCATTCGCAGGGAGGGGACAGAGGACACAGCTGAGCCCCATCAGCCCTCCACGTAGAGCGGCTGTGGGTGGCTCCGCTGCCCCTTCCCCAGCCTTTCCCATGTCCCCAGTCCCCTCCTCGCTCTGCGACACAAAAGATCCAGATTTGGACACATAGTCCACAGCTCTCCAGGCTGAACGCTGGTTTAACGTGCCACTCTTGTACTGGGGAGCCGGGGTGCTCTGTGCTCTGCCAAAGTACCTGTGCCGGCAGCATCTGCTCTCCTTTGCTGCACATGGAAAGCTTTCCTCCCCGTCTCCAAAGGCAGCCGCCGTTCTTCCTATGAGCCAGTGAATGGCCCTGTTTTTCAGATCTTTTTCTCCCCAATTTTTTATTTCTTTTCTTTATTTTTTGTCTTCTTCCTTCTGGTTGACATTTATTGGGTCTTGTTTTTTGTTGCTGATGCGTTTTTTGCACCCCACCGCCCTGGGCGGATTTCTTCACCTGTAGAGAGAGAAAGGCAAGGAAGACAAGACCCGTCCCCAGGCTGCTCGGACCCCGAGCCCAGACCCCGCTGGGCTCCAGGCCCTGGTGCTGGAGCCGCCCACCCCCCCGGAGAGCCAGCTCCCAGCCTTGCACTCGGCTGGGGAGGGCACCAGTAAGTAGCAAACCCGATCCACTTCACCTCCCCTCCCCGGCCCTCGCGCTTGCCGGGAGAAGAGGGGGTTGGCTTGTGGGAGCAGCGTTTTGTGCCCAGCTGGGCCGTGGGTTAAGGGGCAGCCTTCTGTGCCGTATGGGGATCCCACCCCCTCCGTAAATCTCTGCCGGGGGAGTGGGAGCAGCCCAGGTTGTGCTGTCCGAGTCCTGTGCCTGGGACCCGCCGTCACACCGGGCCTGGGCGCTTGGGAAGGATTTGGCAGCATCCCAAGATGCTCCAGTCCTGCCGTCCCCCCCAGTTGTGCCCATTCCCTGTGTGGGCTACTGGAAGGGATGTGCCTGAGGACTGGGGGCACTGGGGGGCATCAGGCCAATGAACTGAGCTTTCCTCCCAGCTGCACAACGGCAGTGACCGAGCGGACGGCTTGCAGGTAAAAACAGCCTTTCCGGATGGTGTCCCGCATCCTCCCCGCTCACCGCCCTCTCCTCTCGTTGCAGATTGAGACTCACAAGCTGACTTTCCGCGAGAACGCCAAAGCCAAGACCGACCACGGCGCCGAAATCGTCTACAAGTCCCCTACCATCTCCGGAGATGCCTCCCCGCGCCGCCTTAGCAACGTCTCCTCCACCGGCAGCATCAATATGGTGGACTCCCCCCAGCTCGCCACGCTAGCCGACGAAGTGTCTGCTTCGCTGGCCAAGCAGGGCTTGTGATCGGGGCACGGCGGGCGAAGATGAGAGAAGACAAGGAAAAAAAAAAAAAAAAAAAAGAAAAGAAACAAAAATAATAATCTGGCCTTCTTCCTCTGTTCCTTTTACAGCTGCTTCCCCATCCCCTAACTGGTTAATGATTTAACCTGCTTTTACTGTTCATTCAGCTCTAGCTCCAGGACTTCAAAATCAGTGACACTATGAGGTACAAAAACCTCCTCTCCCCCTGCTCCTCGGAGCGCACAGCCCGTGCCCGTCCCCCACTCCCTCCCCTCGTCCCCCCGCGAGGTCCCTCACTGTCCCGGCCCTGCCTGGGGCCACCTGCCCTGGCAGGGATGCCCACCGCCCCCCGGGAAAGTGGGGAGGGGGATAGAGGGGCAGCCGCAGCACGACGCTGACCCGAGCGCCCCGCACCGCAGCACAGGGCAGCGGGAGGTCCTCAAGGGAAGGGGATGTGACCTTCCCACGCTCGTTACCCTAACGATGCCTGGGCTGGAGGTCTGGCATGCAGGCGGCACAGGCAGTGGGTGCTGCAGCCAGGGACTGCAGGGAGGTGCCCTCCCTTTCTGCATTAAATTTGCCTGCTGATTTGGAAGAAACCTTTTGTTTTTACCACCGAAAGCCGAGATGTGTATGAAGATAACTGCCAGGTATCCCCTAAACCCGCTCTCAGCCCCGGCAGCTGGAGTACTGGCGACGCCGGGGTATCCCGTTGCGGAAGGGGCCCTGGACGGCCGTTCCCCTCTTCGTGGCTGTGCTGGAACCGCTGAGTGGATGAGTAGAGGCTTTTCCCCATTCCTTTGGCAGCCCCTCGTGTCGTAGAGTAGCTTTGTCTGTATATGCTTGGACCGTGCCAGGGTGATTGTTTTCATAAACGAGCATGTGTTTAAAAAAAAAAAAAAAATGCTGAAAGTAGTTTTGAGCGGCCCCGCGCCGGCT
>NW_008796188.1:2857923-2859671 GCF_000699145.1 Aptenodytes forsteri | reverse complement strand
TGGTGGCAGAGCAGTGGTTCCTCCCCGGACAGGACCCACTCCCATCCTTAGCAGCAGCTGATGAACCTGCCACGCTGCTGCGGCCTTCGTACAGCCTGTGCGGGCTCCACCGGGTGTTTCTGCGCGGTGCCGGGCTGCTGCTGCTGCTGCACGTGGGCTGGGCGGCAGCCCAAGCAGGAGACCTGGAGAGGGCACCTGTCCAGTGCTGGAGCAGGATGGTTGTGTCTGGGGGAGGGGGGGGTTCCAACCCTTGTCTCTGCAGCCCCAGGAGCTGCTTTACTGCTGGGGAGAGGCTGGTCCAGCACCAACACAAACAGGTCAAGCGGAAGCCCACGTCCAGCTTGTCACTTGCTCCTTTCAGTTGATGCTGATTGTAAGACTCTGTACTCCAGTCTGTGACTATCTTTGTATCGGTGTAGGATGTAGGAGCCGCTGTGGTATTTTCTGTCCTCTGTAAAACGAGCAAGCGGTAGAACCACCGACCGCCAGCCACCCCTTTTAACCCTTTTCGGCTGCAGGACGGCGCGTAGCTGAGCTTGCCAGGCCCAGCCCTGCTCCGTGCCACCCCCCCCACCTCCGGCCCTTCTGTGCAGCTCCTCAGGGACACCAATGCCCCGGCCCAGGGGCTCCAGCGAGCAGCCCCTTCCCCCTGCAAGTATGGGGGCTGCCGGGGGTCCCAGGACAGCCCTTTCCACCCACCGCGTCTCCCGCCGTCCCCTTCCAGCAGCCCGAGCCACGTTCCCCAGCCCCGACCCCGCGTTCAGACCCAGGCCCGAGGGTTACCATGAGCAGCTGGACAGACTGACCCATGGCTTTTCCTTTACTCCACACACATCTTGGTCTGAAAAGGGTTAAAACCGGCACCGATTCAAAAAAAATATGTGTTTCTGCACTCGAAAATATGCTTGTTAAGTGAACTTCCAGTGTCAGACTGCCGGTGGTGCTGGCAGCCCCGCGTTCCCTGCGGTGCGCTGGGGCAGGGAGGGAAGGTTTGATCTCAGTGTATCATTCTAGCTTAGCTTCTGTCTGTGAATGTCCATAGTGTATCGTGCGTTTTAACAACTGGTTTACACTGTTGCCGTAAAAGTGAATTTGGAAATAAAGTCATTACTACGATAAACGCCGCCTCTTTTGCTCGGGGGAGGGAGCCGGGGAGCGCCTGGGGAGCAGGAGGGAGCCGGGACCAGGCACACGGGGGGTTTCTCCCCCACACGGAAATCCAGAAATCTCGGGCTCGGGCTGGATTTTGGCCGCGCCGAGGGTCCCTCCTCTCCCCTCCGCAGAGGGGCTCGCGCTGGGATTGCCAATCCCACCCCCCGGCAGCCATGCCAGCAGCCCGGGGCCATAGGACCAGCTACCAGGGAGCAGCAAAGATGGGCAGGGACCGTTTCTCTCTTTTTTAAGTACCAGCCACCACCAGCAGCCCAGGCTGTAGCTTCACCAGCTCCCCTTGCCTGCAGCACGCGGGGAGGCCGCGCTTCTTCTTGCGGCAACCCGGGGTGCAGGAAGGGGAGGCCCTGCCCGGTGGGCAGCGCAGGCAGGAAGCCCAAGTTTTGTTTTTGGCTCATCGTGTGACCGTGGCCAGGACATTTTCTCAGCTGCGGAGCGAGACTGAACGCAGCTCTGCCCCCACAGCGCGGGCGAGCACTGGGGCTCTTCAGAGGCTGCTTCGAATCACAGCGACGCCTTAATCCCCTCGCCCAGTTCCAGCCCGTTACGGCTGGGAGTTCCCTTGCCCGAGAGCCCCC
>NW_008796188.1:2856618-2857913 GCF_000699145.1 Aptenodytes forsteri | reverse complement strand
CACCGGCACTTCGGCGGCCACAAACCAGCACCGCGAGCCCCCTGCTCCGCACCTTCCCCCGGACTCGGCCGCCTTCTGCAGGTCAGGAGTTTCCAGCGCGGCACAACTGCTGGCGCAGCCGCGGCTGCCACCGTTTGCTTTTCAGATTGGATTTTTCCTCCCCTGTTAATTACTTGTAACAAACCCGGCGATGCCCAGGTTGCTGCCTCCTACTTTGATCATCTGGCTAATAATCACCCAGCACCCTCCTGTTTCCCATCCACTCGGGTAACGAGGCACAAAGTGTAATTCTCTTATCTTGGAAATTTAAGAGCAGCCATGAAGTCGCCTCCCACCACTTGCCTTTTGCAAACATTCAACTTTCACAGCAAAACCCCGCCACGGAGGCAAACAATTTGCACAAACAGCACCTGGGTGCAAATCAGCAGCAACCCGTTAACCCTGAAAAGGTAAAATAAAACCCTCGCCCACCCCGGGCGGTTTGACCGAGCGCCACGAGGCAGAGCTCGGTGCTCGTGAGCTCTCTCCCAGGGAAGGTCCTGCTCCATCGCGTATCCCAGGGCAAAGCCCAAACCCGGAGATCCCCTGGAACAATTCCTCTTTTCACTAATTGACAGTAACTGCCGGGAAATAAGGTTATAAAGGAAAAAAAAGAGGCCATTCAACCGCAGGGTGGGAGGGAGGCGGCTGATCCGCCCGAGACCGGGCTGAGCACGTGGAAGGGCCCATTCCACTTCCCAACCCAGCGTTTCACAAACACACGTTGCCTGGAATATTCTCTTTTAATTTTTTTTTTAATCTTTTCTTCTTTTTTTTTTTTTATAAGCACGTCTGTGCTTTGCCAACAGAATCAAGACATTAACAAAGATCAGCTTTTCGGAAGAAAAGCATTTCTATATAACAAGGACATTACACAGCTCAAAGCAGGAAAAGAAAATATTTACAAAATACAAGGTGGTTTTTTTTGTGGTTTTTATAATGCTAAAAGGGTAATTCAGAATTTTCAACCTTATAAATAGAAAAGCACTTATGCAGAGGGATATGGTAGCATTGTTGTTTTTTAAAGAAACGATGACAAATCCTTTAAACTAGAACAGAACCAAAACCACTAGATAATGTTGAAAATTGTGAAAACCCCAACCATTAAGCAGTTTAGCTACTATTTCTTTACGATTACAAAACGGAAAAAAAAAAATATGTCCTTTGTATTTTTTTTTCCTTTTTTTTTGGTGATGTGATTATACATAAGACAGGCACAATGCTAGCAACAGGACAGGGACCAATAGCCACACCGT
>NW_008796188.1:2845020-2856387 GCF_000699145.1 Aptenodytes forsteri | reverse complement strand
CCCCCCCACCTGCTCTCCTCCTCTCTTCTTTTATTTCCCCTTTTCTGAGGCCAAACCCACCTACAGGGACCACCCCGAGGCCTCGGCCGTGCAACCCGGACCTGCCACATCCCGCTCCTGTCGCGGGACGCCTCCTCTGCCGCCCGCCGCTCTTGGCGGCTCCTCGGTGCTGCGGCCCAGAGCCGCCCTCACCCCAACTTTCCAACCCTACGGGGGGGGGACACGCGAGGGCGCAGCTCAAGCATCGGTCGCAGACCCGCGTTTCCCAGCTGAAAGCTGCTGCTGGCCTCGGCCAACAGCCACGTCCCCAAAGGGGCGTCCCTTAAGCGCGTCGTGGCTTCTGCTCCTGCTTGAAGCATCCGACCGCACCGGGCTGGGGACTCTCCCCCTCCCTGCCTTCGACCCAGGAGAAACACGCAAGGTGTGCACAAGGCTGCTTCCGAAATCCCACTCCTCCCACGCGGAGCTGTGCGTGAAGCGGCTAAAAGGGTCCTTCCTTTTCCCCCGACCGACAGGGCAGCCAGACCTCGGCACGGCAAACGGCTGCTCCCAAACCAGCAGAGAGGGAAGGAGGAGGTTGGCGGGCGGCCCCGGGGGCAGAGGGGAGATCGGGGAGGTGTGGGGGGGCAGAGTCATCCCTCGGGATACCTGGAACTACAACCTAGGGGAGGAAAACGCCGGAGGGTGGAAGTGCAGGGTGGGCACTCTGCACGTGAGGACAGACGG
This sequence comes from Aptenodytes forsteri, assembly GCF_000699145.1. Classification (NCBI taxonomy): domain Eukaryota; kingdom Metazoa; phylum Chordata; class Aves; order Sphenisciformes; family Spheniscidae; genus Aptenodytes; species Aptenodytes forsteri. The sequence continues at coordinate 2,855,661 of NW_008796188.1, read as the reverse complement.
ACAGCTAGTGAAGGTTGCAATCCCAAGACATCACTTTTCACCACTAATTTCACTCCACTAAAACCTTTCAGGGAGGGGGGGTAGCGGGTTAAGAGAAAAAGACACCCTTTTGCTTGAGAAAAAACTATCCCCGAAGTCTGCTAGTCAGCTAAATCCTGTGCTCTAGTTTTATACACCTAAGAAGGGAGGGGAGGAAAGAGGGAGGGGGGGTCTGGTGGGCTGCTCCCCTCCCGAGGCTTCACTCCGCTGGGAGGAATCTGGGGGCTCTCATTCGTGTGACAAGGAAACATGGAGAAGAAAAAAAAACAAAAAAAAAAAGAAAACAAAAAAAAAAAAGAAAACAAAAAACAGTTTCTAAACTCCTTAAATTCACTAAAAACTGTGAAAATTCCCGGCAGGATGTTTGAATATCAAACGCAGATTTTGGAAGCTTTAATGCCAAGAGTTAGTTCTGTGTGTTGGTTTTGCTCATGTCTTCCCGTATGTCTCTATCTGTGCGCTGGCCGCTGAACTGCTGCGGAGGAAGAGGAGGAGGAGGGTGTCGCCAGGGGGGTTCGGCTCTTGAGGCTGGCCAGGTTGGGCAAAGCAGAAGTGCCATCGGTCTCCCGGGAGGATTTACTGCCCGACGTGCGCCGGGTGCAGCGCGACAACCGGTCTTGGGGGTCAGATTGGTCCTCGCACTCTGTCCTGGGATCGTACGAGAGTGGGAAGGTGCGTCGCTCCCAGGGCTGCACAGCCTAAAGGGAAGAGACACCAGGCTATGGAAAATCCTCCGGAAAAGCTCATCTGCTCCCCCTCCGTGCGCGACTCCGGCTGCCCGCAGCGGCGGTCGGAGCAGGCAGCTCCACGGTGCCGTGCCAGCCACGGACTTAGCCTAGCCTCGTTAACAGCGCACGGAAAGCTTTAGCACACGTGGTGAGGACGCGGCAGCCTCCAAACTCAACCAACCGCTGGAAAAGCATCCTGCTGCCAGTGCCGAACGGCCCCACGCTCCACATCCCGTCCGGCCGAGCGTTTGGACAGAATTGCCCACATGCAGGTTTCCAAGCTGTTTCCCCACAGCGAGGAGGATAAAACAGCCAAGTCTGAGCATCAGATTTACCTTCATGCCCATCTGCAGCGGTCACTGCAGTGACACGGCGACAGGCAGCGCTCGGACCTGCCCCGCCAGCCTCCAGCAACAAAACTAGAGCAAACGGCCGCAACCAGAGGCAGCACCCACCTGCTCATCAAGGCCGGCCTCGGGCGTGGAGCAACGGGTGTCCTCGCTGGACAGAAGCCGCATGGAGTCACGGGAGAGGGGGGTGAGGGGGGCAGAGAGCAGTTCGGGGCTGATGGGGCTGCGCGGTGAGTGGGTGTGGGACAGCTCCAAATGGGAGTGGCAGTTGCCCACGTCAGGGGATGCCGGCTGGGGAGTCGAGGGGTTCCCCAGCTGGGGGGTCGTCCGTCCGTCTGTCGATCTGTAAGACCTGAGATAGGAACACATTTGAGAGCCTGGTTTCAGTCCCAGCTGCGCTCCCACCGATACAGGGGCTCAGGCCACTCGCTGCCACCCTACGATCCCTTCCACCGCCCCCTCCTCGGGAGCAGCCGTACGGTGGGGAACGCCACGGGGATTTGGTGCACACACAGGCAGGGAATGCCGCGGCCCAGAGGTTAAACTCATCCAGGCTCATCTTTGTGCCATCTCCGCTGTCTCGATGCAGCTTTGCAGCGCTGACGCTGCTCTCCTAAGGCTACGTGTCCCACACATCTCCTACGCTGCGAGCGCTGCATAAATACCACGATGAGAAGCCACCCTATGAAATCAGACACTTCAAAATCGGTTTCTCCAAGTGTTTCCACCATCCGCACGCCACGTGACACCAGGCGGTTCAAGAACCAAGCGTAGTGAATCAGTAGTGCTGAAAATGCAGCAAGTTCAACAGTTGGGCGTAGGAGGAGCACTGTAAAACCCCTAGACTTCAGAAGATTTAAACCAAGAATTAAGACCGTTTGAGCACCTACAGATTCCCAGCTAAAACACCCACAGGCTGCAAACGGAGAAACTTAACTGGAGTCCCCACATCTGTGTGCAGCTCTTCAAGATGAACTGCAACAGCAAGTGGCAGTCGAGGACTGCCAAGGATCAGATTCCAAAATCTACCTTGGCCGAAACGTTCATCAGAACATACAAACCCAGCCCCAATTAGACTAATAAACCAGCTGCACCCGCAGCAAGCTAGACGGGGTCGATGTGCTGAGTCAAGATGCAATTTGAAAGCTGCTACAGTAAAAAACCAAACCAATCTGTTACGTGCGTGCGGGAGGAAGACCACAAGACGCTTGGCAGATCTGCTGGAGCGGGTCACAAAGAGAATGACATTTAAGAGAAACTAAGCGCGTTCACCTCGGTGTTTACCGGTTATTACCTGGCCCAGGGACTCCACAGGCAAGGAGCAAGGTACTGGCTGAATCACAGCAACAAGAAGCTGCCAGGCCATGAGGGGCTCCAAACATTTCTAAAGAAAGACTAAAGCAGCTGCAGAGAACAACCCCTGCATCAGCCCAGGCTGGGAACTGAGGGACCGAGCAAGGATCCTGCTGAGGAGGAGCTCGGGACGTGGCGATGGCCAAGCTGAACTTGGCCAAGTCACTCTCAGCACAAACGCAGCAAACCACGTCCTGGGTTGCGCTGAGGAACGCGGCCAGCGGAGCAGGGACACTTACATCCCCATCTCTCCCTGCTGGGGAGCTGCACTTGGAATACTGGCCCCAGTTCTGGGGGAATCTCCGTCCTTGGAAGCGTTCATGTCATGGCCAGACAAAGCCATGGCCAACCTGGTCTTCTGCTGGCAGCAGTCCTGCAGGAGGCTGGACCAGAGACCTCTGGAAGTCCTTTCCCACCAGCATTTCTAAACCTATGAGGTGAAGTTTGAATTCACCTCGACGACCAAGCCAGGACCTCAACGCAGCACCTTTCACCAACGTCCTTACAAGAGGGTCTTTAGAGAAACAAAGTCATGGTGAAGTGCTATCAGATGTGAGAAACCGGCTGAAGAAGTTTGCAAAGAAACACCAAAATGTCCCACACTCCACCAGCTCCGGGAAACGCGGCTGCAGATGAAACGAGGTGGCAGCAGCGCAAATGGAATTTGACAGATGCTACCTTTGCATTTGCAGAAGTTCTTGCAGAAACAACCTTGCACGATCGCACACACCTGACAGGGCTAAACCGAAACCACAACCAGACTAAGACGACCGGGTGCATGTTTGCATGCAGTTGTAGTTCAGCACACATTTCTGCCCAAGAGCAGAGTGGTTCAAAACCAAATAAAGCATCGGAAATCAAATGGAGAAGAGCGAATCTCTTATGCAGGTTTATGATGAGATCAACAGCTGGAAACTGTGTGCGGTTTTAGACACCCACTCACAAAAAGGCACTGCAGAAAGGGAATCAAGTGTCAAGTGATCAGAGGGAGGTAAGGACACGTATATAAATGGAGCAGAGAAATGGCATTGCTGAAGCAGTCGAGCAGAGATGTGATAAGACAGCATAACGTTGAGAACAACCACTGCTCCTTGTTCTTGCACGAGGGACGCCCAGCTCAGCCCTTTTGTTTTTCTCTGGACTCCCAGGCTGGTGCACCAGCCTCCACACTTCTAGAGCGGTGAAAGTGCTTGAGAAAGCAGAATCCAAACAGACGGTGCAAGAGCTGGTTGTCCGCAACTTAACTGGTGTGTAACTTTACCCCCACCTAAGCAAGACTACGCCCCACTCCTACAAGCTGCTCTTGTGGATGGTGATCAAACTTTCCAATACCAGCACAAGCTTTTAACCACGTTCATGGATCAGCCCATCTAACGAAGCCTCCACAACCTGCTCCCAAGAGCATCCCACTCTGTTGGGAACGTCACCTTGGCCAAGAGAAACCCACTGCACCCTCTTTGCATCTGAGCGCTGCTGGTGCGCTGGGGCAGCCCCTGCCAGCACCGAGGCAGTGGCGAGGAACCGTGCCGGCAGGCGTACCTGCTGCCCCGCCGCTGCGGGGGCATGCTCGTGCTCCAAAGCCACCGGGCCCGCTCCATCTCTTCACACTTGCCGTGCCGAGCAGCGAAAGCCGAATCAGACAAATCCTCGATCTGGAAAGGGAACGGTACAGGGCTTGGTCAGAGCTTTCTTATGTTAAACACACATCTACGTGCAGTTTTTCCAGCATTAGCTACAGCATGAATTTAAATAGATGTTTATGTCTAGAGGGAGGCAGGTGCTATCAGCGAGTGCAAGAGCACCTTGTTAAACTGAGCCTGCATTGCTTAGGAAGAGATTAAGAACTAAAAATCAAAGGAAAGCCACTTATCCCAGAATGAAAGCGCTCACACAGAGGTTTAAGGAAATACCATCATCACTGGTTTAGCTAAAACAGTAACTACAGCGGTGTGACTGGTCATGATTTCTTGATTATACTATTCCATAAAAAGATTGCTGCCCAGAGAGGTCTCCTGACAGCAATTAGACCTCAGATTCAGCTGTACCCAGCCAGTTAATCCAACTTTTGCCTTATCACGCCTTTCCTGAAAAGGAACCGGCACCAGGCTGGTTTCTGCAAGGCCAATTGTGCCATTTTGTTGCAAAAAAGGAAGAGACTCCGCACCTCCCTGCTGAGGTCCCTGTGTCCACTCCCTTCTGGCATCCTCCGTGGACACTCTTCAGCTGCTACCAACCCCATCCCACGTTACCTCGCAAATAAAACTCGTCTTACCTCCTCATTGTCTTCATCAGGGTTCGCTCTCAGAGCACCGATATCCACTTCACGCCAGCTGCAACACACAACGTCAGAGGGCAGTCAATCACAGGCACAGCCAAGCACAGCAGCACATGCCCTGCATACACTAACGCTGTCTTTTGGGAAAGAAAAAGTACAAGCCTGCCATGATGAGCAACATAACTTAGGCTCAGTTTTAAGCCAAGTGGCCACATTTGTCTACCAAAATCCCTCCTGTGCTGTCAGACAACGGTTAGCCTGCTCCATTTTGAGCACATCTTTTTGCAGTGGGTTCACACCCACTGAGCGCATCGCTGGGGGACAGGCAGGAGACGTCCTTCCACGTTGGGAGGGTCAGGAATGGAGAGCGAGGCTACCAGCGTCCTCCCGCTGCAGCCCTTCCCTTCTGCCTCCCTGCCCAGCTCCTGGTGCTGGTCTGGCAGCGTGGCTGAAGCCTGCCAAGGGCAGAGGAAGCAAAGCAGATGCTGCAGCATTTCCTCCTCTTCCTCTGGCTCAGCAACAGGCTCCCTCCCTGCCCCGCTGTGAACGGGGCCTGGGAAGAGCATGTAGGACCAGGAGGAAGAAAGAGGTAAGTTGGGAAAGAGACCTGAAGAACTGGGAGGGAAAAGAAGGACTGGAAACCGGGCAGTTTGGATGAAGAAGCCGCACCAGTGCTGCAGCAAGCCGGCACACTCCCACCAAGCACTTGGGTGTGAAAACCAGCAACTGATCTCATCCACGGTGTTAATCCAAGAACGTCCGAACAAGGGCCGACAGCTCACCTCCTCGCACTCGGCTTGGGCAGAGAAAACTTCTGATTCCCACCACTGCCCAGGCATGGGAGTGTTTCTCCTGGCCGGTGCGACCCAAGGCGGCGGCCCTCCTGCACTGCAGCGTTAACCCAGCCCAGGCACCCACCACCCAGCCCGGACACGTGCAGAGCTGGGAAAACCACCAGGACCTTTGGCTCAACATGCTCAGCAGCTCTACAGCGGGACAGAGGACAACCGGGATGACTTTAGATTGCACAAAGAGACCTGAGCAGGGCAGCTGGCTTTCATGCACGAGGGACACTCAGACAACGTATTCCCTAACTCCGCAAGTCTGCATCAATGGTATGATCAGAAGTTTTCCAAACTTTCTCCTACTTTCAAGGAAGACGAGAGCCCCTTTCCTCGCCAGCATTAGCAGCCACTGGGAGCAAAGCCCTAGGCCAGGGCTGAACTTCTGACAGGACAGTTGCACAGTAAAAGCCTGGGAGGCGACAGCCCCGCTGGAGCCAGGGATCAGGCACGTACCTGGGTGTGAGGATCTCTTTGTACTGCAGCTTCTCCACACGAGTCGTTGCAGCAACGGACATTGGGATGACAATGTTGTTAATATCGAATGAACTTTCGCCTCTCCTCCTCCTCGGCTGCTGTAACAAGAAGACAAGAACCACGTGAGAAAGGGTTGTAGGTTTTGTCACGTTAAGTCACTGATGGAAAAAGGACGTGGCCTCATACGAAATGGCCTCGTATGACCTATGGAGACTCCAGAACCAACAGCAATTTGCATCAGAATGGAGTTCACCTACTGCTTGCTGGAAGTCCTCTTCCCAACAAAAAATCCTTAGTTTGTAGAGCACAAACAAGGGCAAGGGCTGCAGTGGTCCTGCAGGCCCAGAAGCAAGGTGAGCAAGGGTTGCTGAGCTTCAGCCACCATCGCCACACTGGCACCAGCCACTGCACAGCCAGGCGGATCAGGAGATTGATCCGGCTGCTAAACTGACCCAGCAAGAAGAAAAGTCTCCCATATAATCCAATTCCCTACCGCCAACACAAAGAAAGTAATGAGACCATCAGGAAAGAGGGAAAAACCATCCTGTTTGGAAAGAGCCCCCCTGCTCATGTCCCTGCAGGGGTCTGGACCCACCACAGGTGACACTGTGACAGAGGAGGAACATGAAGCAGCCAGACAGGAGTTCATCTCAGGTTGTGACAGCTGTACTAAGAGCCTAACAGCTTCCATCTGTATCGCGCTTTTGACTGGAATAGATTTTCTAAGACAGAAATAAGCTCCACACTTATCTGTTTAAACCTGGTTGAACGCTGGGTGCTTTCCTACCATCTGTCTATCCCAAAACCTCCCCCACACCTGTGACAGCAGCACTGCTGGTACAGTGACACGAATCCTCATGGATCAGCTTGATACGTAAACGGCCCGTCCTCCTAACGGACTCACCTGCAATTTACCACGTTCTCCGCCTCCTTTGATCCTTGCGGCTTTTAGTGTAAAAACATGCGGGAACCCAACTGCCAGGGACCTGCCACAGCCAAACCCCAGGACTCGTGTGAAGCTGGATGAGGATGGAGTGGGTGGGCAACTATTGCCACAGTGGCAAGGAAATCCCAACGTGTCACCATCAACAGTGTGGCTTGACCCACCGGTTGGAGAGCACATGCAAATCTGCACCAGACTGGGATACTCGAACCCAGGACCTGGACCCTTGAGCCCAGAGACCGGACCCCAGTGCCCACAATGCTCTTGCAGGACTCGGCTGCTGAAGGGAAGACACTTCATCTTGCTTTTCTGAATGAGCTTGTGAAAGAGCAGCGGAAAAAGCAGCAAGAGAAGACCAAGACATGTGTGCAAAGCACAAGTAAATGTCATCTTGACATGCTAGAGCTGCTGAGAAGAGCTGTCATCTTCTCCAAAACACCTAGCACATTCAAGCCAAACTACCACTGCTGGTTGGGTTCTTCAGACGCCCTGTGCCATCACAGGATGCTTCACTGATGTCACAACTGATGATGCAACAGCACTCTGCAGTGAAGAAACCCAGCCGGGACCTGGCAGCCCCAGAGCAACAAGCTTGGAGCAAGGACAAGGGCACACAAGGTTGAGCTGGAAGTGGTGCCCTCAGCTCTGCCACGGACAGATGCCTCTTAACCACCCTGGTTTCACTATCGGGGTTCGAGGAGACTTGCTCCGTTATGCCTGGGTCACATCCAGCTCAGGCTGTGGCACAAACTACCAACTGGAGTGGTCAGACAGGCCAGGTTCTTCACTGGGACACTTAAGAGTTCAGCAGAATTCAGTCCTTTAATCAAGGGCTTCTGTTAACGTGGGTCAGGCGCTGGGAGGATGGATGACGTCTGGCGGAGGAGCTGCATCATCGATCCGTCCCAGAGCACAGCGGGAGGGAGTTATGGTCCTGCTCACTGACAACTTTTAGATACAGCTTCATAAAGGTCCCAAATCCTGTCATCCTTCAGCATTTTGGGAGGCTGAGCATGTCTCAGGAGACAATATGAGTCAAGCAACTGCTGAAGCTTGCGTATAGGTGCAAGTTAAGATCTCAACCACCGCTGTTGTACCACTGCCCTGTGGCTCAGCCCCAACCCCACTTACAGCCCAGCGCCACCAAGGCCATGAAGGGAGAGCTATCTCAGTGGAAGCACCGTTGTACCAGCAGCAGCACACTGCTGGTGTTCAGCTCTTCTACTCCTCTTCCTGCCACCCCTAGACAACTTCAGAAACCAAAACCCGGACGTGGAGCAAAGCCAGGGGACTGCTGAGAACAGGAACGTTTACCAGCAGTTACTGAGCTGACAGTGAACCTGTAATTGCAGCTGACTGGCTCTCTGCACAGCCACCGTCAATCCAGGAACCCCAGGAGACCCAAAGTCAGAGTAAAAAAGAGGGCCAGCAACCCTACCATCAGCTGAACCAACGGGTCCAGCATGGTAAGAGAAATGCTAAGCACTCTCAAGCCTAAGAGGCCTGAACTGCTCAAAAGCTCAGACCCCATGATGGAGCTGAGCTCAGAAACCTCTCCAGAAAGGCACTAGATACTTACAGCTGTGCTGGAGGTGCCCTGTGAACTCGTGCTGGCAGGAGCAGAGCCTTCCGAGGAGGTGGACAGTTGCCGTGCTATAGGGCTGTGAGGTGTGGGGGTTGCAGCTGCTGACAAGTAGCTTGGGCCACCGACGTCCGTGTGATGCTTCAACACTACACAAGGAGGGTGGGAGAAAATGAAGAATGACATTAGCAAAAAAACCAAAGGGGGGTGTTGATGGATAAGAAAAGGACCATGTGCACCAGAAACGGCCAGTGCTGAGGAGCACTTTGCATGATAGAGAAGCACCTTCCGATGGCGGCTGCCAGCTTGAGAGGCCCTGGGGAAAGAAGCAGTTAGAGCACACGAGGCATTGCTGCGGTGGCGACAAGGCCCAGAAGCAGTGCGTTCCCCCTTCTCCGAGGCTGAAGGGGGAGAGAGGCTGGATATGCAGCAAAGCCCAAGCTCCCCCCGAGAGACCTGGCCGTGGGAGCCTACCTTCACTCCTCTCAGATGAGCAGTCTCGCAATCGCTTTTTGTCATAGGCAGGAGGCTGGACAAGCGAGCGCTCTGGCGCTCTCTCGGCCTTGGACACGGCCATAAAATCGTCTAAAGGCGGCCTGTGTGCCTTGTCTGGTTGGATTTTTTGATGTGAGCGCTCTGAGGAGGGGAACAGAGAAAGAGCTATGAAACGCCAGTTTTCACCTCTCTTTCTGGTGGCACAGGAGACTCGGGCAGAGTTTACCAGCTCCATTAATCCAGACAGGTCGGGCTCAACACCATCAGGGCGCTGGAGAGATGTGCTCAGAGCAGAACGAGCTGTAGTACTGCCCGTGCCAGCATGAGCACAGCCTCAGACCGAGTGAGAAGAGGTCCCTACAAACTGAGACCAGCCTGAGCTTCACAACCTGCACACACTTCACTTTCAGCCCTGGCCTGCGATACCATGGCCTCATCCCCGAGAGCTTAATTTGAAGGGTATCCTCCTCCTCCTCTCTCCTCCCAGGTTGCACAGCTGTCGGGTACAAGACGGGGCAATGTTTCTGCACGCGGCGGAGGCAGGGAGGACACTTACTGGCTGCAGTGAAGAACGAATTCACCAGCTTGTGGCGGTCCTTGCGAGCAGGGTCAGACAGGCTGCTGGTAGGCATGGGGGCTCTGTGCTTGAGCGAGAGCTTTTTGGGAGGTTTCATTTTCTCGTAGGGTTTGTTCTGCCACTGAGATTTCAACATGCTGTGGAAGTGCAGGCTCGTCGGCACATCTGCAGAGGGATATGAAACACGGCATTCAAATTAACTAAATTATGCACCAGAAAGCTGTGGTACCACAATCCTCTCCCAGTCTCCCAATAAGAACAGCCCTCGACAAACATACAGGCATTGACTGTAAAACCCAGGCTTGCCTACGCCTTCCTTGCTTTCAGGGAGGACCTGCAACGTTAGGACCCAACATTTCTAATCTGAAGCTCTTTGAGAGAACCACATTCCTACAGTATTCACAGCCCAAGTATATCCTGGCAGGAGAATGAAGCCTTTGTCAGAAAAACCATGCGTCTTTACCACTGAAGGTATCTCATGTACTGCCACGCTCAATTCTGCTATCTCAGATCTGACTTCCAAGAATCTGAAATATCTCAGCGCAGCAAATCTACAGAGGGAGGGGCTGGAAGAGAGAAATTCAGCTTAAATCCTCAATTTCAGGTCAAGCCAAAAGCCAACCAAGTACTGTATGACGTTAATCTGCCTGATGTGGCATCTCAATCATCTAACGAAAGTTGTGCTAAGTGAGCACGCTTCAGAGGCTCAAAGAGCAGAAGTGCTGCTGCTCCCCAGGAGCTCCCCAGGCAGGGGCTGGGTCACGCAGCCATCTGTGAGCAGGCGAACTCACGGGTAATTACCTGGGTAACTGATTGTCCTGGTTTTGGCTGGGATGGAGTTTATTGTCTTTATAGTAGCTAGGATGGGGCTGTGTTTTGGATTTGTGCTGGAACCAGTGTTGATAACACAGGGATGTTTTCGTTATTGCTGAGCAGTGCTGACACAGAGTCAAGGCCTTCTCTGCTCCTCACCCCACCCC
>NW_008796188.1:2826612-2844617 GCF_000699145.1 Aptenodytes forsteri | reverse complement strand
GTGAGCGAGCGGCTGGGTGGGGCTTAGTTGCTGGCTGGGGTTAAACCACGGCACTGATGCATTTCAAGCCTGAAGTTTCTGTGCATACCACAGATCATGGTAATCCAGAGTACCTGTTCCTATTTAATCCTGCCATCTCACAATGAGCACATACATGCTGTACTGCTGTGAAATTCGGCAGACACTACTTTTGCCCACATTCCTCGAGCTTTGTTTCTCCCAAATCCCATACACATGTACACTCCCGACTTTAGCTGAAAGACAGAACGCTAGTGAGATTATTCAGTGTATTTCTTGTGCAGATAGGCTAAGCTATAGGGTAGACTATAAAAAAACCCTGAACCACCCCAAACATTAACTGGACTAGCAAACTACTCCAGCCTCAGGAGTCCCACAAATAAGCCTTCCTTTCATACTCATAGCTTCAAACTTCAGATTTGATCACCAAATACTGCTGCTTAAGTTTCCTCCAAGACCCAGCTCTCTTTTATATGCCTGAGGGCCAAAATCCTAGTTCGGAAAAGCATTAAAACCTTTAGGGTTAACAGAAAAACTACTGAGACATGAATTTATCTTCTCCAGCTACACCCCTAAGATCATTATATACTGGCATTTGTGGTTTGACATGCCACCCATCTGCTCTCCTCCCCCAGTACAGATCAGCAGACCATCGCCAGCAGGACATGCAGCCCGACGCAAGCTCACGCTGCCACAACTAGGAGTTAAAAGCACTAAGATGAGCATCAGTAGTACAAACATCCCTCCCCCACATCTCTCAAGTTCACGTGACATTTTCTCAAGGACTTTGAAACAACCCTGAGCAGAGATGAACCTTCCCAGGCCCTGCACAAGGAATAAAGCTCCTCACTCCGCGCCTGCAGAGGGGACATGGAGGCAATTAGGAGCTGCCGTGGGATTTAGAAACTGCATCTAGACAATCTCAGAGGGCAAGTGGCAGAGATTCAAGCCCTGGCAGTAGTCTCAACGGCTGATATCTGAACCCCTCCGAAATTTCCCCACCAATTCCAGGGACTGAAAAGTCCCAGCAGATCCGGGCAGGCGAACAGAACGGAGAGAGCTGGCAGAGCATGGGCTGGAGTGGGCTGTTATTAATAGGGGGAACTTGACTCTCGGGAAAAAACCAGGACAGCTGCACTGAAAGTACCTTAATGGTTAAAGCTCTGGTCTAGCCCCATCCATTTGCTAAGGAAGGGCTACCACAGTGTGATGGCAGCTCTTTGGCCACCACTACTGGTTTGTGGAGACATGTCCCAAAAAACAGAGAGGGGCCAAGCCAGTCCTTTAAGGACATTGCCAGCAAGGCTGCAACATCACTGTGTTGAAGTGGTCTGACTTTGGGAAAAAGGCCTCTTCTCTGTTAATTTTTTGCTTTCTCCTGAAAATTCATGCCATCCTAGCAGCCCACACACCTGTGGAAGGAGGAGACAGGTCAGAGGGAGGGGAAAAATGCAAGACAAAACATTGTCAGCAGAAAATGAGTTATTTACTGGCTTGTCACTGTCCTGCTGTCAGCACTGGTTGCACCAGAGTCTGTGCAGCAAGTGACACCGTCACTCCTCCTCCTCCTCCTCGGCCGAGCGATGCAGGCCTCCCGGGGACCGGCAGATGGCAACCACACTGAGCCTGAGCGCCCCGGCTCTCATCCTCCCCACCAAGGTTATTACATCATCTGAAAATTCCCAGCGAGAAATCAGATGAACCAGAAAAAAAACCTGAAAGGAAGGGGACAAAGCGCTTACGAAGCGCAAGTGCAACGGGTTAAAAGCTGCGATGCCTGGGCCCCGCTTGCCAGAAGAATAAATGATCGTTTTCCTCCTGCGGCGCCTGGCAATTTTGCCCTTGGCAAACGGCACTGGAGATCCCCGGCTGCTGGCACCGGAGGAGCCCCGGAGAGACAGGCTCAAAGTGAAAGTCAGCACATGCTCACAGCTCTAAGGCCAGGCTCCATCTAACAACCTCACAAGCTCCTCCAGATAGTATTAACTGAGCCTCTGCCCATCGATCCAGCCTGCTTGCTTTCAAGGTGAGCCCCCAAAATAACCATGTGGGAGCACCGACAGCAACCTGGATTAATACTCGCAGACACCTCGATGCAGACTAACTTCAAGGCAGAGCACTTCCCCTACCTGAACACACTACCTGGCTTTATGTTTCAACGGAAAATTATCCCCATCGCCAAAAAGCAACCCTAGCAAAACTGTATTAAACATGAGTGAATAATCAAAGTTAATCTGTCATTGCCTTCGGGAGGGAGGAAGGGAACGGGTATTTTTGTATAGGTGTTTTAAGCTTTACACCATGTAGTTTTAAAAACAAAGGTTTTAATCTTGTGCAGCCAGAACGGATCTTTTACCATGTAAGCTGGCTGCAGCCGAGCCTAAGAAAATGGAAAGTAAATATGGGATGAGGTAATTTGCCTGGTGACCATGCTGCAACAGTACACAACAGGTTTTCTCACCGCTTCCTAGAATATTAGATTTAACACTATAGACAGAGGATTACAAGTGCTGTGAAATCAGGAAATAAATTTCTGCTTCAGGAGTTCAGTGCGTTAAGTTCCTTTAGCATTCCTTAACAGAGATGTGTCTTCGGGGGGGTGTGGGGATTTAGTTTTTAAAAATGGCACCAATTTACTATTTTAGTCTGTTTTAAATATAGTGCTAGTGAAAGATGCCAAATTAATTGTTCCCAGACACTCCATGCATTTCCTACTGTTGCACAGTCTGTGCAAAGCCAGAATTTAAACCCAAACACACACATTAGCCCAGTGTCTTAACCTGGACCAACCACTTTACACCCTCATGAGACGCAAGGACACGCACCTTCCTCCCAGCATTACCAGCGGTGTTTTACACCTCAAGCAGCCAGGCACTCCTACCAAGGAAAGGAAGCGCTATGATCTATTTACTGCCTGGTTCTCCTGATAAAAGTACCAGTTCCTATCATTTGTGGTCCTGTATTTTGTGATCAGAGGAAAAAGATGACAGATGGACACCAATCTCACGCAAGCCAGTAATTTTTGGTCAAAGAACAGGCTTGTATTTAATTTGGCAGCTTACGAAGCAAAAGACTCTGGAAACTACTTTTCCCTTGGGAAAAGTCCCTAACACATGAAATCCATGAATACCCCACAGTCAGGGTTGGTTAGTTATTCCTCTTAATGATGATTAACCCTGATACCATAACACAGGGCAACGAGTGTCTTAACGGGAACATCCCTTCTTACTGTACCCTCTGAACCATGGAAGATCATTTACAATTCCTTACAAGGTCAAAAAAATTTCCTGTGACTTAAACCAATCCACAAATAATTTGAGAGAGATGAACAAACTCTGCGGAAACAAGTATTTCTCAAGTGGTTTATAGCAACAGAGACACCAGCCTAAGACCCAGGTCCCAGTACAGACTCCCAGGCACTGCTCCGTTTCCCCACCCCGAGTGGGGCTCCAGGTCAGGTTCCCATAACAAACATGTTCGTAGCAGAGCAGACTTCAGGTGTAATGCTTTCCCAAACCCTTCTGCTCCAGTAAATGCTCTGCTCCTAAAAATACTTGCAGATGAACAAGCTTGGTCGTACTCGAGCAGATCTGCACTTCCTCTGGAAGCCCAGGATGGAGGAGCAGGCTCCGGAGCACGCCCATGCATCCCTTGTAATCCATCTCAGGACCCAGTTTGACAATGCCCCTGGCAGCTCCGTGGATGCTGTGCTTACCATCTGGGAATGATAGGACAGGATGAATACATGAGTCCAGTTGGGAGAGGCGCTCCAGCAAAGGGGCATCGTACTGGATTTCCACAGTCGTCGAGCTTCGAGTGCCGCACAGAGCACACGAAGGGTTCACATCACAGCTACATCGCACCAGGCTATTACGATGGACCTGGAAAGGGGAGAGAGAATAGTATCAACATATCAGAGGTCAACGTGTCTAAGGGCTCTCTTCACACATTCCGCTTTGACAGCTCATGAAAAACATCCTAAAGGCTGGGGTATTTTTTATACGGGTATAAAACCCGTTCATTTAGTCTCTCGACTCATAAAAGGATACTTCCACTTTGCATAAACACAACTGAAAACTACCACTCACCAGCACAGACAGTTTAACATCTACTAACTTTGGCTAAAAGTGTTTAATTTTATCTAGGTTGAAACCTCACTTACAAAAACCATGAGGCAGCACAATTCAGTTGTCAGAGGAAAAAAGGCCTTTTTGAGATCAGACGGGTCAGAGAGTCATCACTATATGCCAAGAGCTGACACTTACAGGGACATCTTTACAGAGTGAAAAAGGCTGTTTTTCAACCTTGTTTCCTAAACCAGGACAGACTTTGAATTCACAGATTTATAGACTTTATATAGACTTCATTTGTATGAAACCACTGCAGGCAGATGCACAACTGGATGTAAATCCCATACAGAGACAGCAACCTATGATTCCCCATCAAAATGGAAGGATGTATCAAACCAGATCCTGCAGAAGTCTGTTCTGAGTCTAGTATTGTTCAAATAATTTCCATTAATGACTTGAATGATGAAAGAGAACTGGGAAGGGCTGCAAGCACCTTGAAGGAAAGAGCTGGAATCCCACTCACGGTTACAAATTAAGAGAAACGATCTAAAATAAGTCACATATAATTCACTGAGGGCAAATGCAACAAGCGGACGCTTCAGTGACCAGTGAAGAGGACGGAGAGGTAACTGAGCAGCAGTTCTGCCCAGAGGATCTGGTGGTTGTTGTGGATCAGAAAATGAGCATGAACCAGCAGCGTCATACCATTACTGAGAATTAACACCCCACGGGGCTTTATAAACAGGATGGCTGTGCAAGATGCATGAGGTAATGCTGCCACTCTGCTCGGCATTGCTAACGTGAGCTGGAGGGCTGCACCCAGTTTTGGGCACCTATTTCAAGAAGTATGTGCACCAAACGGAGAGGAAAACAGCAAAAAAATTACGAGATCAAAAAAAATACGTCCTATGTGCAAAACCAGAAAGACCTGTGGCGTGTTTAGTGTAGAGGTGACCACATTAAGAATTACCACGTCAACTTTCACACTTCGGGAAGAGCTTCTGAAGTGACGAGGGGAGCTGACCAGTTTACACCAGGACTTGGGACTACCGGTAATGACTTTAAATGACAGCCAAGGCACCTTATATTAGAAAGTTTGGTTTGTTTGGTTTTGCTGTCTGAAAAATAAGACTAGCTATGCACTCAAATAGCTTGCCTAAGGAGGTTTAGACAAACTGTCTGGCACGGTATGAAGATAAAGCAGTCTGCTCTGGGGCATGGGGATGCCGTGGGTGACTGCAGGAGATCCCTTCCCGTCCTGTTTCACAAGACCAGTCCTGCTTCCAGCCCAATGCAGGCTACAGACCCACTCAACCTTTAAGCCGCTTTTCTTTCCTACAGGACATCTAACTTAAAAATTTCAAGTGATGTATTCAGATTTTGTAAAGCAGTAGGCACAGTCACGTATGATCTCTATTGAAACACTGAACTCTCCCGGTTTTAATTTCTGGTTGCAGCAATCCACAACCACTTTGTGCTAGACAGGAGAGTGTGGTCAACTGGACATGGTATTTCTGGTCGATGACCTAGCCATCACTCAGCTTTCTCTCGAGTAACTGGAGGAGTCCACAGAAATCCTCTGCTATCTGGCACATCTTCCATCCTTTGGAACTGCTCTTCTGAACCGCCTCTGATTATCAAATGCGTTTTAAGAATACGGTCAATAACTAACACAGAATTAACAGATACTTCTTCAAATACTGAGTGCACAAGTCAGCATCACCTACAGGATAGTTCCTAAACTTCCAAATCACTGAAGATCTTGCAAGCAGTCACTGCAGAGGTTTACCAGAAATACCCCAGACAAAACTGCAAATGAGTAATCAGTTAAAGCTAACTCAGCTGAGCGAGAATCTATTTTGCTCAGAAAAATGTTGCTTTTTGAGCTTCTCTTTAAAACTCCAGCACCCGCAGAGTGAAAACCCCCGAACCCTTGTGGTAAAGTTTGACTTGAAACACTTTGACTCAAAGGTAAGTGGATTTTTGCCATCTATGGTTCTGCAATCATGAGAGCTGCATGCACAAAAAAGGTCCTTATTCCCTCAATTTCTAACTATCTATCCTCCAACTGACAGTTTACGGCATTCCTAAGAGAAATTAAAAAGAATGAAGCACGGCCTCTCCTCATACGGGGAATAAACTGTATTTCCACTGAACTGAATTCTCCATAAGGGCAAGGGAAGACTATGTGGAGAGGAGTATAAAATAAAATAAATTAAAAAACCAAACCAAAACAAAAAAACCCCAAACAAAACCAGGAACAGAGTCACGGCATTCAGCGATTTCCAAACTTAAGCAGCGGAAGCGAACATGATCACCTCGGCAGGCCTTTTGCAAGACATCCCACATATGCCTGGTCAGGCAACTGTAGTTTTTCTTGGAGCAAGTAGCAGCGAGTTCCTGGGGCTGTGTTAATTCCTGTGCTCAGAGTTAAGGTTTCCTGATACTTGACTTTTCAGAGCTTCTTTCGACTGCTCAGACTGTGCCATATTGAACTACCCGGCCTGAAGTTCACCTCAGGCTGGCTGGTTTTAGAAAAGAAAACCCACATCAGAGTTCAGCATCTCCCCTCCCCAGTGACAGCTAATAAAAGTCTTCCAACAAAGTAAAAGCTTCTCCTTCGTTTCTCCTCTACTTCTCCAACAGCCTTTGACGCCTCACTGTCCTCCTCTTCCTCCCCATTATTTTTCCCCTCTTAATAACCACAAACATTCCCAAAACAGGGAGACTTCTTCATGCAAAGAGCAAAAGCACACTGGACCAACGCATCAGTACCTCACCAGGCTCTTTGGCACGAAGCTTTTAGCTATATACTGCATCAAAAAACCAAACAGCACTAACCTTTTTGGAAAGGGGCATAATGCTGCTAGGTCGAACAAGCCGTCGCTTCTTACAGCTCAGTACCGGGCGAGTGCGAGCTGCTACACACGTTCCATCCGAAGATGAAGAAACCATGTTCAGTCGTTGCTTTTTATGCAAGAGCTCCTCAGCTTCCTGGCCATCTCCCTGAGCATGTTCTGCCAGGCCAGGCTGAAGACTGCCCAAGAAGAGAAGAGAATAAGACATACTGTTATTCATTCAGCCATCCCATGTTACCCAGCAGTACCAGCCAGGTTCACAATTCAGACCTTAGCGAACACTCTAAGCTGAGTTTAAAGCATTGCAGTTTCACGAGGCAATAGCTTTTATTAAGGCAACTCTAATTTTTGCTTTTACTTCGGTCATGTTCCACACTCTCCCAACCACTGAACCTTTGACAAAATACCTTTGGAAGTTCTGAACACAAAATAGCATGTAAAGCCGGACACAGAGCAAGACCAAAAGCCACTCTAGCCCTGAACAGCTTTAATCCTAGAATTCAGCTTCCCTCAAAATTACAGTTCAGGGTATCTTCATACAACAGGTTCTCACAAGTCTCAATGCCAGCGAGCACAAGACAGAGAACATATAATTTTCTAGAAAAAAATATTTAACCTCGATGTAAACTTGATTCTGATTAATATTTGAGAACTATACCTCTAACAACTCTCAGCAGTGACACCAGAAAGGTGCAGTGTTAACATTAACCTTTCTGTTTGATGTACAAAGGACTTTCCTGTCCACACACAGTAACCCTGCCCCACCGTGGCATCAACACACCATGCCACCTACCGAATACCAGCACAACTCCTCATCTATGGAACCTTTTCATGTATATTTTACAAGTGTTTCATTTCTAAAAATGCAAAACATTAAAGCCCTGTGGTCTAAGGCTCTGTAGTTCAAAGGCTACAGGCGTATAAAGGGCTCTGTTATAGCCCACAGTGTTTCAGCTGTAACAATGAGTGAGTTGATCAGTGCTTTCCATGCTTGCAGCATCCCTGCCCAAGGTACTAAGCAAGGGCAACGGTGCTGGCAACGCTTCTCTACCACTACCAGAACTTCGAAGCATCATGTGTTCAAGGGTTTTCAAGTGGTTCAACCCTGAAATCATCCTGTAGCACAGGATAATTTCTTTCACTTGTTTTCATTTACCCACTTAGACTCACTCAACAAAAACAGCCTGGAGAAACAAAGAATTTAGAAAATCTTACTCCCAAAATCAATGGGATTTGGGTTCCTCAGTATCTCCAGAAACATGGGCCAGTGGTTACAGATACTTCTGCAAAATAACTGCAAGCGGGCCACTAGTACCTTTGAATCATGCAATTTGCAAGTGTATTAAAAATACCCATAAAGAAACAGTTTTGAACATGCTCATTGCATGGTTGCCTGCAGGGCCTGTTCATGTAAACACAGCTCAGTTTAATACCATTTTCAGAAAAACAATGCAGCAGAAAACCTCAAGCAAGCAATCTCCTCCAAAATGTTTCCAAGCATGACCTACTACCATACTTTTTTCAAAAAGGGACCATTTATACCGTTACCAACCTAGTTACTACCCACCAGCATGTTACAGGCTGGTTTCTGATGGGACTTTGTCAAGATCATAAAAATCAAACTCTTCCCAAAATATGCAAGCAGCTTACGTGTTAATGACTCCATTGACGGGTCTTGGTGCTCCACAGGGCTTGGCGGGATGGGATTCAGGAGTATTTGCAGCAGAAATACCCGAGTTCTCTAGTGGCTGGGATCCAGAAACACTCTAAGGAAGGATGAGAAAGATCATAAATTAATTAAAAAAACTTCTTAAACAGCCACAACGTTCTTATTCCCAGTTTCTAGTTGAGGATTCTGCACTGTAGCCATGGGTTTCCACACAGGACTTCAAAACAAGGGTTCAGAAGTAAACAGGAGACCAGAGACTTAAGGCCTTCTTGGGGAGCAGCTCTGACGAGAGGCTGGATACATGACAGCGCTTTCAATGCGAGAACCAAAGGACTTCAATTCCCCGCAGACAACCACTGAGGAGCATGACAGGCTGAGGTCTTTAAGGAGATTTTAGCATTTTGTCTCAATAGTGCAAACAAGTTCATAACCACCTGTAAACCTCCCAGGCGTCTTCTGAAGTTTGATGTTGTGCTCTGAGCCACACGGCTGCAAGCTCTTGTCTAAGCACTTTGAGGGAAAACGGGAGGAGAGGGAGAGGAGAACAGACTTGCAAAACTGAATTTGCATTTTAACTAAATACCTGTGCAAACATGGTCCAAATAGCACTTTAAAAAGTATTTTAAATGAGTATGCACACAAGCTGTGGTTTTTGGATATAAGCAGGCCAACTCTATAAAGCTAAAACTGCCTGATAAACACAAAGCTGGAAACACCTTTTTGGCAGAGGAAAGTAAGTAAAAACTAAGCTAAAGACACAGAGCTCCCCAATCCCTTCTGCCTTAGGTCTGAAACACAAACCCCCTCGCTCTGCAGTGAGCAACAGTTACTGCGTGGCTGCAGCACTGAACGTTGCACATCTCCCACTGCCCCGCAAGTGGCTTCGATGGGGGGGGACTGTCACCGCAGCTTCCAAGGACACACTGGCTTTGTACCAGCAGGTGCCGGCGCGGTCCAGCATGTTCATACCCCTGGCACTCATCGCCCGCAGTCTCATCCTTGCAGCCCCTTCTTTTTGTTTTCAGACACGCTCCTCCTCCTCCCCAGGGTTAAACTTCATTTCTTCCTTTGTGCAGCACTTCCTACACTCACTGCCAATGTCCCTCTACCTGGGTTTCCCCTTTCGCGCACGCAAGGGTGGTGGTGCAGTTCAAGTACTAGCAAAAAAGACAAAAGAAAAGGTCTGACTTACCTACATAAGACAGCTGGCCAGCCAGCCAGCCCCCCTGCTTGTCACATACTCTATCTTTAAAGCATCGGTATTGCATTGATTAAAATCTTCCCTGCAATCACTCCCCCAACTCAATGAACAACTAAAATCAGGCTACAGCGGTGCTGGACTAACAGTTTCCAGAATAGCAGAGACCTGACTCACCAAGGGAAGAGAAATTTCTAACAACAGACAACTTCTGCCTGTTGCCTGTTTGAGGAACTTTGCTGGGTTTTCTACACTTCTGCTAAAAAACACATTTCTCCCTGCCCCCCCCGCCCCGGGGAGAAGCTCTCTGCTCCCTGCCGAGCAGAGACAGGATCAGACGGATAGGCTCATCTCTGACACTCGGTCTGAGCACACAGACGTAGGGGCGAGATCAGATTGCGCCAGAAGCGTTAGGCAAGCGCAACACGGCACCCTGGCGAGGTGAACTCAGTGCAGGAGCTGAACGTTTTCCCTCTGGTTTCCAGAGGCTCGGCAAGGCTGAGCCTTCACATGACACCTCCGCCGGAGGCACCCACGGTTCAGGAGGGCGGGTACACATGACTCATAAGCTCTTTTGAAATAGGGTATTTATTTTCTTCTCCAGAAAGGGTCTTAAAGGAGGAACCTCTTCTCCAAGAGCTGTCTCTGGCTCGGTGGTTCAAGATAGGAATAGAGGGTGACCCCTCTGCTTCCTGTGGAGGAGCTGGAAAGCATCAATCCAAAGTCTATTTATCAGAAACAGCCCAGGCTCACCTTATCACACTGAAGATGGGTGTACCCTAACAAGGCTCTGACATGAGCAACTGGGGAACGAGCAGGACTGCCAAGAGCTGACATCTCCAGCGTTCAGAGCAGAGGCAGAGCTCTTGCACCAGCTCCTCCTGGATGCACCTCCCAACGCCGTGCCTTCCTCCGGGGCTGGCTGGGCAGCCAGCCTGGGATCCAGAGGAGCGTTTATCACACCAGGATCACATCGACGCTCCAGACTGAGCTCTCTGTGTTTTGGGTATGCCTGGGGTCTGGAAGTCCAGGTCTTTAGGATCCCTAGGACTCTTGGGGGGTGTGTGTGGGGGGTGGGGTGGGGGGACATCAAAGATTCAGCTTTAGCATACCTGCTTGTCGCACATGAAACCAGGAGCCTGCAGACTACCGGGGCTCTCACGGCAGTAATGAAGCTGTGTGTTGGCAGGTAGTCACGACCCAACACCAGGAATGTCCCCCGTATTCCCAAAAACCCCAAACAAAACCAGACAGGTTCACACCTTCACCTATTACTAGATACAAACCCCTAACGCAGGGAAGAGCCTTACCAAGACACTCCCATCAATATCTTTTCTCATTTACTATTACAAATTTTAAGTGCACCCCCTCACTAGACTAGCGATACAAGCAATGAACCAGTATCAACAGCCGAGTTACTTCTTCAGGGCTTCGTGTTATTCCCTTCTTCAGGCAAAAAATATTTATTCACATACTGAGCTTCCAGTTCCCAACAGACATTCCCAGGCCTTCTTTGGAAAGCCCTTCCCTCCACTGACGATAGGATTAGTTCCTCCTAGGGATTATCAGCCACATCCCACGTATCAAGCCAATGCCCGAGGACACGTATCCTGCATTCACGCCAGCCAAGGGAGGTACCCATGAGTGGATGAGATCCAAAGAGGAGCTGGGGATGAGACAGGATGGATTCCTCCCCTTACTCCACACTGCAGACCTGTCTCTTACTCTGCCAGTTGGGGAGGTTGGAGGGAGAAAAAAAAGCCTAATTCTAAGCAGCCCAAAGAGTGCCAAAATGATAAGCACCTCTCCAGGAGAGGCCCAAGAGATACCCTTCCAGTAAGTGTCCTAACGCAACAGGAATGGTCTGGGCTAATCTCTGGCTCGGAGCAGATCAAGGCTCTGACTCAACACCCCACCCTTACGAGCAAATCTAATTAACCACAAACCCTCCAGCAGCAGGGTGTAGAAGCTGGGTGCCTGGAGGCAGTGTTTCTGGTGGCTGACACCTCCAGCACTGCTGCAGAGAAGCTGGCAGCGTGGGGTGATGTGTGCGTCCACCAGCAGCCACGCGTGGAAGGGGAATAAAAAGTCCTTTTCAGGAGGAGTTACCCTCCGAGATGGCAAGCACGGCTGCAGCAGCCACAAGAAAGTGCCAAGTAGGAACCTGCAGCCTGCTTTACACCGAAAATGTTGTTCTTCATTGCTTTCAGTATCTATTATTTGTGTCACTGTTACCTCCAAGACCTGCAAGAGAGATCGGATCTCCATCGCACTAGCGCTGCAGTAATAAAAGTCTCCATCTGAAGAGCTCGTACCCAAGTGAAAGGGATGAGAAAAGGGACAATGCAGGAAATGAGTAAACACAGCAACAGTGAGACGGCTGTGAGCTGCAAAACCAGACAGCAACGGCCAAGCAAGCATTTTCTTTTCCACACATCAGAAGTCTTACAGACATTTTCTATTCTATACATACAGAGATGATGCCTAAGACAATCTAAAAAAGGACAATGTGATGATTTTGTAAGTATACAGAAAATGTCTTTAATACATAGGGACAAAGTCAGGTGGGACACAGTCCTTCCATCTGCAGATTCCCAGGTTGAAAATACACTCATGTCAGATAAACATCCTGATTTAAACAGATAAGGAAGAAAATATTCTTCCTATCGCTGTTAAATTTGATCATTTATCTCCGTTATCAGCCTGCTGTTTACAGATTAGCTCCCAAATAACAGCCAATTCATCAGTGCAGGAGCACGCTATTTCTGAAGCGAATCGGAGCACACCGTCACTGCGCTTGTTTATTATTCTCCAAGCGCTTTTTGGGTTAAAGCATGAAAAGGGGGGGGGCCACACGACAGACGGACATCACTGTTCAAAACCAGACACTGCGTAATGCTTGTGATTCAATCATGATCTGTAGCAGCCCCTGTCATCCTGGCTCTCCAGCCTCCCGTCACTTCTCCAGCGTGACTCTGTTTTCATCTGAAGCACCATCTAGTATTTCAGTCATGAGCAAAACCTGTTCATTGTACCAAATTACACAGCAGAGTTCTGGGGTCAGCTAATCTGCTAATTCAAGACTTAAATTCCAAACACACATCTGAAAGCCAGTGACAAGCAAGGAGACATTTTATTACAATCACTCGTAATAACCCCTTTGCGGTCCGGTGTTAATCAAAAATTTCACAGTATTCCAGATTATCATTCAGTATTAGGTAAAACTCTGACAAAGTCTTACCAGCAATAGAAGAAAACACTTGAAGTACAATTTTACAGCCACTTCTAGTTATGTTTTTTATCTGTATCAACTACATTGAATATTGGTCTATGAAACTCAAGCACTTCCATTGCAGCGAAGCTCCGTTTCTCCCCAAATGCGGCATTAGGACAGAAAGGCAGGAGCGCTGCAGCTTGGTAGCAGGAGTTTGAGCCACGTAGGGACCACCCTTCTCTTAGTACTACACCACAACTTCAAAATCCTCCATTTTAATACGTCGATGTGTCCCACAGGATCAAAAGTAATCACAGCCAGGCTGAACAGTACGATCAAGCCTTTAGTCTGTGGCCTACATTTCTGCATTAAATAATAAATACCTGACATTCTGCATAGTTTCCAGTGCATCTCACTGAAATCATTAGTTCCCTTTCCAAGGGGTAACACTCAGGCAGATATTAATAGCCACAACTTTAGAAGCCTTTGCTAATTGTGCTGCTCAGTTTGAGGTACTTTTGCTAGCTAGAGGGAAAGGATTAGTTAGGATTTTTAAGCTTCACAAAATGCTAATGCATATTACAAAAGTACCCCGAGGAACGCTGTTCTAAAAGGTATTTAAATCGTATCATTTATTAACCCCAAAATAACCTAGGAGGGAGCGAGCTACACAGACCAACAGATCAGCAATTCCCACGTGAAGTCCCACAGAAAGATGCTTCTGCAGGAGGCCAGTCCCATGCCAGACATGCAGTTTGAGCATCACTCTCCAGCACAGCTTAAAGGATCAACCTTCCCTACCCAAAACTCATGAATGTGAAGTATCTGGACCCGGTCACTTCTGCTGCTGGCACTTACCAGCCGGTCAGCCCCAGGCTCCAGCTTAACTTCAGCACTAATGGGACGGGACGCATCATCTACTGCAGGATCAGGGGGTGATGCTTCACCAAGAACTATCAGCCCCTGGAAGAGAGGGAAGGGAACAGGAATTAACTGCGGGTCCTTCGGCCTCAGCAGGGAAACTGTGCATTCATCGTCCCCCAGAAACTACAACCGCTGCACAGCAAGGCTTGCATTCTCACCGCATTTTTCAGACATGATGCCAAACCGAATCCCCTGCTGCCTGGATTTTCCTGACATCTAAGCTGAACTCGGAGGGGGAAGGACAGTGGCTGAAGCCAGATCACATGCCTTCAGCCCATTAATAGTAGACAGTTAGCTCCCTCTCGGGCAAAACTGCTGAAACGCCGCTGCCGTCCCGCTTCCCACCCCTTCCCCTCCTGCCGCATGCGAGGAGGTTCAGCGAGCTGCATGCCAGCAAAACCAAAGAGAACATTTTGCTGTAGTGCAGAGCAGGAAACGACTGCTTTCATAGTACAAAGTGGAACTCGCCACCACAGCCAAGCAAACAATTTTGAGCGGGTGCCAAAAATCTACAGTCAAACTTGTTACTCTGAGCAGATTTTTTTCAAAGAAGTGATATTCACAAAATTCAATAAGGAAAGAAAAACACTGATAAACAAGCCATTGCTATAAACCTAGCGGGACAAAGCACAGTGGCAGAGCACTGTTTTATCAGGCTTAACATATGTTGTCCTGTTTATGTTTTACTCTAAGTGAAGCTTACTCTAAAGGCAGAACTGCTTTCTCTCTGAACACCACAAAGGAAAATAAAATCGTTATAATTACGCATATTCTGAGCTATTTTATAACAAAACAGGCTAAAGTGTGCAAGGGATTAAAGAGTTGGTAGAACCTACAGGCCATGACTATAGTCCAGGACAAAGACAAGCCAAAACGAGTTTGTGACCGGTCAAACAAGGAGCTATGGAAAGGGCTGCTCAGATTAAGAACAGGTGGATCAGCTATCTGAAAACAATTTCAGAGGTTGCATGGTGTCACAAGAAAGTGAGCCTGGAAGGGAACCCCGACACGTTTTCTGGAGAGAGGAGAGCGCTACAAGGCTTCCCTCAAAGTCCACAAAGTCAAATCTTACATGTAACTGTGCATCAACAACTGATGCCATGGCATGTGGCCACTGAAGTCTCTTGTAAGGCTGATCTTATGCCTTGACACAATCTTCTGTACAACAGATTGGTGGCTTTCCAGAAAGACAGTGGTAGCCCCTCGTTCGGGAATACCATAGTTCGGGAATACTTTATTTAAAAACAGTTCATAAACTAAATACAACTGTACATGGCCTCTGACCAGCAATGAGGAAGTAGCCAGCTTCTAGAATAAACATGATGACGATTTTCTAGAGTTTTCTGACATCCCAGAAGGACGTTTAGTGGATGAGAGAGGCTGGAAGTCTAAACTCAATTAAATACTGCTGTGCTTTTCCTCCACTCTTAAAAGATCCCTCTCCAAAAGCAACACATCACATTTCGCCATTGCTTCTAGAAACATCCTCAGGCACGCTTCAACAAAGAGGTCGGTCATCTGCAGATGTCAGGTGTAGGAGACACTGGACATGATAAAGGGAGAAACTGGGACTGAATGCAAAATTGGAGCCAAGGAAACTGCTTCCCTTTGACACTCGGGAAAGCACTTGGGCTTCTCATTTGCTGAGCGAGAGAACGAGATGGGGAAGCACGGGCATCAGGAACAGAAACAGCCACCAAGGCCTTCTCCCTCCAGTTTAAAGGAAGAGGATGAAGGGAGCTGCTCCATGCCTCAGGAAGGAGCAGTAATTAATTCTATAAACTGTGGGTATTTGTTTAGAAGTATGTCCCTTTACTGGTGACTTTGAAGCAGAGGCAACGCTTAAGGCAGCCTTCCCTGTGACCGTCACAGCTTTGGTTTTCGTGCCCTCGTACAGAAGCTGCACTGCCCAAACCTACCGTGCACGCCAGTCGTCCTCTCCCAGCTCCTAGCCCACAAGACAGCCTCTACGGACCCACAGACCTGCAGGTTGGACGGCATCTTCCTACTGAGGGCTCATGCACTCTGCTTTGCTTTTAAGAGTTTTAAAGCTCCATTATTTATACACTTCTGAATAATAGAGAGGAATTAGAAGGGCAACATCAAATTTCCAACTCTCAGGAAAGGGAAAGGAGCAGCGCATGTGAATTATTCCAAGGTCACACAATACTTGCTTTTCACCAGCGTTCTCCAAAACAAAGAAAAAAGGAAGCCCTCCCCCCCACCCCCAGTATTTAAGGGCAAGTTTGCTGCTTCTTTACTCCCATTTTTATCACTAATTACGGTATTAACGAGAAGTCAATTGTACAGGTCTCGGATAGAGACAGATAGAGAGAGAGATCTCATATCTCACAGTCCTGTAATAGTCAGCAGCTTCTGCCAAGGGACTACTGGGTGAGGAAGAGGACTGACACACATTAAGACACATCAGAAAGAGACTGAGTGTCCTAAACAGCCCTGCGCAGGGACAGCAGCATCTCTTAGCGTGCCCTAAGCCCAACATACCACTGCAGACACAGGAAACTCACATGAGAGCTGCAAATTCCTCCAGCAAGAGGCTCCTCCTAACTCCCATCCCACCCTTCCCATCACGCATTTCTCTTGACTCAGCAGCTCCGGCCAGAGCACAGCCCTCCCCACGGGGCAGGCTGCACACAGGTCAGACCAAAAGCTCGAAGGGAACGCAGCAAACCCATCTTGGATGGTCTGGGAACAAGTCGAACCTGGGTCTGCAGAGACGATGTGCAAATCAACCCCATCTTTAAGGAGTCTCGGTCACTGTACTTCAACCAAGTCTGCCACTGCACAAAATTCCTGCAGGAGCCCCTCATCTTAATCTACCTCTTATTCCATCTAAGAGTGAAACTCGTAAGAGACACAGAAAGAGAGGAGAAAATGCCGCTTGTTCCTTTCCAAACACGGAGCATCTGCCACTCACACATGCAGGGAGGTGCAAAGGCTCTGCATGGGAGGGGGACCAGCACCGTGCACACCCCACCTCAAAAAGGCCCAACAAAGCACATTTGTGAAAAGAAACAAAACCACCTTATTACCTTCATCGACATCCAGTCCCTTAAATTAGCTCTACACACTCTTCAAAACCAACACAGAATCGAAGGCACAACAGCCCACTATTTTTAAGCGCCAGAAAACACAGTACTTTACAACTAACTTTGAACACATGCTCACTGATTTGTTGTTTTCCACCGCATCTCACCAGGCTCCAACCGAGCCGATCCAAATATGCTGAAAACACAATTAGTGCTGAGACACCCAGGCAGCAGTGTACCTTCAAAACAGAAGGTTATTTTTGACTGCCTGGTCCTTCTCTTGCTTTGATTTGACAAAGCAATGCATCTTTGAGAGGTACGCTGGGATGTAAACCTTAACATATAAAGGTAATTAACCTAAAAAAAGAATAAAATAAGAATAGCAACCTTGAATTCCTGCAGCAGCTACATTTTAACCTCCTTATGGCCAAATAAGCTAAAGTTAAGTTATGTTGATAGAAAAAACAAGGCGTCTCCAAATTCTTTAATCGTCCTTGTACAATTTGAAGCCAAATCCTTTCCAACAAGACTCCTGTATTACTGAAACATGCACTCGTTTCTCTAGTCTCCTACACTTGTCCCAAGCTGCTTTTACGAATCTTACTCTGAGTTTTTCATTGATGAAAACAGAACACGTTTTACAAGGCATCCTTGCGCTAAATGACACTGAGACAACGACAGCTGGGTACAAGCGGTGATCTCCATGGAGTCCTGTCAGAAAGATAGGGTATCTGATACTCACTTTCTTGATCAGGCAGAAGATAGAAAAAACAAGGCGTCTCCAAATTCTTTAATCGTCCTTGTACAATTTGAAGCCAAATCCTTTCCAACAAGACTCCTGTATTACTGAAATCGTTTCTCGTTTCTCTAGTCTCCTACACTTGTCCCAAGCTGCTTTTACGAATCTTATTTTTCATTGATGAAAACAGAACACGTTTTACAAGGCATCCTTGCGCTAAATCACTGAGACACAACGACAGCTGGGTACAAGCGGGGATCTCCAT
>NW_008796188.1:2820685-2826553 GCF_000699145.1 Aptenodytes forsteri | reverse complement strand
CAGCCACTACCAAATCCTCAACATCTGAACTCTTCTGCCACTGTAAGTGGCATGCTTTATCTTAAATTCACGTATCGGGTTATTGCAGTTGAGGAGTTTTTGTTTGAACAAATCAAAAAAGATGACATCCTGTTTTCCGAAACCTCAGATGTACTTTTCAACTTTGACACGATACCGTGATGTTCTCCTTTCAGACCTAGAGACTGCAACCTTAGATAAAAACATATGGGATGCTTGTAGCCATTATCAGGCCATTTCACGAGTCTGTCAAGTTGTCGTCATCTGGTGAAAGCACTGAATCTTCCACTTCGTTAGATGAGTTTTCTCATTTCTTCCATTACTTAACTTTTAGCATATAAACGTTTAGCTATTTTGTATTTTACATTTAGAAACTATCTTGCATGATCGGCTTTCTTAAGAAGGAAGATGATTCTTTCTGAAATTGGTTCATTAATTTGACATACAATCCGCTTCCCAGAAGCCTTTTGCTCTAATCTTGGTAATGTATTCCGTTCAGCAAGCCATGCTCTTCCACCCAGTCATTTATAGCCCTCACTCACTCAATTAGCCTGTTTTTCTACATAGCTGCATAGAAGTCCAGTCGCCCTCCCCTGCCTGTTCTTTCTGCCCGCCTGGAAGCTTCTCTCCCTGCCACCCCCAGAGCACCACACATCTTGGGAAGAGCGTTTGCTGGACTCTGAATTCCTGAGGATCTGTAAGTTGATGCAATACCATGAGCCTTCTTGCCACAAACTCGACATTCCTCCCTCTAAGGCCTGACATTTAGACATGCATGCCTGAACAAGTCTCGATAACAATTCCTTCCCCATCCCTTCTCTGCTCTCCCCCATTCTCCTGCCATCTGGGAGCAAGTCTGAAAAAATAATTCCTTCCACAGAGAAAGGTCAGCACCTAGAAACAGTCTTTTTTTATGATACAGACTCAATTTTAAGCCTGTGCTATGTGATAGCATCTGAAGCTAACTTCCTCCACAGTCCACTCCCTTCCCCAGTAAGTCTCTTGTTAAGTTGTTCCTTATCCCCATCTTCAGCTACTCCCAAAAAGAAAGAATGGGAAGTTTTTTTTTTTAAAAAAAATCAAATAAAAAAGAGAAAGACTCGAACAATGGGGAACAGCAACACGCATACAAAAGCAACAGTTTTGTTCAGTACCCAAAGACTGACTTTAAAGTAAGGTATTGCTCTCTTCATGTTACCATATTGAAACAGGGAAAAGAATTACACTCAGCCCATGCCAAATAGCATTACAATTAGTCACAACTGTGCAATATGCTTTTTGAGAGATGCAGAGGGAAAAAAAGCATCAGACTTTGCATACGTGCTCTCCACTGCAGCAAAAAAGACAGCCATTAGGAGGCAAAGCAAAATCACACGTATCCAAACGCACTCCTGGTCCTCACCTTATTGGCTCTAATCTGCTTGTAAATGTCCGTTTGCTGCCGGATTCGGTATTCCAGGTCCGAGACGTGGGCTTGGAGCCAATTCCAGCGACTGACGATGGCTGCACGGTCTGCTGCCCATCTCCACTCTGCCCTTCGCCTCCTGGAAAAACAGAGAGGGGAAGGGGGGATTATTTTGAGTGTGATTTTAATTATACAGCCCACAAAAAAACCTAGCAGAACTGACAGATAGATCAAAAGCTACATACTGAATGGCATGACTGATACCATCTAGCCACTGCTAATAACTACCAACCGAACTACAGACATGCTATAAAAGCCATGCCTCCGCAGAGCAATATTAAAACAACTTTTGGTACCCAGTGATTGAAGTCTTGCCTACGCAAGCGTTAAGGCTTTATTCCACGCTTAGCTGAACCAGCAGCTCCAGTCCTACCTGGCCACATCTGCCAGACCCACTTTGCCAAGTCCTGGAGAAAACAAAACCCATCTGCCCTCCCTTCCTCGACATAGCCTCTTTAAAAAAAGACCTCTGTCATCAGTCACAAAATACGCCTGAACACCAGCGCGTACCACGTGGCCACAATTAAAACTCCGTGGCAAGTTTCACAACGCACCATCATTCGGTTTTAAGAGTAACCACTGTTTGGAGATGAGCAACAGAGCTAACAGCGCCTTGCACAAGCTGCTCCCCTGCAACGAGGTGTTGCAAAGGAAAGCGGGCAACAGTAAACCTGATTTCTGCATCTGATGGCTTGACTGAGCAAACAAAGAAGCCAGGAAAAAACATCAGAAAATTACCAAGTGAACGACGACTCCTGATCTCCGGGGCTCAGGGGCGCAACGTGAGAGAAGGCGAGCATGTGTGGGTGCATGGGGGGAACCCACACACTTTGCAACTCTTGACTGATTTCCTACCTTCTTTATCTCTGCTGCAAACACAAAGTACGGTTCTGCAGGAGCATAAATATGCTTTCACTAGTGCATGGACTACACCATTGCATTTTACGGGCCACTGTTACAAAAACACCCTTACTCTCTACTACCACATTCCAGCAGAAAGGAACACAAAGACGGTAAGGTACATATAAATCCATGGCTCCAACTCTCCCACATTAGAAGCCATAATATTATGAAAATATACCCTAAACATCCCGATTCCGGTGGATAAATATTAAGGCTACCCAGAAAGGAAGAAAACCACAACATGGTGCAGAAACAAAGCATCAGCAGAAAGTGCATGCACAAATCCAGTGCCACTGCACAAAGCCTTTGCCACATCTGGATGTTTGGCAATTAAGAAATGAATCACAAAATAATTCCCTTTGCCCATCTCCCCCCTCCTTCGGGAGCATTTTTGAACCCAGCGAGAGCAGACGGGGCAGGGGAGCCACAGCAATGTCCAGGTTTTTCCTCCAAAATCTAACCAAGAAGTCTTCTGCTGAGATTAACCCGTTTCAAAGCTGAAACCAGCCATTACAGCAAAAGCAGCACGTGGTAAATGAGATTTACTAGTGAAGCACCCCCAGCTGCAGAGATGGTAAGCAGCAGCAATAATCAAGTTCTTAAAAAAAAATCTACACCTCCTATGCATCTGCCCTTATTTAGGCGTACTGCTACCAAACGCACTTGCCTCACAAAAAAAAAAAAAAGAAAAAAAGAAAAAAAAGCAAGCACCAGGGTTATTACAAGCTTCGAATCAACTAATAGAAATACCCTGAAAAGGAGGAGTTGGTTCCTTCAAACTGCAAGTGAAACCCACAAATTTAGAACAAGACACGTTCTCCATATTCTTGCTGGACCTCCCGGCTGCGTGGGCGGCATCGCTTCAGTGCCAATCTAGATGAGGCCAGATTTCCACCAAAATGGGCAATTGTATCCACTGCCTACAGTCCTCCCAGCCCTCTCCGAGACCATTTTCAAAGCACTTTTAGGAGCTTAAGTCCTTCTCTCTGGGATATTTCCCTGTGTAAAGTACCTGCTCTATTTTGCTCAACGCTGACCTTACGTTTGGTGGAAATTTTAGTATTTATTGTAGATGGATGCCACAGCAAGGCCAGATCTTAATCCTCCATCAGTTAGGAGGATACAGTCAGCAGAGCCCGAGACAAAAGGCAGCCAAGGCAGCTGAGCACCGGGGCTGGGTAAAGGTCTGACATACCCTACCAGCAAGGCAGAGTGACCACAGGGTTAATCTGGTTTACAATGGGCTGAGCAGTTGCCAACACCACCCCAGCATCACCCGATCACGCAGCTCTAATCCAGATCTCCGGCCCAGTCATGCTTTACTCTGTTCCAAGAAGGATAACGCCTTGCAAGCGTTATAGTCCCTCCTCCCCACAAGGGACCTCCAGCCTGAGCCTAAATGGCACGAAATCCCCTCCACGACACCGGAGGGCAGAAAAGCTGTGTTTGGGAAGCAGATCTCCCTTATCTCGCAGAGACGTTTCTCTGAGCATCGCTGGAAAAGTGGCGCTGCTCTGACTCAATCACCTGCAAGATTGACAGCGTTTTCATGTCATAGTTTCCCACAAGGCTTTCCAGAACACGTTACTTCTCTGCCAGCCAAGTTTCAGTGAAATTCTACCATACTCTCATTTCAGAAGCTAAGAATAATTTTACTGGAGAAGAGTTCATCTTTTTTTTATAGCTTTAAAACAGGAAAGACCTCTGCAATGACTGTGTCTGCTTTATGGCATCTTCAGCATCTGTGGATGCAAAAGACTGTCCGAACCCCTAGAAAGTTTAGGGCTCTAAGCCAGATCTCAGCAGGCTTCAGTTTGCTCTCTGGGGATCCACGTAGCATCGGGACTTGTTTTTAGAAAGATCAAAAGCTGCTGAGAGCACCTCCCAACTGCCAGCTCCTTTACCTCCCTCTGCAATGTTATAAAGCACCTATGCCTGCGCCGTTAAATACATCTCATTCTTTTGCTCAGACTACACAGAAATTGAGATTAAGTACAAAAAACACTTTACACCCATTCAGATTCCTAAGTGGCAGGGCAGAGTAAGCAGCAGCAGCAGACCTGCTCTTCACCTTAAAATCAGGACACATCCTACCCCAGAAAAACCCACTGGATTTAAACCAAAAATAAACCAAGAAAGCGAAACAGTAACATATACTTCATCCTCTGACACCCTGCAGCATAGGTGGAGGAGGGGAAGATACATAATGATGGCTCAGCCACACTTTCCAAAACAGTATTGAGCGTAGTGTGGTCCTCTATATTTAGAATTAAGCCTTTTTCAGAGCCTGTTCAATTACACCCTTTGCTGCGATGTGCTGTCAGCAACATTTATGTTTTCCTCATGTAGATCAGCTTTTGGATAACAAACTGTGTAGCTTCTTCAGCTTTAATCGCTATACAAATACTTTGCAAGAATGATTATTTTCTCGACCAGCACTAGAAAGTAGCAACCACACACAAAATACAGCATCTGAAGTTGCTGCAGTCAGCACCCACCGTCACCTGAAACCTCAGCCAGACACCATGCTCTGGGGGGAGGGAAAGCCACTTCCTTTCTTTCTAAACATTAGGGACTTTAAACATGACAATTAATAAAAGCGTTCATTGCACTTGCCCGAAACTGGTTTTGGATTAAGCCAAAGACGACGACCGAAGAGATGGCCAGATGGTTGCAGAGAGCGGTGTTGCTGCAAGCGGGCTGCATGGCTCATCTTGAGAGCGGTCTTGCCCTTTGAGAGGCAAAGCTGGCGCGAGGAATAATTTGAGCAGCAGCAGCAAAGCAGTTAAACCCTTCATCCTCCAAGGGAAACCGTTCATCATGCTGCTGCACGAGTGTGCTCTGTGCGATTGCAAGCGCTTGCACAAAATAGGCTACAGAGAATGGCACGGGACAGCTGGGACAGGAGGGTAAGCTCATGAAACAGCACAGAAAATGAATTATTTAGGAGCCCAATCCTTTTAAAAAACAATTTGCCAGGTAGACTCATTCCCCTTCTGCAGGCACCGGCGTGCGCAGGAGAGCGGCCTCAGCAGACGACGCGACGGGAGCGACAGCCACCCTTGGCCCGCGCGCGCCCAGCTGGCGTGACACAGCTTGACCGACAAGGACAGCGTCCTGCAAACTTAAGCAGATGGTGCTTATTGTAAATAGTGCGTGCGCGCAGAATTAGCAGCCTTACGTCTCCCCGCGCGGAGGGAACCTGCACATGCCCGGAAGGCGCCCAAGAGGGCCGGGAGGCTGGGACGGAGGAGGAAGAACAAGCGGGGAGCCGAGCCAAGCTCAGCCCGCAGGGTTATGAATACAGCGGGAGGATGCAGAGCTTCACGGGAAGGGGGTGAGGGAAGAACGGGATCTCTCTCCGCATCCATGGTGGAAGACCTCAAATCCTGCCTTTTGTGGCCGCAGCCTGAAACCGGTGCTGACAGCTCCTGCCCTGCGGTGCCGGGCTCCCAGATGTGCTGTACTGCGGCCGCCTCTAC
>NW_008796188.1:2803153-2820647 GCF_000699145.1 Aptenodytes forsteri | reverse complement strand
GGGCTCCCAGATGTGCTGTACTGCCCCCGCCTCTCCAGCAGAAACGCACAGCCTTTAGGAAACTACAGGAAGAAACTTTATCAACATGACAAATTCTCAGACGTAAATGCTTCCTCCTAAAAAACAGTGGTTAATTTAATATGACTGCAGAAGGGCGGGGGAGGGAATAATCCCATGTTACCTCAGCCTAAATCCTTGGGATGGGCTCCAGTCCTTCCCTAAGTAAAAAACAGGCAATTGTGGGTTAAAATCAGTTATCCTAAATGGCAAAGTCAACTCTAGAAAACAAAAGCCACCAGCCAGGTGCTCCTGCCAGGCAGCAGTGTCCCCGCTTCAGAGGCAAAAGAGCCAACGGGACAGAAAGGCGACTCGCTCCCGCTGGCCCAGTGGGCTGCCAAGGGGCAGGGCAGGCGCTGCTGTCCTCGGCAGGGCACCCACGGAGCCTGGCTTCAGCTATTTCAGAAAGGGGTGTGTGCTCTCATTTTATTATTATAAGCAATATAAATACAGCCCTGCCAATGAACACGGCAACACCTCGGTCGATGCCTTTCCATCGGTACGACCCGTGCTAGATTGGTTCAGTTGTCTCAGCAGTCGTGGTGCTGTAGAAGCTGTACAAGCTCCATATAGATAAGCCCTCCCTAACGCAGCCTCCACCTATGACACATGCTTAAACCAAGCCTATGTATAAAAATCAAGTCAAAGCTGTGCACAGAGAACTTCTGGGTGAACATGCACAGGGATCTTTCCACTTCCAAGGAACGGCACACCCGTGCCCTCCCCTCCCACGAGCAGGTTTTACATATTGCCTTAGAGGAAATTCAGGCCCATTGGAGTTCCCTGCTGCTGGCTGGTTTTGTACCAGCAAGTCGTATGAGACACACGTTCATTTTGCTTCTTCTGGACCTCAGAGAAGCCGCATTGCCTCCCTCCACCACGCAACCGGTGGTAAGAAGCCCTTGCCGGCTGTCAGTCCGTCTTGCTTTCTGCTGAGTCCAGGCAGCTGAATGCCAACGGGGCAGACAGAGACGGCACCAACAAACTGGGGGAATTAGAGATTAGCAGAATTTTTTTTCCACCGGGAGACTGCCCTACTAAAGACCCAGCTGCAAAGTGAACAGAGCAGATCCACCAGCTGCTGCTAAACCGTCCTGATAATGACACAGAGCAGTACAGAAAAACGAAGTTAAAAGATTCCCGATTGGAAAGTTACAGGCTGGAGGGGAACTATGTATCAGAACCACTTCTAGGAGTCAGCAGTAATGAACAAGAAGCAGCTGCCGGGGTCTGGAGCAAGATTGTTTCTGCCACCCAGGGCACTTCAGCAAACCCGAATCATCTTGATGTTAAATGAGGAATAACAGGAAGAAGAAGAGACAATGCCAGAAAGAGAGAGAAATGTGACACAGAAACACTGAAAAACTTCTCACGCAGCCAAGCAGCCTGTATGGTGAAATAGCAACGGAATATTCACCGTGAACCAGAAAGAGCTTTCGGCAATGAACATGAGCCCATGGTGAGCTGCACGGTGCTGCCGGCTCTGCTGCACCACAGCCGCCCTGCCTGCGTGCTGGGCAGAGGGCAGGGGAGCCAGCACACCCCGGGGCATGCAGTGGATCTTAAAGTCCTTGGCTGTGACACCGCCGGCCTCTCCCTTCCAGCGCAGATCAGATTAATGCTGCAACACAAGGCAATAAGCTGCAGATTTCCAGGCACTTTCCATATGGTTCCCCTCCTCCACTATTTACTGGCATATACCCAGGGGCTTTTCTGTCCCCTGAAATGCAGTCACCTACCAACGCAGAGGCCGCTCTATATTTACTCTCCTCCTTCCTACGCAGCTTTCGATGGAAGAAATCACCAAAGATCACCAGGTCTGGTTCAAAGCCCCAGATTTCGAGGCCTTCTCCCAAAAGACACACAACCTCAGCCTCTCTCACCTGCCAGAGGCAAGCTGGAAAGGCATTAGCTGATTTCACGTAGGAGGTTCACCATAGCGTTAGGACAGACCCCAAGAAGTACAGTATAGGACACGTCCTGAAAAGACAATTAAGTATCTGACCACCAAATGAGGCTTCAGTACTGGGAATCAGGAGATGCTTGCCAGATGACCCACAACTGGGGCTCCACTTTGACAATCCTGAATGTGCCATACTGTGGGGAGACGGATTTTGTCTCTAACACCCAGCCGAGACACAACTGGGTCAACGTTTCACTATCTGAGGGAGAAGGAAGGGAGTGGAGATTGTAAAACAATGTCCCATGGAGCTTCCTCTGCAAGACTGTCTGCACAGAGCTGGTTCTTCATGGAGGTCTCCATCCTGATCCATTCTTGTGCTATATGGCCAAATTCTCCTTTTCTTGGGTTGCCCAATCCCACCCCCTGCGTTGACTTGCTAAAGTCCCACCCCAGCACATCACATCCTTTCCCACCAAAGGCATGGCCCACACTGAAAACCTGGGATGGTTCCGGAGCCCCTGTCCGCATTCATCCTTTATGGGTCTACCAGGCTTTGGATCTGTCGGGGGGGTTGTCAAAAAAGCAGGCTGGGTGCTACTGGTTTGCCATGAACTGCTCCTAACATCCCAGCTGGCTGACTCTGGGTTGATAACAACCTGCTTTTGGCCTCGTATGGCCCTTCACACACTTGTCCTCTCCCCGAGGAACCAAGAATACACACACGTGCAAGATCTCATCATCAGTTACACACATCTCAGACTGCACCAGCCAATTTGCAACTGCAGGAAGCCACAGTCCCATCCTGAATTTTGATTCTGCTCCAAAATTTCTGCACGAGCTGCCTTCCTCTTCCCAGCTCCGTACTCAACTCCGCATCCCGCCACTGCCAAAATGCTCAGAGGTGCACTCCGTGCCTTCCTGAGAGCTGCCCAAGTACCAGCACTCGATGCAATTCGCTGTTCTTAGCTAGAAGAGGGATCTTGCTGCCAGCTACAGCAAACAAAAACGGGACACACCAGAGCTAAGTTCCTATTTCCAACTGGGATCTTCAGCAGGGACAAAACCTGCCAACAGATCACAAAAGCAGTTCCAAATATGACAGGTTATGACATTCAGCTGTCAGCTCTACTAGGGCAAATCATCCGCGTTAATTCTGCATGCCTTCCTTGCGTTACCTACCACAAGGCAGCAGCCCCAGGGCAAAGTTTAGTAGTGCAAATGCAATGCAATGCTTCATGTCCATACCGGTGCAATGCCTACTTCTGAACAATAGTGAAATGCCAAGAGACATCTCATGGTTCAATCAACTCCTGTTGATTCACCGGAAACTGAAACACATTAGCATTAAAATCAGGTTCAAAGGAGTTTCCCATCCCCTTTCTCTGCTCATCTTTTGAGGGGCTCAAGTGCCAGTACTGAAAATAAAGTAAAATACTGGGACACTTGGCTGTTAGAGTCCATGCTGGGGACAGCATTACCATTGCTTACGCACCCTGGAAACCCAGGACATGCCTGAGTAAAAAAGCCATGTGCTCTGCTCACATATACAATTCTGACAACAAAAATCTAAGCGTCATCCCCCAAACACTACACAAATGCAACTTTTTCAATTGCTCTTACGATCTTTAATTGTGCCTCACTAAAGAAGAAAGAGATTTGCACCCAATTCAGCTGCTATTTTCCAGTTTGCTCCTGTCCCCATATATTCTTCAAGTTCATTCCTCAGACCACCAAGCTTTTACACCTTTTTTTTTTTTTTTTTTAGACCAGTGCAAAACCTGATCTATGGGTGGAGCGAGAGTTAAACTCTGCCAAATACACTTGCATGACAACTCCAAGGGAGGAAGAGAAAACCCCACAAGCGCTCAAGGACAATCTCATTAGCTGATCATAACATTTCTGCCTGCG
Source organism: Aptenodytes forsteri (assembly GCF_000699145.1). NCBI lineage: Eukaryota > Metazoa > Chordata > Aves > Sphenisciformes > Spheniscidae > Aptenodytes > Aptenodytes forsteri. Next base: position 2,816,779 of record NW_008796188.1, on the reverse strand, counting down.
AAGAAGCCAAAGTGAACAATTTGTTCAGCTGAACACCCGCCCCCACCCCGTGGACAGAAACATCAGCTTCTGAAGGGCTCTTCTATTCACAGCATGTGCTCAGCACTAATCTAAATCTAGTTCAAACCTCAACTCGGTTCATTCATTCCCGTACTCAGAAAAACCAAAGACCTCTAGAGGCTGGGAGTAAAGAGTTATTTCTACTGTTCCTCACTGAAAAACCCCCACTGCTCGGGGGAAATTTGTGAGCACAAATCCTAAGGCATTTTGCTGCTGAGCAGCGCTAAGCAAGGACGCCAGGCTTCTGCCCAAGAGAGAGGGGAGCACTGGCCAGCCGCCAGCAACCCAGGGGCCAGGCATAATTTGCATTCAAATAAAGCAGATCGCAACTGCCCTCCTTTTTGATGATGAGGAACCATCCAAACCACTCCACCGGCCACAGCATGCAATGCTTTGTCTACAGAGCAACCATCACTGGGATCAGGATATGAAAGGTTTGTTTTGGCATCTCTAGTTCATTTCTATTAAAAAAGGAAAAAAAAAGAAGAAAAAAAATTGGCCCAGGCCAGCCATTAAAAGATGCCTGAACTCCTGCGTAGAAATTATGGCAGGACGAGCCCGCCCAGCCTGTGGCAACTGCGCACAGCAGAATCCAAATTTCTAATACGCCAGTTGCAGAAACTGTGCCTAGCCCATGGCTCAACACCAGTATGGAGCCGTGGGTCCCAGCAGCCCCTCAGCCCGAGGTGATGCTCCATATTGGGAGTTGATTTCTTGTGTTCTCCCCTCTCACTGCTGCAGCCAAAGCCTTTGCCCCAGGCCACTCTCTCATGGCAGTTTCTCTCCCCAAAACATCCCCAAATCCCTTCCTAGTGGAAGGTAAGTGCAGCCCAAGGATCCAAGAAAACCCTTGGACGGGTACAAAACTCAATCCACAAACAGACCTACAGATGGGGAAACAAAAGAGGGAAATTAAAAATACCAAAGTGAAACAACTGTGAAGGCGGGGGGGGGGGGGGGGAGGAGGCACCCACCCCCCAACCTGCTCATTGCACAGAAAAAACCAAAGCTACCAAACCACCTTCACAGCCCTTCCTGCCTACTAACAGATTTTACTGTGATTCAGGACAATTTTAACTACTCTAGAAGCTGCCTAACAAAAATATACTTGAATCCACTCTTTGAGAAAGAAGTTTTCCCCTGAAATAAAATGGTTTTTTAGGCATTATTTAGGTTGTTGAACATCATCACCACCATCTACATACCTCAGCATCAGGCTTATCTTAACAAGATTTATACTTCTGAAGTGCAAATGGTTTCAGAAAGTGTCCTCAAGAAAAGGAATTAAAAAACAAGCCACCCTACTAAACTATCCTTCTTCCCTTAAATGCAATACTTTGAAGAAGAATATATGCCATGTAAGAGGAATCCCAGCAAGCAGGCAGGGAACAAGCCAGCAAATTCTACAGAGATACACACACAGCAAACAAACTGTACTCCATTTCTCATCGGGAAACTGAAAATCATCATTTTATTTACCTCCTGTTTTTACCTCAGAGCAACACTGCTGGCTGGTGAAACACCACCCGCATCACCTGCGGAAACTTGTCACTTCAGTTCTCGCACACCCCTGTGTCATGTTCAGGGTCTGGCTGTGCTGCAGAAATGGAGCCGAAACCAGAGCAGTTCAAGAACACTGTCATCTGAAGGTGAAACGCCATGCCGCCTCAGGCATCATAAAAGGCACATCGGCTCGTGCGCTGACGATACAACATTTCATCCCGATGCGTAACAACTTGGAGCCCACCACCTCCCAGGTTTGGATCCTGCTGTGGTGAGCCGGCAGCACGGTGGTGCGCAGCAGCGGTGACTCACGACGTGTCGGTGATGCTGAGTCACTCGCCTTGTCTGTGCTGGCCCTTTCTCAGTCCCGTCCACAATCCCAATGGAAACCCGTGAACCTCGAGAGGAACACGCGTCAGCTTTCACCAAAGCCTGGAAGTGGGAGAATGGTCTCTCAAAAAGGTTGAGTGGATCCCTTAATAGGTTTTGGTTTTAAGAACTGGAAGGATGCAATAAACGTCTTCTGTTTGGACGGTGACCCTAAAATACTCATTGAGGTCATCAGCAAAAGGATCCGTGGGATTTCAGACACCAGCTCCCAAGCAGGGTCTGCACCTGATGTCAATACGTGTTGTCCACACAACAGCAGCTCCGCTGCGCTTCCCTCCGTTCTGCCCATCTCACCTACGGCCAAGCCAACAGGAACCAAACCATGGCCGGGCTCAACTCTGTGCCAGCAGGTATCAGAACGAGTCCCAGGGAATGAATTCCAAGGGACAGAAATACACTCCTGTCCCCTGTGCCAACCTGACAGCGTGACTTATGTACTTGCAACACGGTGACACAAAGAGGACACCTTCCAAACAAGGACACGGGAGCCGGTCACTAAGACAACAGGCAGAGAGCGGTAAGCAATAAGGGGTGATGTATTTAACGCTTTCCCGGCAGAGCTTCCCATCTCCACTCGGTCCTGCCCAGCAGGGAAACCCTTGCACAGCAGACCCCGCAGCGGTTTGGACTGTGCCGCAGCTGCCTGGGACAGGCATTTAGGCACCTTCCTACTTTTTTTCCCAAACTTGCCTTCCTCTGCCTCAGTTGACCTGCAGCAAAAGCTGCAGTCGCTCCTCGTTCTTACCGGGCAAGGAAGTCAAGGCAGAGGCCACCAATGGCTCAGCGCTGATCTTCAGTAGGAGTCTCCTGTAGGCACTGCGTAGATGAAAAATGTGCACTCTCTACCTCGTCAACCTCCACTCAGCTTCCTCCCATTAATGGGTGAATCCGCAGGGATATGCAAGTGTGAGGGGGAACTACGTAGCCTAGAAACCACCACTTCAGCGCTGGAGAGCACTCCAAGCTTTTCTTGGCTTGGGTTTTTTTGCTTCATTATTGTTTTTCATAAGCTTTAAGGAAAAACATTGTGCCACCTTACTAGCGTTCCTCTTAGCGCCTCCATCTCATTCATTCCCAAAGACTACTGCGGGGAGGGCCTTCCCAAAGCGCTCAGCTCCCCAAGCCAACATGCATACACAGATGGAGCTCCAGCCCTCTGCTCCCAAAAAGCTCACTTCACCGGGTTCCCGTGAAGCTCTTGCTCTCTTTGCTGCCATATTGCTACCCCCCAGGCTAGCTTAACTTCTTCAGCTATCTCAAGGTGTCACCTGTTTAAAAGAAGAAAAAAAAAAGTCCTAATTTTCCATGAAACCCAGAAAGACCCCTAATCATAAGGGCTCTGTGACGTGGCGTACCCATTAACTATAAAGAGATTTCAACAAAATGACCATCATACCCTTATGATTTCACTTTCTGTTGAGTTGACGACCAAGGCATAAATTTGTCAGCACGTTGATCAGTCAGAAGCAAAATAGCACGGCCCCGCAGAAGGCTCTGCTCAGACTCAGAACTGGAGTTCAGATATTTTTTTTCCTCCTTAGTTTCCCGAATGCTTTTAAGATCTTTGCTGAAATTCTTCACGCTGGTTGCCAGGGCTAGGTTTGAACTTCTGCGATATTTCAAATCCAAGTGCCCCAGATCTTTACACTATGACATTTATGCAATGCCCCAAGCATTTATTCAGCTGACTGTCTGAAAAACAGCCATTCCAAGCTTTAGCTGCTCTTCAGCCCTTAGCAGCAACAATTGTTCTGTGACAATAGCCTAAAATTCTGATTTTATTCTTTCAGCTATGCCAATGCAAGTACTTTGGCCCATGCCTGAATCCTGTTTTGGCACCCACAAACTACGGAGCAAGGTGTGGGGAGAGAAGGGGAAGATAGGGGAGCAAGCTGGGGACAGGAGGTAGGAATCAGAAGAGCGTGGACACGAAGAACTGGCTGTTACGCCAGCAAAACCGACTCTCCAGATGCACAGCAGAGCAGCCAGATGAAAAATACCATGTTTATAAGAGAATTTATTGGACCACTTTTTCAATATAGTTCTCCACATGCTCACAAGCAACGATGCAGGCACAGCAGCCAGCAGAACAGCTAATACTGCCAATGCGTAGAATTTGCCTGATCATCATCGTACCGGAAAATGCAAGGTAGTTTGTTACCCCCTGCAGCTAAATCCAGGAACAAGAAGGTAAGACTATACCATGCACGAAAGGTGTTTACAACTGAACAACAAAGTTTGCTCCAACTTCAATGCACTTTCAGTTCATTGGGAATTTTTCCCTTAAAGCTCCGATTAATATGCCATTCTCAACAATATGAACTAAGTACCAAGATGCCCACCTTTCCCCCCAAAATGCCTAAAACAGGATTGCTCAAGCTCACAACCAACTTCTTCCAGGGGCATATCCTCCTTTTTGGCGAGTGAGGCCCTTCAGCAATATTACAATTTTGCTTACAACAGCTTCCTAACAGGTCTGGGTTGCACGGGACAGTACAATCATTACCTTTTTTAGACCCGTATTTTTCATTAGAAGTTATACTTCTTCCATTAGAAAGCAGAAAGTAGCAGAAGCACTAAGCCAATGGAAATTTTGCTCTTCATTTTTTTCTCCTCTTCACATTAAAGGTGGGATTTCATTAAGAGATTTACAACCTTCCTCTGGCAAACTCAGTAGCTAGGGACCAGTGACTCCTGTTCACTAAGAAGAGGATACAGTACATGATAACAGAGGCTGGTTTTACCATCTTCACTAATGCATCATGAGCACAAGCAGCAACAGCTACAACAAGCCATTTTCTTGATTTTTTTTTTAAAATTAGAGGTCCTGAAATACTTGATGAATTGCACACATTGCAACTCCATCCAGAACTCTGCTTGCTGCCAAAGCACCGGAGAAGCACACGCAGGCAGATATACTGGCAAAGACCACAAGCCAAGCATCCCCCAACACATCCCCGTAGCAAAACCAGCATCCTCTCTAGGAAACACTATAAAATAAATAAAAGCTGCTGGGACATCCTCAGTCAAAAAACACCTCATGGGCCGGGACAGCTCGGACATGCTGCTGTTGACTTGCAGCAGCAGTCGGCATTTTCCAAGAAGGTATGCTTGAGCAAACAAGCCACTTCCCAGCTTCTGGTCTTCCCAGCTTCTGGTCTCCTTCAACCAGCGACAAGATACCACCTCACACTTGGCAGCACAGGACGACGTGACTTTTTGGATTGCAGTAAACCAAGCTTCCCTGAAATTAATGCAGTTAAAACATCAAAGAAGAGAAGGAAGGGGGTGTTCAGTGTCTTAAATTCTTCAAACAAAAGTTAAGTGCACAACAGAGAGGAGACAATTACAGCACAGAGTAAACTGTTTGAAAAGTTATTACACTTGTTCAACAGCAAAGCCTTTGTATGTGTGCAAATAGAGTAGTTTGGTGTCAAAGTGGGGGAGCGCTCACTATAGACCATTAGTGGCACAATCCCTGGGGAAACAAGAATAGAGACTATGCAAATCAGGATCTATTGTTAAAAGGGAAAATTTATTTCACATTCCTGAGCAGCAGTGTTCCTGGAGCATAACAATTGGTGAGGCCCTTCTGCTGAGTACTGCACATTTTTATGCTCCACAGTAAATCAATATTCCATAATACAGAAACTATGTTAAATTATTGACAGTGAGAGGACAGCAGCTGAGAGCTCCAGTTGGTGAACAGCATTAATACAACACCGTGTCAGAACAGGACTTATTTGGGACATGCTTTTCATTGTTCAGAAGAGTTTACCGAAGGCAGAATTTATGGAATTATTCTCCAGGACGTTAAAACCTTCCAGCTCACACCATAAAGAGAACAGCACCGGCAAAGGCAGTTTCCTGATCGTGCTGCCCTCAACTTGATCTAAACAAGTGCAGCTACAGTCATCTCAACATTGCAAAGCTTTCCACTCAGGCAGCACCAGCAAAACAATCTCACAATGAGATACCCAAGAAAAACTGTAGTTAATCTTGAAGTGGAGAACTCCTTGGATCCCCATGCCCCAGCTCTCCTTGCAAGAGGAGAAGACGACTACTCCTTCAGTATTTACCAAACTTCCCAGCAATGGAGCTGGTAAGGACTCACTATAGACTAACACGGGAGGCAGACATCTGCCCAAACGGTTTTCAACTAAGCAGCTTCCGATCCCCATCAATCCAAGCAGGATTGAAGTGAGCAGTCCAACAAATAAAACATGCTTTCATTTTCCTCTTGGTTTAGCTTGCAGGAGATACAAGAGTCTTCCTCTTCTCCCCCATCCACTGCACCTGGTAATTACCGACAGACAGAAGGAGTGAGTAGCACTGGATACTCCAATCTTTCCAGGAATAAAAATGCAGCTTCAGTCTCTTCACTTTTTATTATGCAGCCGTTAAGACCTGAGGTCAAAGGGTGTTTTGTCATGGATCATAGGGAGGGGGGTGTTTTTGTTTAACTCCACAGGTTTTGCAGCCCAAGATCAAAATGAAACTTCAGGATAAGTGATTACACTGAAGCAGGCTTCTTCTCTAGGCCTGGGAAATTTCTGCACTACTGAGATGACCTCACCCTCCTTATCTGCTCTTTAATGCCCTGGGAGGAAAAGGAGAGAGCTTTGCAAACACACGTCTCAAAATGCAGAATTCCAACATGAGTTTGTGTTCAGAAAAACAGCTCTGAGCATCACAAAATTAAGCTCCGCTCTGTACCTGAAGCACAAAGGCCCTAAACACTTTTCACAAAAGCCGCCTCTTAAAAAGTTTTTTTCCCGATCTTCCTCGCCGCTCATTAGAGCAAGCAGGTTTTTAAGCTCACACAGAGGTAGAAGTCAAGAAAAAACACATTTGTTTGGACCATGTGGTGACATTAGGACAACATAGGTAGAAGCCAAGAAGGATTTCCAGCCGAAGCAGAAGTTACCATCAATGCCAAATATGGCTGAAATGGGCTGGGGTGGGCAGGGAGTAAGGGCGAACTAATGGATTTTAGGGAACACTGAAACAGCAAACAGAGGCAGCATCGATGCATAACAGCATCAGTGGCACGAATTCAGCCATCAGGTACAGTCCCAAGGCTCCTCAAGTTCCCTGCCCTCCACGGGAGAAGCAAAAAGCAATCTGCTTCCCAACCCCATCCGGGAGAGCTGTGCTGCAGGAGGCAGAGGGAGCAATCTGCATGTGTGCAATCGCATCTCATGCCCACTCACTCATGGGCTTGCCCCGCTTTCCAAGCCTTCAATCTGAGTTGCTTCAGAGTTGTAGGAAAAATGAAAATACGTTTTTCTGGCTTGAAGCACAGGGAGGTCATCCCTGCTCAAAGTAATAGAAGCACCAGGCCTTTTAGGAAAGAGAACACCCACTGAATAAAGCTGCAGGTATTCCCTCTGTAGTTGCAGTGCTCTGCTCCTCCGCAGCTCACCGCGCAGAGGAGCTTGCGGTAATACATGTACCTACACAGGCATGCCCTAATGCGGTCCCCCAGCAGACAAAGATCGCCTCTTTAGTCTAAAATAGAGCGAGGATAAAGCTACACATCAATATTAAATCTGAAGGTCATTTAGTCAAGGGAAGGGGCAGACATGCTATTTCTGGCATCGATCCAAGAGAAGTTTCCTCTCTCAGCCCAAAGAGCCCTTCCAGTTAACACAGAAATAATACATTTCTGGCCTCCAAGCCCTTTATCTAAGAAATGGGATAAAATAATCCTGCCTAAAGGAGTACTACACAGTACAGGAGCGTGAAAAATTCCAGAGAGAAATGGAAAGAGGAGAGAGGGAGAATGACAGGAGACTAACGTAAATCATGCTACATTCAGTTTTGCCTAGAGCCATGGGGAAACACGGCACAAAGTGGCCACGGAGCATTGGGGTGGCATGGGCAGGGAGAAGGGCGTCTGATTCTGGCTACGTAACTGTGAGCAAGCAGCACTAGAGACAGAAGATCAGAAGGCGTAAGTTAAGGAATTAGCAATTTTGTTCCACAGCAGAGGATGCAGAAAGGTTTCATGGCTCTGAATCAAATCCAAGATCAGGATCCCAGTAAGGACGCAGGGGGAGCTGCTGGGTTTTGGGTGGATAAACTGGGGGCACGAGCAGGAAGGAGCTTTGCGCAGAGCTGTCCTGGAGGGGTGGCTGAGGATGGCCAAAATGCAGCATACTCGGAGGCTGTGAAAAATCCAGTTTTATTTCCATTAGGAGAAGAAAGGCACAATCTGCATTGTTCGGCCACGTGAAACCCCTTTTATAACAGATGCTCCAGCATACAAAGGACTGAAGAAACACAGGATTCAAACATCAAATGGGAGACACAAAAGAGCATCTCTGCTTTCCAAGGAAGGACCGAGGTCTGACCAGGTCAAAGAACCTTCCAGAAGAGCAACTCTGGCCACTAATATATGTCACTAACGAAGGGTTTTCAGGGAACTTCTCATCTCATCTGCATGCAACAAACCGACACGTCATGTCACTTCCCTCCGCTAGCACTTGCCACAGTTTTCGCACCAGCGGACGTCTGTCAACACCCGTGAATTTCTTGAGCATTCCCGGCTCCTTTATCAAATTTTCCATCAAAAAGCTCATTTAATGAATCTGCAAGTCCCTCTGCATGGTCTCAGAGAGCACAGTTCAAGAACCACGATTTCAGCCCCCACTATCTTCTGAACGTGTTTGCCAGCAGCACTTAAAAACCAGCAGTTTCTGTGACAACAAATTGCTGATTTTAACTAGTACAAAAGTCTGCCTCAAGCCAGACCAAAGCCAGGCAGCGCCTTGTAGCTGTTTTGTGCATCACACACCAGCACGACGCAGCACCATACCACGGGAAGCGTCACTGCTGAGCTGTGATCTGTCTTTTCTGTTCAAGTAACTATAAAACAGATTCATCACCAGCTTCACTGGGAGCTGGCGAGTTCAGGAGAGTGGGTCATACTGGCGGTACATGCACCTAACCACTAACATATGCAGTCTGTGCTGGAGAAACTTAATTTTGGCTCACAAAGCTGTTTAGTACAGCAGAGACAGCAGCAAGAAAGGGGTATTTGACTGAACGCAGACCCGAGCGCAGGATCAGACCTGCCTCCGTGACTCCCTTGCCCTGCTGCAGAGGTGGTGAGGGCTGTCCTGCACACCCCCAGCGAGCGGCACGGCACGGCACGGCAGAGAGAAGAGGTGGCACACACTTCAGCTGAAAAACAAAATCTGGATGATCTGCTAGGAAATGATCGAGACAAAAAGGACCGAACGCTCCACTTGGCAAGCTATCTGAAGGCTGCGAACTGAGTCATGTCGGTCAACATCCTCTCCTCCACTCTGGCTGCATGTACTGCCCTTTGGTACAAGGACAAAACGTGCTCGGCACAAGCGGTTGGGAGCGAAAAAGGGGAAAAGGCTTGTTGCCGGAGCTCCACCTGTCTCCTGGACAGAGGACTTCAGTCTCCATGCTGTCAAGCCTCCATCCTTCAACAAAACTCAATGCACTGTAAAACAAGGACCTCCCCCCAAACATAGTTTTATCCACAGGAGGCCTCTGCTACTCGCTGTGGGCTGACAAAGGCCTTAATGTTTAAACTTACAGATACCCCATTTATTTTCCTGAAAAGAGTATGGGGTAATTCAAACCCTGAGAGAGCATGCATGCCTTAGAGGGGGAAGGAAGCGGGATCTGAATACGTCCGCAGAGCTCTTTTCTGCAGGGCTCAGAGCTAGCGATGCTACAAATGCTGGAATGCAAATCGCTATTTGCTGAATGAAGCCCCCGAATTGCCGTGAGAGCCTGCAGAGGGAGAAACCTGCCGCCGCTCCGTGGTGCCCCGTTCTCAAGGGCTCCTCAGTGTTGCATGTGCCGGCGACGGCAGCTCGCTGGCCGAGCGCCCGCGGCGGCTGCGTGTGGTTCTAGCAGCAGCTACGAGCGCCGTGTCCACCCCGGTGAAAGGAGCAGTCAGGACGTGCCAAATCCACGTGGCCACGCTGGGCCAGTTCGCATGTATGTGGCTGGGCAGATCGGCAACAAAGCGAGTAAGCGGGTTGCTCTTTAACCAGGTTGCTATTCAGATGGCCGTGATATTAGCTTCAAGAGTAACATCCAGCTAAAAGCCACATGAGAATGGAGAATGAACAGCTTACACAAGGTCATTATTTTGCTTGATCAGCCCAGAATTGCACCAGATTTCAGATGTAAGTTTTCCTTTAGATAAAGGGAAAAGCTTGTGGGCACCCCCTTGCTCACATCAGATGTGAAGGGTAACGAAGCAAGTTCTCAAACCCAAAGATTCTCATGAAAACAATAAATTCTTAACCACGGGGCTTCTGCAATCATTGTTTATAGCATGTTTCCATCTTCAACACAGAAGCCACCATTATGCAAAGGTGAGAAAAAAACTAGCTACACGAGTTTCTTCAAGTGTCACCAAGGCGTGAGTGGACATCAGTACAGGCTCAAGCAGATGTGACACTTAAGTGCTGCCTGTTCTCTCCCCAGACCTGCCTCTCTCATGTTCAGAAAATCCACTTAGTTTCAGTCCAGTACTTCAGACGAAGGAATTCCATGATACGAGCTTCAGTTCAACAACTAAAATATAAATTCCCCCCCACCCTTCTGTGCAGACCATATACAGGTTGCATAGCCAGAGCAAAACAGACCACCAGCACGTCCCAAACTCCACACAAAACAGAATACTCCTACATTTCTCCTAGCCTCGTTGCAGCTTTTCATGACAACACTACCAAAAAAAAAAAAAAACCAACAACAAACCAAACCCCACAGAGGTTTTAGCTTAGTATATAACAAAAGTTTCATATGAAAACACAGCTTTTATTTCAAGTACATACACGTGCATACAAACCTTTAACTCGCTTCCACTCCGGAGTGCTCAGAAGGGCACAGAAATGAATGATGTGATTTCCGAGTGCTTCGAACACTAGCTTAAAAGTTAACTGGTTGGAGAACCAACTCCTGGGTTTTCTCTCCAGTTCTTCCGGTGAAGAAAGAAAAATCTACATCTGGTGAAGAAAGAAAATCTACATCCCAGCATGTCCCACTAAATGCCATATATATTTTTGCTACCATCTCCCTCACAACTCTTGCTGTGCTGGGCAAGACTCTGCTTTACCCTAGAAACCCAGACCGCGTGCAATTTTGATCCAAACTCCTCAGACGTCACTCCCTCAATTCATGACCTGTTTACATCTCTAAAAAATACTTCTTGTCTGTTACCAAATGGTTATTAGGTCTCTAGTCATGCTTTGCGCAGGGGAGACAGGCTTCAGGTGAGAAACTCTGGATAATGCAAAGTCTCCAAATACATAAAGTCACAAGTGTGCAGCCACATTTCTTCTACAGAGCCAAAAGGCATCAGCTCACGAGATTTATAGAAAACATGAACTATCACTGAGAGCAGAGATATGGAATTAACTCCAGGTAGGCTCCAAGGAGGAAATCCACGTGTGACCAGGAAGAAAAACGAAGAACAGACAAAAAAATAAGAAGGGCAAGAAGCTGACAGCAGTGTATATGGTTGTATATCCATGGTGAACTATGTGGGACTCTAATACTTGAACTTATTTACTGTATCACACAGGAAAATCTTCCCTTAGCGAGTAGGACGCTGCAGATATACCACTACAGAATCCTGACCGACAGCCGACATCGGTCTCCTGCAACGTGGCAGAGCGGTGGCGGGGAGGAAGAAGGTCTCACGGTTTAAGAGGCTCAAAGCTGGGACTCCAGTCCTGAATCTGCTAATTCTCTGCTCCATCACAGATTTGCCTTTTGATCCTGGACGCGTTACTTGACATCTTTTTCTCATCTATAACATGGCCAGAGGAGTTCTGGCTCACCTTCAAGAGTAGCTGTTATCTATGGTGTATTTATTGTCCCAGGCAGAAGACTGCTTTAGACTGGAATGGGTTTAATATCACAGAAGAAACTCCACTGTAACCATCAATTTACTAACTTCTTTCTTTTAATTAATTAAACACATGCCAAAAAAGTTCCCTCTGATCAAGACAGCACACCCTCCCAAGCACAGTGGAGGTCGGCGAGAAAAAGCAGAACAAAGGGAGGTTTTTCACCTTGTGTCATCGCTAATCATACGGCCGCCCTCTCCAACTGCAAAGGCTGGAGCTTACAGGCAAGCATGCCTCTTCTGGAGCAAAATACATATCTTGTATATACACACACAAGTTTAGAAGTGATTATATGGACTTCATTTCATTTTTTGAAATTAAAGAAAAAGGGAGGGGGTCAGCAGCAGGTTAACAATCCACTCCTTGTAGTAACTCGTAGGCGAGAGCTATTGTTTGGGCTTTTTATTAGTTCAGCTACATGAGGCATCTTCTATGCAAATCTGGGGAGCAAGAATGTGCAGCCGTTCATATGTCACGACTGGTTACATGCTCCAGGACGCTTTCTCGTTCCCTCCCTGCAGCTCAGGTTCTTCCAAGAGACACTTTCGCTATTTCATAAAGCTGGGGAAAAGACACGCTTTGTTCAGCAGTTCTTTTTGTCCCCTTGTGCTCCATTTTCTTGCCTCAATGTCTCGGGGGGGGACACACACAAACAAAAAACCAAAAAGCTGTAACTATTCCTCCCCTTTAGTAATCTTGAATATGTTTATTAGCATGCCTGATCTACAAAAGAAAACATACAATCTGATCTACAGCAGCCTACATCAAGGGATTTTTGCCCCCCCCTTTTTTTTTAAATCCACCCTTCCCCCAAAGCTCCGATTTCACAGCGACCTTGCCAGCTTGTGCATCGGAGACCGGCCAATAATTAGTTTCAAAGGAAGTGGCAAAATTTCCTAGATACATTTGCCGAGAAAGCCCCTACGCGGCGGGGGCACGGAAGTCCAGTAAGTTTTCAAAATCCTGCCATCCCTTCACAACCACCTCTGCCTATGTAACATCCAATTATGGGAAAAGTAAATGAAACAACACATTATTTGGAAGCAAACGCACATAAATGTGTGAACGGAGATCCTTAACCTCAGATCCATCACAGGCAAGACCGATCTCTTCCCCACCGTGCAGGCAGGAAATTGAAAGGGAGCCGCCTTATCAGCACTGCTCTGTGTCCTCCTCCCTCTCCCTCTGTTTTTTCCTTTGCTATCTTGAGCAGAAAAGCATGGACAATATAACACCCTTTCCAGAACAAATCCATACTCCCTATGGGTACGGCACCATCCAACCCCGATTATATTAAGTTTTTTTCAACTATTTATACAAGGCATGAAAATATCCCAAACTCAAAAGCACTCCCTCCCTGCTAGGTGAGTTGCTACGTGGGACCTGAGGTCCTGCACTGGAGCAGACCAAGCTCCCTACTTTACCATGAACACTTACGGGGAGATTTGGGGGACTGTTGGCACTTTACTGTTTTTTCTGGAATATAGAATCATATAAATCATAGAATAGTTTGGGTTGGAAGGGACCTCTAAAGGTCATCTAGTCCACCCCCCCTGCCGCGGGCAGGGACATCTTCAACTAGATCAGGTTGCTCAGAGCCCCGTCCAGCCTGACCTTGAATGTTTCCAGGGATGGGGCATCCACCACCTCTCTGGGCAACCTGGGCCAGTGATTCACCACCCTCAGCGTAAAAAATTTCTTCCTTGTATCTGGTCTAAATCTACTCCCCTTTAGTTTAAAGCCATTCCCCCTTGTCCTGTCGCAA
>NW_008796188.1:2793345-2803023 GCF_000699145.1 Aptenodytes forsteri | reverse complement strand
CTCCAACAGGTCCGTGTCTTTCTTTTGCTGAGGGCTCCAGAGCTGGACGCAGTGCTCCAGGGGGGTCTCACCAGAGCAGAGCAGAGGGGCAGAATCCCCTCCCTCGACCTGCTGGCCACGCTGCTTTGGATGCAGCCCAGGATACGATTGGCCTTCCGGGCTGCGAGCGCACATTGCTGGCTTGATATGCTGCCCCATATGCAATGAAGAGCAAGAAAGGAGGCACATCAACGCTGGTACTACCACGGTAGTGTGTCTCATCACAACGTTGTGTGCTGAAAGCAATCTAACTGCTTCCAGAGCCCGCTGCTGGGCTTCTGCAGAGTTTGAGACCAGCTGCAGCAGATCCAAGCCTTAATCCTTAAACATGAGAAAGGCGAGAACCCCGATTGCAGGGGGCGACTGGCTGCTGCCGCCCACCGACAGGTGTGGACTCGGGAACCTGGACTCGTGACAGAGCCTCAATGCTCCCCTTCATGCCAGGCATTTCTGGGACAATGAAATCACTGTCCAAAGCTTCGTAAATAAAGTCCCTCTTTGTGAAAGTTGAACTCCGGCAAGCGAGCGCTGCAACCCAAACCCGACCCCACCTCCTTCCAGGACTTGGGCAGCCCAAACCCAACCTCCGAGGCTTACGCTGCTGCCGTGTCCTGCCTTGCCACTACCAGAAAATTCTCTGCACAGACCTGGTTTGAAACCAACACCATGCAAATTTAAAAGGAGACCAGAGATACCCACCGAATCTGATAAGTAATCGTTGGGCCCGACAAATCTGACAACGAGGAAGAGGAAATAAGTCTGGTCACAATTCAAACCCTTCTCTGCATCCACTGCATAAAGTGGTTGTGCAAACTATTTCATAAATAGGTCAGAAATGAGAAAGCAAACGACAAACAGATGGCACAGCAAAAGGAGATGAGGAAGAGGAAGGGGGCAAGAGCATCTAAGCCAAGAAAGCAGTGTCCAAGGAATTCTTCAATGAAATCCTGGTTTGGTTTCACAGCCCCATGCTCCAAAGTTGACAAGTAGTAAATGTGAAGTGGAAAGTCCGTTTTACTTTGGGCGGGCACCCCGTGCGTGGAAATCACATCTCTGAGCACAAGATGCTGTTCACCTCCCAGCAACTCAAATTCAGAGGCGTCAACGTCCTCCTGGGAACGCAACCAAAGTGCACTTATAATTATGGTCTAAAGGACAGCATGAATTTAGGGCACACTACCCTCAACTTTCAGCAAAATTCCTGCTGGTGTCAATATAACCTTTGTCCAAACTTTACAAGACAACTATCACCTGTGTGCATTCAAGGAAATTATTACGCCAGCACATTTAGCTATCTGTCAGAAAGAGGGAGGCCTCAGCGCTTAATCTCATCTTCTGACATAATCCCAATACTTCCCTGTCACTGCAGAACCAACACCATTTCAGTATCTTCTGTAAACAGTTGGGTGTTTTTTCTTCAAGTCTAAAGCTCCATATATGTTTAAAAAAAAAAATCTTTTTCTTTTTTAGCATTTAATTGTTTAAAGATAACTCTTTTCGAAAAAATCTTTGGTACTCCAGAGTTTCTTGAACAAGCCATCAGTGTGGTTCTCACAAACACACAGAGCAGACAAACCACATCCTAGGTGGTGAGCAACTGAAAGGGAAGACTAAGAGCAGGAGGCATTTTGAGTAGTTTCTGCAGAAACAAAAATCTAAATAAACCCTGATTGAAGGAGCAAAAAGTAGTAAGACGCATCACTGACAGCAAGATGGCTTACTTGTACTGACAGCAAATGAAAGCATGAAAGCACACTTAACGCTTCTGACCATATTTAGCAGACACAAAAGAATATAGGCCAGAATTACAGTATTGGGAGGTTTTTTAATTTTTTTTTTTCCAAGGGGGTGGGGGGAAAAGATGCTTTTAAAGGACTTTCTAATCACTCAGGAAAGACGCTGTTGGAATTTGAACACCACTATGAAGCCTTGTTAAAAAAAAAGGAAAATGATCCATCCACAAGCAAGCAACTTTAAGTAAAGTCACAATGACAACAGACTTAAAAAGCCATCACCCCTCTCTTCGGATGGCAAGAGGCAATGAGACCACGTCCACAAGTACTTTATTTGCTACACGGCTTCCCAACCCAACAGGCAAGGGAAGAAACAAGAATTGATGGCTACAAGATCAAACTAAGCACATTCAAGCCATAAGTAAAGAGTGTTTTTGAAAATCCATTCTAGCTCAAGCAAACAGGAATTTACCCAGCTAAATCACACAGCCTCTACGATGATCTCTTCTTACATAAATGATCTCATCTGGCCTTATGATCTAAGGCTACGGGGGGGGAGGGGAAGTATTCTTGACACCATTTCTCTAAGCTTTCTTTCCTTCTTTTCCTGCCAGTTCTCTCAGTATCATTTTGTCTCCTTCCAGCAGCTTTTCTGTCTCACTGCCCAACGCATTGCACCGCTCCATCCGTCTCAGTCTTGTCCTGCTCTTTTAAGACCAGCCGCTGGAAGATCAAGATGCACTGTCCGTACGCACCGTGTGCTCATCCATGGAGGATTCAGGTAGAAAATTGGATCACTTCATGGGATCAGCTCCACCATGGAGGCTTTAATCCAAGGATTTCATTCTAGTTTCCACTAAATTCTCCCCCAAAAGGTGCAGAGAGCATTGAGATGCCCTCTCAACTGCCCACTGCTGTGCACATTAATGAAATCAGAATTTGAAAGATGGCTGGACAAGGATCAAGAACTGCAGCTTCAGCAAATTTTGGCTACTACAGGTTGCCTAAGAGCACATATAGAAAATAAAAGTTATCCAGATGGCAAGGATCCAGCGAAAGCACTGACATCAGATCCAATGCATGCCATCTTCTTCAAAGAAAGTCTGAAAATGAAGAAAACTGGCAGGCAAGACTCTGTTCCTTACGCAGATTTACTACTTGCCTCAATTCCTACTCCATCATCTGTTTCCAGCAGCTAGTGGAGGGCAGAAGTGGACACCTTAGTCTAGCAAATCAGTCTCTAAGAGAGTGCAGCCCAGCACCGGCTATCATCCACGCACCTGGCAGCAAGGAAGGTTTGCTACCAAAATACCTACCCTTTACGAAAGAGATGCTCAGGCACAGTCAGAAGGTGCACCTACCTCCCTAAGTTGGAAATCCTGCTGGAAGGGGATGTGATCTGGGTGGAACTTACACCTGCTTCACACATTATTAGGAGGACAATAAAGAAACTAATTATGTTTGGGAAGTCGGTGGTTATTTATAGCATGTTGGCGAGTGTGTTACCTGGACAGCTTCACGCAGGTCTCTAAGCTGCATGTTGAGGTTACACTCCTACAGCCACACGCATGGGGCATCCTAAAATGTCTGGGCTGTGTTAGACCTGAAATACAACTGAGCTCAAATGTAGCTTGGTCCTTAAAAGCAATCCCTCCAGCACCTGATCGTTAAAAATCTTACTGGAAACATCATTTAAAGACCTTTATCAGTCTCTTCACAGAAGAGACAGAGACCAGGGTCATGTAACCTGTGGGTGTCCGATTTATTACAGGTGATCTGAGCAGGGAGAAATTCAAATACGTAATTAGAAAACAGGGAGGTGGAACAGACTTGGAACGAGCATCTCTTCTTGCAGCTACTCCTAATAAGCAATCCCGGTGCTTCACCACAGCTATAGTCATCCTCCCAAAGTCCCAGTCAAAACTAAATGAATCATATACCAAGAAAAGAGCAAACAACCGAAAGTGCCCCAGCTCCAATTCACTGGAGAATCTGATTACTCAGATTGTCCTGCAGTTAATGGAAACAGAGGCATGGTGTGACAGAGGTGACACAGCCGGACTATGCTGGACTCTTCCTACAACAAAATCAGCATCCAGTTTTTCCTCGAGCACACACAGAGGAACAACCTATCACAAGCAGGTGTCTCCCTTTCTGCTGCTCTGTTGACAAAACCAATAGCCTTTTAAAATGTATTTAGTAATAACAGAACATTTTTTTAAAAAGAAAAATTAAGCCTCTCTATTGCTTTCATATAGCAGGAAAAGAACAGGCTGCACCCATTTTCAACTGTTATTACAGAAAACACATGTAAAACCAGAAAAAGCATTATCTAATTGCAGCAGTATAGCATCCCTACATCTGCTCACCAGACACTTTAGGTCAGGCTTTACTCAAAGGTACAGAAAGTGGGACAAAGGTGGGTGGGAAGGAGGGGGTTAATAAATGCCAAAACTCATTATGCAGCAATTCTGTTCAACCATCTACTATTCAAAGATGAAGAGTGCTGGCCATGTTTATTTTCATCTTTCCAAGCCTTCACAAGCTCCTGCAAAACTTGTGCATGTCTTGAGACAAAATGGATTAATCCTGGAGCAGTGAATAAAACCTACGATCCTTCTTTCCACATTTCAATGCTTCTCCTGGTTATAGTCTTCTTTTATAGGACAACAACCCCCACTTCAAGATCGAGAAACCGTAATTGCTTCAAAAGAGCGAAGAATCCTGGAGTAACTATTCTAGACTTCACAACGCTGGTGGGAATACAGCCCTCAGTGAATACAGCTTCAAAAAGCACCCTATGCCCTCTTCCTCTTTCAACTCTCTAAAATAAGGCTTAAGAGGAAATCTGCCAAGACACTGAAGAATAAGGCCACCTGTTCTGCTAAGTGAACTAAAGGAAGCAACAATAACCCACTCGCAAAAGCACAAAGATAAAGGTTTTTAAAGCTTCCCCGCAATGTCGAGCGAGCCAGGAACGGTTCTCAAGGACTTAACACCCTGTAACGTGTCCTCTTGTCCCTGGGAATGAAAGCATCTCTAGGCTATCCAGTTCCTCCCCCCTCCCCCAAATAGCGGTGTGGCCTCCAGAGGTCCTGACAGAAATGCCTGCAGAGTAATTGTGTTTACTTCAACTATTTTGCTTACCAAATTCAGTCCTTTGGCTGATTGAGATAAAGTAATTACCAGTGGTACGGCAACAAAGGTAGGACAGCTTCATGGTTTCTGGAACATGGTATTATGCCAGAAAAGTAGTCAAATTCGGTCCCTGAGCAGAGCAGGTGGAAGCAAGAGCTCATTGCTGCCTCGTCATTTTACTAGAAATGACATCAGTTACATCGGCCCAATTACGACCTACATGAAAATTTAAAGGCTCTCGCCAGAAGAATCAGTTCCGCGCTCCACTTGAAGCGGTAGCTGCTGTATGGTCACTGGGTTTCTGGTCAGATCAGTAAAGCGATTCATATTCAAAAGCCATTTGAGTTTTCCTCCACGACCCAGAGGAACCGTCAGCAGCTATTTTTAGCACCCTTTGCCAGCCCATCCTGCGATGCGCTCCCAGTCAACGTATATAACACTATAGAGCCTGCACAAGAGCAGTACAGATAGCAGCCTGCCTTCAAACCTAAGTAAATGTTCGCTAAAAGAAAGTTTAAAGCTTAACCGCTAGGTTAGTTAATGTTTGTGTAGTGCTTTCAAGATGAAAACACTACATGTGCTAAGCATTATCATCAAGTCTAAGGAGAGCAGACTTGGCTCTAGTAGAGATACTAGAATTACATACACACAAATTAAAACGTTTGGATCCTTTCCAGGGCAGATCATTCTGAATTTGTCTTTCTGCTTGTCAGAACACAGCTACACGAATGTCTGCTTTTTGTAGACATGGTACAGAAATCCACACAGCCAAAGTTCCAAGCCTAGAACTAAATGAAATAATATCAAAACCCATTCCTGCATGGCAGAAGATTATCCTTAAAACCAGCAAAAAAGCAGCTTAACTTTAGTTATAGGATACCTGCAGAGCTTGAAAAGTCTCAGCTTAATGGCCCATAAAGTTTTTCTGACCTCCACAGTGAGACAGCACACTCCTTCCACGAGAAGCTTTAGTGAAAGAAAAGCTCTAAAAGGTTTAACCAAAATATTACATATAAATATTGGATATTTATATAAATATTTATGTATAGTAAGTTCCAAAATGAGGTTCAGACAAGAAGCTTACAAGCTTAGGCAAAAAGCATGGCAGCTTGATGGAAAGCCACAGCAAGGCAGCTTTCTTCAACAGAATACCCAAGGCCAGGTCTCACTCTTTGTACCTGAAAACGCCTCTAAATATTGTGCAGGGAGTTTCTGGAACAGAGTTTATTCTTTAATCAAAAGTTTATTTTCCTCCAGATCTCACAGTACATCACTGAGTACTCGCATATCAAAAGCCTTTACAAAATGCCTAGGACTTCACATTTTTCTTACTCCTAATGAAAAACAGCCTGGCTGGAGTTGTGAATATTGTCCTTGTTACCGTGATTTGTTAAGTCTCAAGATACTGGACTGCTGCTCCTAGCGCCTGGCAGCCGGGCTGCCTACAGCGCTCGAGAGCATCCTGCAAACGAGACGCCGGGCTGAGGCCGCTCATGCAGTAACGCTTCGCCACTCCTGTTTTCCTGTGCATTTTGTGGAGGGGAGCAAACAAACAATACTATCCCAGGGCACCGATAGAGAAGGCAGAAAATACCAGGAGGGATGCATTTGTCAGCTGAAACAAACAGGTTGCTTCTGACGTGAATGCAAGAGGGAGGACGGGGCTGCAAGTTTCAGGGAAAAGAAGAAGAATCAGTAGTTTTGCTGCTTTATAGGAGGGGAATTCTGCCCTCCCACCCCCTCTCTTTCTTTTAAAATAAAGTAGGAGAGGAATTTCTTTAACAAAAGGTGCAGCATGGCAATCACTTTGCCCCACCATAGAGGGCCCCTCTCCGTTTGCTCCGTCCTTATCGGACGCAGCAGGGCAGAGCCGAGCCTTAACTGCAACCACAGCCTTGCTGGGAAAATTCCCGCTGCGAGCAGCAGAGCTCAGACCAGCTCGCTGCAGAAAAGTGAGCACGAGGAAAAAAAAAAAACACGTTTGCTGACTAATGATGACCAGCTGGAGAAGCAAGGCAGCGGCCTGAGATGAGCAGGACTCCATATTTCACTGCTAGAGGCCTCAGCCCTTGGAGGGAGCCTGGGACTGCAGGTGGGCAGTGTTTGCGGGGCCAGCAGCGCAGGGAGCACGAGACGAGCCAGGTAAGCGTGGGCAGGTCTGGCTGCAGCGCCGGTATCCTCTGCAGACTGACGAGCTAAACACACCCTGCAACATGCCTGGCACCTACAGCTCTCCAAATAACATACGATATGATCGAATCCAGAACTAACCTTGGTCTAAGAGTACAACGGTCAGAGCATGAACACAAGGAGCGACCGTGCTAAATGAGACAAGCAAACCCTGGAACACATTCCAAACGCTAGCTGAAAGAAAATCCAGAATAGAAAAATATGACCTTAAAGAAGAAACTTACTGAACTCTATCAATTAGAGTCTGCCTTAATTTGACCTACCCGTTCCAACAGGGAGGGACATTAATCAATTACCTCTCTCACGCTTTACTTTTCTTATAGTCTTCTCAGATATTTTTAATATGTATGGGAGATATATATAAAGACGTGTTAGCTCTGCTGGAGCTTATATCTAAAATAACAAGTCCCTTCAGTTTCAACTTAAAATACCGCAACACAGAAAATAGAAGGCCAATTTTAAGTGACAAGCATTTTGCTGATAACAGAACTTTTTTAACACGCTCCCAGTTCTCAAATAAACTAATCGCCAGACAATGCCCAGCAAGGCAGCTTGGGGCAGTTTCAGCCCTTGCCAGGGCCACGCAAGCAGTGCGAAGGGTGCACCGCAGACACTGAAACAGCAGCAGCGTGTCTCGAGCAGAAGCTGAGCAGTTTTCTCGGAATAACAGAGGTCGAAATCCACCATTAGGATTTATCTGTGCCAGGAGGACAAGAGGCGGCTGTGTGCAATTGCCCAATGGTTTTATTTATTAATCTGTTCGAGAGAAGGATTATATTTAACATTAGAAAACAGCAATATCTGCACATCCCCATGCCAACTTTCAGCCTCTGAAATTCCACTGCTCAGGCCAGAGCCTCTCAACCGCTCAGAGTAGCAGGGGAGCTCACGTCCTTGAGCAACGCAGCACAGATGAAGCAAGACAGAGTATGACTTGCATTATGTGACGTACAGTACCTGCCTCTTGCATTCTCCCATCCTAAAGCAACGTAAAGACCTTATTCCCACATGAAAAATGCAACAGGGCAAGAACACGCGCAGCCACTACCGAGCAGCTGGCAGGTTGCAACTTATATTCCAATGTATCTCACCACAAGTGTTTCACATGTCTGAATACCAAGTTCATGATTCAAGCCTTTACTACTGACAGAGGGAGCCTTCCTTAATCTAATGAGAACAAGAAGATGTTCAAGTATTTGCAGTCACAACAAAAATAAGCAGTTGCTGAGGCCATAAACCACAGCTGCGAGAGTTACTGAGATATTAACACTAATTTTCCTGAAAAGGAGGAAAGGGTGTGTACTAGTGAAGAACATTAACAGCTTTTATACATTTTTCATATACACCCCACTACGCAAGACAGACTTAATGGTCTGAGCATCCACGTGCTCATGATGCTATTTAAGCATAATTCTCTACAAAACAGCTTTACTACAGGTTCTTTGGTGTTTAAGAGGGGAAGAGCTGTGAAGTAAAATCTTCCCCACGCAGTAAGAATGCAGCTATCATGAAGTCTCTCTCCCATATGGATTCTCTAATAAGGAAATCAAAAAGTACCCATGAAAGCTTTTCTTCTTTTCTTTCAGAGTAACTGGAACAGAAGCAGGGGACTGGCTCTACCCAACAGTTCCCAATACCGCTGGGGAAAGAAGGTGCACATATAGCTTTAGGATATTTGGCAAAACGCAAGCAGGAAATAAAAGCAATTTCAAGAATGATCACAAGCACTTTCAGCCATAAGAAATCATCATCTTCCCAACAGCAGCATCCAAATCATGTGCTTCGAACTTCCTGCAGAAGACAAATTCATGCTGTATGCATGAGCACGCTCTTCCACATAGAAAGGATACGCTACAAGTTTAAGGGTTGTTTTAAATTAGCCATATACACATGATTTAAGACTCACTTGAGAGGTTTTCCTAAAAGAACACAAACCACGGAGTTCATGACATTCTCAGAAACGAGCATCAGCTATTTGAAGTTCGCCGTGCAGCGTGACCACCGGAGGATCAGAGCAGCACCAGGACGGGCTTGCTGCTGGTTTAAATCTTCCCTGCTCTGTTGTTCTTATGCAATAGGGCTCCAAAGGGTCCCAGCCTCGAGGTCGGGAAGGAAGCCAACATCTGATCAAACAGCGTATTAACCCCCCTCTCTCTTCCAAAGGCTTTTATTTCCGACATAGGCTCAAAGAAGTGTCTTTTGCTACATTCAGCCGTGCTGTTCTGCAGCACACGAGAAAGCTGTCACTACTGCAAAGGAAGGACACTCAAAAAACAAGCTAAAACCTGACAAGAATTTCATAAATGTACCAAAGTTGTTTCAGCGATCAAGCAGCCTGAGAATCTGGACCGCAAGAGTGCAAGTGAAAGAACATAATCTCAGAGGGCAAAGGGAAACCCGCGTACTCTGCTATGTGGGGGTTTGACACCAGAAGGGTGTTCAAATCAAGCCTTCGCTACCTTTCTCCAAGGTGCCGTTCCTTATCCTTCAGGAGGAGGAAAGTTAGACTGGAGACTAATTCCAGGGAGATGGAGAGGATACATATGCAACCCCCCCCCCCCAGGGGAAACTTAACTCT